>NC_089776.1:26160409-26240409 GCF_040412425.1 Macrobrachium rosenbergii | reverse complement strand
GAAAGAAAAAGAGAATCTTACTTATCAGAACGCGCTCACAGCTTTCAAAAGAGCTTTTGTAGCATTACTCTCAAGCCTGAAAGCGGATAAATTGGCTAAGTCTTGTCGAGTCGGCAAGGCTTTTACATAAAACTTACGGCTGCTATTACTGCGAAGCTCCACTACGCGCTCTGACGTTTTGGATAACATTCACGGCTAAGCCCAGCCATTTCCCTCGCTCTACTTTCTTTTTGTGTTCTGCGGAATTTTGAGACAAACGCCATGAAGCTGGCGATGCCACTGGCCTTCCATCGTAAGAGTGAAACGTTTCTTTCCCTTCTCTGTAGGTACTGGGACGGTGGTCATTCGCATAGGAGACGAGAACGACAATTCGCCCGAGTTTCCGAGCGAGCGCTTCGAGCTGGAAGTGGACGAGACTTGGGGCAACGGCGATCCCGACCCCGTCACCCCTCTCATGGAGGTCACCTGCTTCGATCCGGACGTCCGGAACGACTTCCTTTACAGGGTCAGTATTTGCTGATGGGATGCTCTTAATCCTGCAGCGTAAAGTTAACGAGAAGAGGCGTAAGTGCGCATGCTTTACCACTCATAATAATTGAACCAGCCCACATATCTATCTATCTATCTATCTACACTATATGCATAACACACACACACTATCCAGACACACACACACCTTATATATATATATATATATATATATATATATATATATATATATATATATATATATATATATATTTTTTACCAAATGCCTTATTCTCTTTACTGGGTGTTCGGCGTCATTTGGAGAAAAGTTCCACGCCCTGCTCCGTGGATGTTCAAGAGTCTTACAAATATAAATATATATAATATTGTATATATACATTCAGATATATACATGCATATATACATATATTTTAATTATAATTATATATATAAATCGGAATATGCATGTAATTGATAAGTATTCATGATGTATGACCAGAATTATAATTCCCAGGTTCGAACCCAGGCTGGGGCAGATACACTAGTCAATTATGATTTCCCTTGGGTGCTGGGTGTAGTTATTCTCTAGATACAGTGAATTTCATATTGAAAGAGAGAGAGAGAGAGAGAGAGAGAGAGAGAGAGAGAGAGAGAGAGAGAGAGAGAGAGAGAACAGAATACTTTAAAAATAGGTAAATAGCAAAAAACTAAATTGTGATTGCAAATTATTAAACTCAGTTGAAAAACTGGATACTTCAAAATGAATTTATACTTTTATTTTTTGTGAAAGATAAAATCGTTTGATTAAAATTATGCTTTTATTTTTCTAAATATTCCCACATCTAATAAAGAAAGACAGAGATGTCTAAGTGATTTAAAAAAAGATAGTCATTTAATCAATTTACGAAAAAAAGAACAGTGAGCCAAATAAAAAAAATATATATTAGTGTCTAGTGTTACCATGTTTTTCGTTTGGTGTTACGAAAGGAAAAGCTTACTGTTTTGAAAAGGTATCCCTTGCTTTTCGATGAAAGGAACACAGACTCTACCCACAATTTTTAAAACAAGGTCCATTTTTCAAGTCTAGTTTGATAAGGCTTTGCAAGATATTAAACGAGCAGGAAGTCGCATTCGAAATATGGAAGGACAGCATTATGAAATTAACGGCAGCAGATGACGAACGACAACAGAATCAATCGTCAAAAAACTGAAGTAAAAAAGCTGAACATTATTCATATAAATGAATAATTAAGAGCATATACTGGAAATTATTTCATCGTCATGAAAGGAAACTATAGATATAAAAAATCATATAGTCTCATGACAACGGAACAAATTTGACCCTGAGAAGCACATTTGTTTGAAAAACACAAAAAATACAGGCACGGCTGATAAATCGCAAAGTATTTTCTAATTAAATATGAAAAAAATCATACATAGAACAATAAAGAGGTCCAACTCGAGTACTGTTTACCAGGCAAACATACTGTCCAAAGAAAATTAACGACGAAAACAGATTGCTTGGTCCAAGTTGGTTCAGGGCAATAAATACAAAGGACACAATAGATTTCAGGCGGTGGAAAATAACATTTCGAAAACAAAGATTGGTGCAAAAATATAGGAAAGCCAGTGACAGGAAAAACACAAATGAACAACTAGGAAAATTATATTTGATCTGAATGAATCAAGAACATCAATAATACGACAAATACGACGAGAGAGAGAGAGAGAGAGAGAGAGAGAGAGAGAGAGAGAGAGAGAGAGAGAGAGAGAGAGAGAGAGATCTGTTCGATCAGACAACTAGAATTGAAATTACCGGAAGCAGTTGCCTACAAATACGCAAATCGAGTAAAATTGCCTCCAAGTTCTTCAGGGATCAAGGACAATGGGAAACGCTGATAATTCGCAATTTCCATAACAAACAGCTGCTATCAAAGAGCAGGTTATAGACAGCTTGTCTCAGCTGTCAGAACAAAATGGCAGAGCTCACGCTAATAACCATTCTTTTCCGGGCTCTTCCAAAAAAAAAAAAATTGTAAACGACACGGACAAAACAAAGCACTTTCACTGACTACATTTACATACGAATTCTCGTTCGATGGAAATCCCATTACGGTGATCCCCCTTGGAGCTGATTTTGATGGGTTCTCTTTTTGTTCGGTTGTCTGAACTGTGTCATTCATAAAGAGGTTGAGCGAAGATGAGGCTACACAAACAAACAGTCAGTATACTAGTTTCTATACTGGATGCTTGCTGAAGTCCCCATTCATTCATACATACGCTTCTTTGCGATAAATCTTCATCTAAATATGTTTTCCAGCGTTGCAAATAGAGAGCGTGGCTTAATCTAAAACTCCACCTCCTAATCTAAAGCTTATATAAACAACACAACACAGAGAATTTTCTTTATTCGGCATAGCAATTTCCTAAAATGGATGCTCTGCTAAGAACATCGAGTAAAAAGGTTTGGAATTCTGTCAACCAGCCCTGAATGCTATTGCAGCTACAAAGAACGTCTATGGTCTAATCAGAAATTCATAAAAAATGTCACAATTATTTTTACGCTGCCTGGAGAATTTGATTGTTTCTCTCTAAAGAAAAACCCATCTACATCTTTTACCGTATCGTCAGAGAAAAGTGTATTTCGATTTATTTCTTTTGCGAGACGAAAAAAAGTCTGTCTACTTTTACATAGTTATCTACTCAACAGCAGGAGAATGACGTAGCTCCTGACACGAGTTTCAGAGCAAAGTAATTAATTTTGAGACTTTTCTCGACATGAAAATAAGGAGGCTGATGGAAGGGCGTTGCGCTTTTAAATATTCTTTAGCTCTATTACAATGTTCCGTCACACGGGTCCTCATCTCCGTCTTTAAAGGTCGTGTTATTTTTTCGAACTGTTATCCTTGATCGATTCTTTGTTTATTCAACATCAGTAACTGGGTGACTCCCTGTGTTGTATCTTTTGAAAAAAAAATCTTGTGAGTTGCTATTTGATTTAATAAAACTCAAATTATATTAAAAATAATCGTTTCACATAATCAATTTTGTGGATGACTGAACCTAATCCCAAACGCCTTCTGTGTTTCTTAACGCTTGTTGTCTGTTGACGATGTATCGCCAAGATATTATCAATGGATTAGAATGAAATTGTGCAGAGGGGGTTGATTGCAGAACAAGAGGAGCCAATCAGATTTCCAGAAGGGTCCAGACAAAGAAACGGATCTATGCCTTCTCTCTCAGGTAAAAAAAAAAAAATAAAAATATAAAATGCAGAAAAAGGGAATTTCTGTCAGTCTTCCTAACTTCCGAAGGAATTGATAATAAGACCTATATGGGAAAATTCAATGAAGACCCTCATTAGAACAATCTGCATTTGTTCAAGCCTAGATATATATATATATATATATATATATATATATATATATATATATATATATATATATATATATATATATATATATATATATATATATATATATATATATATATATATATATATATATATATATATATATATATATATATATATATATATTTCACCTACACATTTCACCTATAGCAAATGATTGTCATAATAAAATCTAATGTCGCAACCAACTGCTCTTCTTTAGATCATGGAACGAAGCGGATGGGGTTGGGACTACTTCGACGTAAGATCAGAAGGTAGAATAGGCCAGCTCTACGCCCGGAGGCCTCTTGATTATGAAAACCCTTCGCATCGTCGTGAGCTCGCTTTTAAATTACAAGTAACTGATCGGGTAAGTTGACAGCTCAATTAGAAACCTACCGTTATAGTATTCAATTAAAATTTTGCCAAAATCAGTACTCTTTCATGTTATATATTTCGTCAAAAGTTAACTAAACTGGATACCGCTAACAACCATTGTGAATAAAATGCGACAAATAAATAGCAGTTAATGTGAATAAAATGGATCACTTCCTCATCTCGAATTCCCTCTTATTCCATCTCCTTGGATCTCTTCAATTAAAGTCACGTTTAAATGGGAAGATGGTTGGTTGGTTCCTACGTGAGTGGACATATCTTTGATCTGTTCTCCCACTTATCTTCAATTTATTCAATAACCTTTCCTCTCTTCAGTGAAATGCTATTGTGTATGGGGGAAAAGGTCTTGCTGGATACTACGTATATTTATATAACACTATCTCACCGTTTATGTATTCCCTAATTAATCTCAAGTTTATTCTCTCACTTATATTCTCTTTAATTAAACTCCATCTTCAAAAGGGGAAGATCTCTGGTTGGCTCCTAAGAATTCATCTAATTTCCTTTCCTCTCTTCCATCAAATTCTATCTCGAAAGGGAGAAGAGGGCTGGTTGGATCCTACTCACGTGGACACAGCATGGGTAATAGTGCAGATTAAAGACGTGAATGATAATGCCCCAGTCTTTGAAACCACCCATGCCCAGATATCCGTCAGGGAAGATGTCCCGCAAGGCACTATACTGGCAACTTTTCGCGCTCATGATCCTGATATGGTGAGTATTGCCCCAGTTTCCATCTCATAGTTGAATGACCATCTCCACCTTAGGAAATGTGACCTCATGGTTATGCTAGATTTAAGTGGATGCACTTTAATTCTTGCTGTTTGGTCTAATGATAATGATATGATAATTTTAACTAAATTTTAATACAATTATACTTAAATGCAATATCACTACAGCACACAGATTACATTGCTTCATCAAAATAATCGGAAAAATTGTCCAGGTAAAAAATATTGGGGTGAAACAATGACCTACCCTAATGGTAGATACGTACCAAGTTTCATTAAATTCAGACAAAAATAAAATGTTGGTCTTTGAATGAAGTTCTGTTCTTGAAAAAAAGTTAGTATAAAGAATATCCAAGGCAAATGATCACCTATCCTAAAGTACTTAACTACCATTTTGCATCAAAATAAATTGACCTGTATTACTGAAGAATGGGACAAAGTCAAAATGCCAAATTACTCTGGGAAAACAGCTACCAATTTCAAGGCACCTACTTTCCAAATTTTATTAGGTGCATATAAATCAAATATTGAGCTTGAAATTGAAAAATGACCAAGGTTAAAAAAAAATATTTTGGGAATACTCACGAACCTTCAAGGTATTTACCTAAAGATAACGTTACATCAAAATAAGAGATAAAATACCTTCGACACATGGCCTCGAGTTCTGAAGACCGAAGGCCTCTAATCATTCATCCGTCAGGGAGGTCCTTACCTATCAAGTTTGATGAAAACCAGAGGAAATAACAATAGACTCTGGAGACTAAGAATGATAATAAAACCAAAAATAGTACCCATGTGACATTGTCAGGTAATAATAATAATAATAATAATAATAATAATAATAATAATAATAATAATAATAATCATCATCATCATCATCATCATTTCTTAATGTAATTATTTTCAATCAACACATTTTTCATGAGAATGCTTTCAACCCTTTTAAATAAATGAATGAATGATTTCTAGCATGTAACGCTCACAAACTGAATAAACAGGAGGAACCAACAGTATGTAAATAAAAAGGGAGTAATTGTTATTTGGTATTCATGGAGAAAGCAGATTATGGAACTTGTAACATACTTCTAATGAAAAAAAATTAGTGTTATTAATTGGTAGTTTCTAATTAACATAATCATAAGAAAACATTCCTGGGGATTCATGACAAAGGGGTGCTTATATAAATAAAATGAAAAGACCATCTCTCTTTTTCACTGTCCCTGTTTTGCATTTATTGCTATGAATAAATGTATATGAAAACTGAGGGCTATCAGCAGCCCGTCCGCGATAGTTGAAAATATTCAAAAATCAATCTGAAGGGATAACATCGCCTCCATAAACGCACCACAAAAATATCCCTGTAAATTAAGTCGCCCTTTCTCGTGAGACGTCCTTCCTTGTCTCTGCAGTATTGCCAACATATGAATATGCTCTTAATTTACAGGGATATTTTTGCAGCAGTGCGTTTATGGAGGCGATATTATCCACTCAGACTCTTTTTGAATATTTTCAACTACTGCAGACGCGCTGCGGATAGAACTCAGTATTTATATACATGTATTTTCATAGCAATAAATGTAAAACAGGGACAGTGAAAAAGAGGGATGATTTTTTTATTTATATAAGCACCCCTTTGTCATGAATCCCCAGGAATGTTTCCTTATGTTTATCTTTAAACTATCAATTAATAACACTGGAATATTTTCGGTAGTAATATTTTACAAGTTCTTTGATCTGTGTGTGGTAACATTATATATAGAATATTAGTTATAGTTATATCGTCTTTTTTTTTTCTAGAGCAGACACCTGAAAAGATAAAGCCTCAGATCAAAACTAACTTAATTCATATAAAGAAAACAGCACATACACACACACACACACACACACACACACACACACATAAAAGCTTCGTCGATCCTCACGGAAATCAGAGCAAATGCAAATAAACAGATTTCCTCAAAAAGATCGACTATTACGAGTCACTCGATTACATAAGACTACAACTCCAAGGAAAAAGATATTTCGGGTTGACCTCCGAAGCTCCTCCAGATATTGATATGAAGAAAAGAGAGGCATTACCTTTCCTGGCTCCGGTGATAATTCTTCCATTCCTTTAGAAACCATGAAAGAGAAACATTCTCCTTTTTCCGTAGCGTTCTAGTGAGTTGCAAACTTCCGAAGCTCCTCCAAATATTGTTGAGAAGAAAAGAGAAGCATTACCTGTCCTAGCTCTGGTGGTGATTCTTTCCTTTAGAAATCACGGAGGGGAAACATTCTCCTTTTTCCGTAGCGTTCTAGTGAGTTGCAAAATTCCGAAGCTCCTCCAAATATTGATAAGAAGAAAAGAGAGGCATTACCTGTCCTAGCTCAGGTGGTAATTCTTTCCTTTAGAAATCACGGAAGGGAAACATTCTCTTTTTTTTCTGTAGCGTTCTAGTGAGTTGCAAACTTCCGAAACTCATCCAGATATTGATGAGAAGAAAAGAGAGGCATTACCTTTCCTAGCTCCGGTGATAATTCTTCCCTTCCTACAGAAATTCTCTTTTTTCCGCAGCATTCTAGTGAGTTGCAAACTTAAATCAAGATAAATTTGAGAGTATTCTCTCCATGGTCAAATGTTTAAGCCTGGTATTGCTGCCGAAGTCAATCTCGGTGCCCGCAAAACAATAATATCAATTGTCAACCCTTCATAGATCATGATAAAACTACGTCATTTAAACGGGAAATTTGAACTGCTGTAATGACTACACTTATCAATATTTTCTCTCAAGCTGTATGGAGTCTTAAGTCCTTTTTCCTATTTTAAAATAACTTAGCAAATTCTCTACATAGACCATTCGAGATATGAAATGAAAGTGAATGTAACCATTTATATCGGTGCAGTTTCCCATTGCAAAACCCATGAAAACAAACATGTTCATATTGATTTCAAGAGAAAGCCACTGGCTGGATAACTTTCGAAGCAGTTTTTGATACACAAAGTTGAGTTTCAGTATCCCTGTGTTTAGAGATTCCCAGATGATAACTTGTTAAATAATTACTCTTATATTATAACGCAACGAGACGCGAAGGGAAACACTGACGAGTGTTGAGTCATCATAAATGCGTCAGCATTCCTTAAATGGTCTCTAAATAAACTTTTCTATTTAAATGAAGTGTTTTTATTATGAGTTATGAATGTTAGAAAATCAACATTATATTTTTGATGAACCGAGACTGATTTCGGCAGCAATCCACTTGGTCATTTTATCTCATCCACTTGGCCAACAGCCAAGAAGATCAAAAGAGCAATGTCTAAAAGTGAGCTTGATATAATCTAAATTTGACGACTCACAAAACCCTTGCGTGGAAGAAGAGAATCTGCTCAGACTTCCTAGAGTATGCAGTGATCAAGATGATCAAAAGAGCAATGTCTAAAAACAGTGATATTTCTTCTGCTATTATTAATAATAATAACAACAATGCTAATTAAAAAATACTCATAGAGCCAAAGAAAACAAATCCACAGTTATTTATATGACTGTTAACTTGAAAATGTAATAAACTGATTGTTCAAAGTCCCGGTTTTCACTCCCTTCCGACGTGGATTTAGCTATTCTCAAGTTCAGATTTATCTTTAAATATCTGTACATATAACTACAATAATTGAACAGGGAATCGAACAGTTTTGTTTCTTCACAACAATAATAATGATAATCAGTAATGTTATTAAAATAACAGCATCAACAACAATGACTCAGTACATCACAAGACGAAAAATAACAATGTTTTCCTTTCTACCGACGACGCTCTAAGGGCGGGAAAGGCGTGGTAGATTACAAGATCGTCGACCACTCGGACTTCTTGGAAGTGGACGACGAAGGCGTCGTCCGGATCAAAACCGAGTCCTTCGACCGGGAGGCCCTGGAGGAGGACGACCCCGTCATCCGCATCGTGGCTGTGGATCGAGGACAGCCGCCTCTGACATCCACAGCCAGTCTGAGTCTCTCCGTCATGGATATGAACGACTCGCCTCCTTACATCCTTCCGCCCACCGTCTTCCACGTACGAGAGGGAGTGCCGCCCGCGAAACTCGGTCTCCTGAAGGCGTACGATGAGGACTCATGGGCGTTGGGGAATGGTCCACCCTTCAATATCTCTCTGGCGCCCACAAATCGTGATTATATCTACGAATTCGTCGAGTTGAAGTTCGACAAAAGTAGGTGATCCATTTGTTGAAGTTAATAAAATATAATTTTCTTTAACAGGTTAATTATCGGGCTTATGCGTTCTTTCTGGGTTGGTTGTGACATGAGCTATGAAATTTTTGTGTTCTGTAAAAGGTATTCACAGTCAAGAAAGAAAAAAACAGATGGATCATTGTATATATATATATATATATATATATATATATATATATATATATATATATATATATATATATATATATATATATATATAGATAGATAGATAGATAGATACACAGACATATATATTTTATATATATATATATATATATATATATATATATATATATATATATATATATATATATATATATAGAGAGAGAGAGAGAGAGAGAGAGAGAGAGAGAGAGAGAGAGAGAGAGAGAGAGAGAGAGAGCATCTGAATAGATAAGATACAGTATCTACTGACATTTAAGGATGTGATTATGATGTGGACTATAAAACACAATTGTATTTCGGAACTGTCTAAGGTAATCATTATAGATTATGAGAGAGAGAGAGAGAGAGAGAGAGAGAGAGAGAGAGAGAGAGAGAGAGAGAGAGAGTAATTTTTACTCAAGAGATTGTATTTTGGTAAAAAAAAATGGCTTTCTAAACAGAACAGTACCCATTAGGAAGAATCTAAACAAAATGTAAAGGAAATGAACGCAATTTAATAACGCCTCCCACTTCCAGTTATTATTTTGGACGTGAAATGTTATTTCCCACGGTCAAATTACCAAGAGATTTAATTCCAGTGTAATGAATGTCTTTATCTCGCTTGCATGCACAAAATCCTATATATTTACGTTCTTCCTGCGCCTGTAAGGCTGGTGTTTGTCTGTCCTTCGTCCTTCTGTCCGTTTATCTGTCCTTTTCTTTCATATATACATTAGCATTACTGTCCAAATTCTGTCAATATTCTCTCTATTCTCTCTATCGTTATTTTCATTACGTGCGCACCAACACTGCGACGTACTATATTTTTCCGCACCCTCTCTCTCTCTCTCTCTCTCTCTCTCTCTCTCTCTCTCTCTCTCTCTCTCTTTCTCTGTCTTTTTTCTTTCATACATACATCAGCATTGCTGTCTAAACTCTGTCAATATCCTCTGTCTTCTCTACTGCTCTTTTCATTACGTTCGCACCAACACTGCGACGTATTCTCTTCCCCCTCTTCTCTCTCTCTCTCTCTCTCTCTCTCTCTCTCTCTCTCTCTCTCTCTCTCTGTCTGTTTGTCTTTCTGTCTGTCTTACTATCTGTCTTTTTCTTTCATACATTCATCAGCATTGCTGTCTAAACTCTGTCAATATCCTCTCTCTTCTCTACTGCTCTTTTCATTAAGTACGCACCAACACTGCAACGTATTCTCTTCCCCGCCCCCTCTCTCTCTCTCTCTCTCTCTCTCTCTCTCTCCTTTATCTGTCCCTCTCTCTGTCTTTCTGTCTGTCTGTCTGTCTGTCTGTCTTTCTGTCTCTCTCACACACCGTACATCAAACCCCAGAACTGGACAGCGGGAGAGGAGCAGCGACGCTGTGGACCAGGAAGCCAATGGACCGAGAGAAGCACCACCAGCTGGATGTCCGGGTGACGCTGACGGATGCCCGAGGGCTGACGAACGAGCAGACCGTCACGGTGGTGGTGGATGACGTCAACGACAACCCGATGAAGCCCGGAAAGAAGACCATCTACCTCTACAAAATTCAGGTGAGGACGAGGAGGAGGAGGAGGACGAGGAAGTTTTCCTTAGGGTATTGCGTCTTAGCTTTGTTTTTATTTTATTGGTGTTTGTTGGTAAATAGTTTGTTGGTAAATAGTTTGTTGGTAAATAGTAAAGACAACAATGTGGACACATTCACGCGATAAGCTGGACAAGGCTTAACAAGATACTGCATCTAGCCAGCTGTGTGAGTTGCATTACGGAGAAGGAAATATGAAATCGCACACTACCCACCTGTTACACCGCTGTGAGTAATATGAGCAGAAACAAACGCAGGCATTTTCCAGAAAGCCAGTTTCAATATAGTATTACACAAATATAATGACAAGGAATGTATACGATGCAGACACATAATACACATACACACATACACACACACACACACACACACACACACACACATATATATATATATCATATATATCACAAGTGAAAAATAAGAGATATATGTATATCTATGACCGGTTTCGACTTTATTTCCATATATATTGACGAAATAAAGTATCACAGGTGAAAAATAAAGACGGGTAGTGTGTGATAAATAAATCACGTGCTAAAGTGATTATAATCCATTATGTAATAAAGTCATATATATGTATATATACATATATATGTGTGTATAAATAAATCACATAATATATAATATATAATATATAATATATGTATATATATATATATATATATATATATATGTATATATACATATATATATATATATATATATATATATAATATATATATATATATATATATATATATATATATATATATATATATATATATATATATATATATATATATAATATATAATTACTTTTTCACTAGTTCTTGATATTTTGAAATACTCAAATATTAAATCGACAAATTCCTCTTATTGCAAATTCACTTCACCTTGGGAAGAACTTACACTCGGAGTGAAACATTTTTAATAAGGAAATCTAACCTGAACAGGACACGAACCTTTGTCTCTTGGGTTTATTACAGATACGTGAGTAACTTATCCATTCGGCTATCAAGGAAGAAATAAGTTGATGTTGACTTTGCTGTACATATTCTTGTCGAATTCGGGTTCTGTGCTTAAGATCGAAATTTTAATTTCTAATATTATATCACAAATAACTCTTCGTATCGAATTTACCAATCTTGGGAATATGTAATAAACTTAACTCTAGGCCATCATGGTGGAACTCTCTTGACCCTTGGTGGCTGATTGGGTAAGTCATTGTCATCTTTGTATCAAATCTAAATGGCACTGATTCGAATCCTAGCCAGGGTGGGTGCACACATACAATTCTCCTTAGATGTAATTCAATCCCGAGGTAAGGTGAATACGATATTACAGGTTATTTCTGGCTTAACATTTGAAATAAAAAGAAAACCCCCTGTGATTTAGTGATGGTCACGTGTTACCAAATTATTAACAACATACCCTTTCGGAGTAAAAATAAAATAACACAGATGTAAAAATAGAGACTGAATTGATTGCCACCAGGGTAGAGGAGGCAGCGTGAACGTGCCCTTGGGCAGAGTCTACGTGGATGACCCTGACGACTGGGACCTGAAGGACAAGACCTTCAAGTGGGCTACGTCAGCCCATCCCCTCTTCACGCTGGACCAGCAGGAGGGCACGATCTACGCCTCCAGCCAGGTCAGAGAGGGAAGGTGAGTTCACACTGGTTGATTGATTAGTAATTTTAAACTGTAACTGCAATAACTGTGGTCATCAAGAAGGGAGGTAAAATGAAAGAATATCTGATTTATTCTCAGAAAGGGGAGTCAAGTCTCATTACCTGATTGGGAGTACGAAGATGACGCTACTCAAAAAATGTCATAAAATCGTGTTATGAAAGAGGATATACTGCCCGGTAAATTGTATTTCTAAGGTGTATACCAAACATTGGCACGCACAATACTTTTTCGGGCTAAGAATGAGATTATTCATGAGGGGGATTTTAAGATTTTAATCACGTGAATGCTTGCACTTAAGGGGTATGATGCTGACATGTTGACTTTGAATCTAATAGCCTTCATCTTCCATCAAATCTTTTGATAAAGTCATTAATATAAAGATAATAATATATAAATCAGATTTAAAGAAACTCCGTTGAATCTCTCCTTAAAGGCCAGAGAAGTCATCAGATCTTCTCTAGTTGAAATTCAGCCTTAATTCCACAAGATACCTGGAAATCCAATTCAACTATATACCGGTTAAAAGTATTGTCTATCCTCTAATTTTAGATATTAGTGGAACAAAAGGAAAATACCTGTCATTATAAAACAATAAATGAACGAATACTCAAAAGCTGCATTAAGTAGGAATTACTAATAGATCAAGTCCAAGAGGAAAAAGAAATAATTCGGGGGTCTCTTGCAAAGCATCAACTCTAAGTTTTCCATTTCAAAACACGTGTTTTAGATATCAGAGTGGGTCAAAAGGAATATACTACCTGTCATGACTGACGGCAGATGCAACAAACAAAGGAGGGGAAAACAACAAAACAATATAATGAGCTAATATTAATTAACAATATTTTACAAGCGAGTCAAAGATAAACATTTAAAGGAATTAAACAAAATAATAAATAACAAGTAACTTCAAAAAAAAAAAGAAAAAAAGATAAAAATAAACAACAGCAGGCAGAAAAAAAACTCTTGGGCACCAAGACAGCCCTCATCAACTCAAAGAAAACCCCGATTTCACGCTGTCATTTGAGCAGCTAAACACATCCACCTCTACGACGTTATTGAATAAAAAAACTAAACGTCGACTCCAAAAACTGGCTAAACCCGACTGGCGAATAGAAAAACGGCAGCTCACTGACGAAAACATCAAAACAAAAAAAAACTTGAAGGTTCCACAGTGGAACCAGCAGTTCCCGCAGAACCATCACTTAACGTGACACCTCCCACCTAAAAGAAAAAAAAATTATTTTTTTTTACAAACTCCTCAATGCCGTAACAACCCTAGCCAAAACAGAGCCATCCTGTCACGGTCGCCATTGTAACGACCGAGTGGGTCGTTATGCAAATATACTCAGGACAGGGCTAACTGAGTCAACAAACAAAGGAGGGGAAAACAAAAAAACAATATAATAAATATTAATTTATTTACAATATTTACAAGTCAGGTTAAATACAAAAAATAAAGCGTTAAAATCAAGTTAAATAACCAATTAACTTCATAAATAAAAGTAGCTTAAAAAAAGAGGCAAAAATAAACAACAGCAAAAAAAACCAAACTGTCATGCAAAGACAGCCCTCAGCTGGAAAACCCGATGGAGACGTTGAAATGATGGGCAGACTGAGGTCACACTCCACCTCTACGACGTGCTCCACTTCGTAGTTCTCAAAAACTCGACCAACGTCGACTCCAAAAACTGCCTGCTGCTGCTGCAGCTAGTGAAAATGGACCCGACTGGATGAAAAACGGCAGCTCACTGAAAAATCAAAACAAAAAAACTTGGAGAGGCTAATCAGAGAGGGAACGAGCGGGACCAACAGAACCATCACTTAACGTGACAGTAAGTGAATCAAATGCTAGAGAGGAATAATGAATTTATGAAAAAAATAAATTGAAACACAGTCCAAGGTTAGGAAAAGACTGGAAAGTTGAAAGATGGATAGCCGATTCAAAATAGATGAAAATTTCAAGAGCAGACACTTCATTCACAGAGGAAAAATGAATTATCTACGATCGATAGTTGATTTGGTTAATGAAGAGAGAGAGAGAGAGAGAGAGAGAGAGAGAGAGAGAGAGAGAGAGAGAGAGAGAGAGAGAGAGAGAGCATATCTATGATCTATAAAAATAAAAGTGCCTTAAGTACGGTATCGGTATAGCAGAGGTAGAACGTAAAGCTAGATAAAGTAACAAGGAAAATTTAGCAACTGAATTAGAGAAACATAGCAACCAGTAGGACCAACAATGGGCAATTAGGGTAAGGCGCTAAGAAAAAAAAATGGAATTATTGACAGGTCTTATGGGAGATGTAGGTTCTTTAAGAGGGCAACTGAATCCATTCCAATATGGGAACAGATGTGGTAAGATCGGACTATGGCAATAAATGTCGCAGAAATGGGACTTAAAGTTATGGACAGACTCCATGGATGAAAATTAATGAAGTAACCAGACATGAGGCTAAGATACAAGAGTATGCCCCACGAATCTTGTTATCTTACTGATTTAGCAACGGAATGTTTTCACTGAAGATATAAAAACAGTCACACACTTACACACAAATATATATATATATATATATATATAAATTATATATATATTTATATATATATATATATATATATATATATATATATATATATATATATATATATATATATATATATATATATATTATATATATATATATGTATTCAACACTGAATCATTACCTCTAACTAAAGATGGCTCACAAAGAAAGGAACGATAATCACTACCACATTCATACCTCAGGAGCTCTTTCTCTCTTTCCCACCATCTATCCAGCCCTTTGCAGGTCTTTATCTGTCTCTCCATTCCAACATTTCCAAATTATATCTTCATCTTCTCCCTATCACCACATTTCTCCATATTTCAATTCTTCTTACACCAAATTTACTATGCAAAAAGTTCATCCCAATAGATTCAAGATTTTGTCTTCATTTGCATCCAGCATGTGCACTTCAGAAAAGTTGGTCTAACAGCCCATTCATATGTTTACACTGCAGCTTCCATAAACACCTAACCTCTTCAACGTCTTTGTGCACACTATGGACTTGTAGTTTTATTCATCCAACCATCATCCATTATATGCTCCCTCAAATGCCCATACGAATCAGTAGCTTTCACTTTTCCACCACCTACATTAATTTTCATTGTTCCATCTTTCTGGTTTTAATTTACCCATTTAACCTTCCTTTTGCTCCAATGTATCCTCCACTTTTCCTCCTCCAAACGCTTAAACCTTTTTCCTAGTCTTTGCAGTTGCTCTTCGCTATCCCCAATCAGAACAGCATCATCTGCCAACCTCAAGTTTTCTACTCCAGTCATGTCCCATTTTCTTACCCTGCCATTTTATACCTACAACATCTGTACAGTCTTTTCTCTGACTTCCTGCTTTAATCTATCCATGAGGAATTTGAACACCCTTGGAGACATAGCTACTCTTGTTCCTGATTCACAGTCACTCTCCTGTCTACATCTCCTGTCTACATTTTCGAACACATGCTTCTCCATCATCAAATCTTGTAATCGACTTCAGGAATGAAATTTTATATAATTCATCCTCAAACACTACTTACATTGTTCCTGATTCATTTATGCACAAAGGCAGTCACTCTCCTGTCTACATTTTCGAACATATGTTTCATCTCCATCAAATCTTTTAATCGACCTCAGGAATGAAATTTTATATAATTCATTCTCAAACACTACTTACATTGCCTTTTCTTGGTCCATGTATGCCATACATAGATTTTCCCTTAACTTTAAAGATTCACACTTAATATCTATGAGAGAGAGAGAGAGAGAGAGAGAGAGAGAGAGAGAGAGAGAGAGAGAGAGAGAACGAAATGAGACAGGAGTTGACTTCCACACGGTCGTGAGTTAGACAGACACATAAACAAGGATTCGTACGAAATGAGAAGGATAAAAAGATTAGCGACAGGAAGAGTCGTCTTAATGAAACTGAGATGAAAGAGATTACCAACAAAGTTGAAATGTGCCTTACGATATCCCGCCTAAGCTGTATTTCAAGATTTACAAATGGGAATCAAGGTATACATGTACACACCATAAACACACACACATATATTTGTATGTGTATGTAGAGTATGTGTATATATATATACATAAATATCTACCTCTCTATCTATGTACACACACATATGTATTTGTATGTACATGTAGAGTATGTGTATATATATACATAAATATCTATCTACCTCTCTATCTATATCTATGTATATATACATATCTATATAAATATATAAATATATATATATATGCATGCATACATATAAATATATATATATATATATATATATATATATATAAATATATATATTCATATATATATATATATATATATATATATATATATATATATATATATATATATATATATATATATATATATATATATATATACCATTTGATGTGTAATTGTTATATATCAAACACCACCGGGAAGAAATAGAAAACTGCTGTAAATTCCGACCGGTGTCGGTTTCATATTACTGAGCCCTATAAAGATGGCTTAGAAATAAAAAGCCGACATTGGCCAGGGTTTACAACCGTTTTTATTTCTTCTAGTGTGTGTCTGATATATATATATATATATATATATATATATATATATATATATATATATATATATATATATATATATATATATATAATATATATATATATATATATATATATATATATATATATATATATATATATATATATATTGTGTGGGCATGTATATAAGTTGATGGCTATAGGTCCATGGTAGGAAAATGAATGGGATTTCACATGGACAGCTGTACGGTCGTAGCCTGCCCACCAACCTGTCGACCCAGTTGTGAATGGGTGCCATTATCAGAATCAGCATACTGAAAAATTTCAACATCCATGTACTTTTAAAACAATATATAAATTATAAAATGTTTCACGCAGACAGTAATCAACCAAGTTTATACTCGCTGCCACAAAGTTTTAAAGCTTCACAAACTCTCAGGCAAACACAAGTAATCTGAGCGGACGTTTTTGTGTTCACTAGGTATCTCCTGCAATTTTCCGTCAGCGACCGAGTTTCGAGGCAGAGGGGAGTGTCGGCCAACGTAACCGTCATAGCGAAGACTCTGGAACATAAAACTCTGGTGAACGCCGCTCCCATCACTGTCTTCCCCGCCACTCCGGACAAAATCACTAAGGACTGGAATCCTGTGGTGAGGAAACGCATTTATCGTCTTTTGTGAGAATGCAGCGTGCGAGTTTGGGGTTTTTAGTTGTGCATGACGCTGCAGTTGCTTTATAAATAGTGTTGTATAATGCTTAAGATATATATATATATATATATATATATATATATATATATATATATATATATATATATATATATATATATATACATATATATATACACTGTATATATATGTACACATATATATATGTATATATATATATAAGTATATATATAATATATACATATATACTACATACATACATACACATAACTATATATATACATATATACATACATATATATATATATATACATATATATATATATATGTATGTATGCATGTATGCATTACCACAGGTGAAAAAATAAGGGGCTGGAAGCAGGTCCCGCTCGGTTCGACTTTACTTCTAAGCCATTGACCAAGGCCTGATACACAGTGGTAGTAAACCAAAATGACAATTCAGAATTATCCTGAAAGCCGTATCAGCGTGCCATTTTTTCCCTCACAGGAAGGTGGCGGCGTGTTAGGTCACCTGACAGACTACATTCTCTCCATGGTCGGGAAAGAAGAACACATTCTGGAAGTCGTCAGCGTTTATGGCAACAGTGACGGCGACCATAAGGACGGCATCCGCCAGAAATCCGAGGCGTCGCGGTTTTCTTCTGTAATCATTCGGCATCAACAAAACGGCCACGATTCTCTCGCTTCTTCTTCTTCTTCCTCCTCACTTTCAGATGGCACCGCACATTCGGTGCCCGCCGTTTCCGTGTGGATTACAGTCAGAAACAAAACGGGTGACTTCATGAATCCTGTGAAACTTAAAGGACTTCTTAGCCTTCACAAACGCCAGGTAAGTTTCAGTTTTACAATGTATTCGTAAAATATAATGATATGCTAAATGACAATTATCAGTGGATCTTTCATGGGCGTGCGCGCTAAAGGCATCGGTGCAATATACATTGGTTTGGAAGAGGGAGAATAACATCAATTTGCTCGTCCTCAACAGCAAACAGTTGCATGCTCGATGGAGCAATTCGGTTATGATCAGGGTTGTCTAAAACGTAGTTTGAACTATGAACTTTTTTTTTTTTAAGAAACCTTAGTACCCTTGTTCACAACAAATAATTCGGGATCTTTGATCATTACAAGAAAGCACAAAATTGATTTCATTAAATGACACTAGTTCATCGTTGGACGAGTCGGTAGAGTTCTCGGCCAGCACTCAGCTAGGTCCGAGTTCGAGTCTCCGGCCGGCCAATGAAGAATTTGTGGAATTTACTTCTGGTGATAGAAATTAATTTCTCGGTATAATGTGGTTCGGATTCCACAATAAGCTGTAGGTCCCGTTGGTAGGTAACCAATTGGTTCTTAGCCACGTAAAATAAGTCTAATCCTTCGCGCCAGCCCTAGGAGAGCTGTTAATCAGCTCAGTGGTCTGGTAAAACTAAGGTATACTTAACTTACTAAATGATACTTACAAAAAATGTTTTGAATGAATATGAGTTTCATCTGTGAGTTGTATTCTGACTCTATCAAACGACAAGAAAAACTGAAGGGGGAGAATTATTTTTAAATTCAGTTTTTACACCTCTATCGCGGTAACGATGAAAAAATAGCAAATGTTTATCTGTGGGGCAACGCGTCGTAAGAAAGCATACATGAAATTTAAATCACAAACAAATGTGGATCATAAGTTGGTTAATCAAATTTGTGGTTATGCCTGTCTCCTCATGTACAAATGCACGCACACACATACGCATACACCAACAAAGTAGTAACAAACACTTACATGCCTAAAAAGGGCCAAATGGACAAATAAATGAAAGGTATTTTTTTACATCAAAACTATTTCCTGATTCAATATTCTCATTCATTTGCGAATGCAATTGATACTACTGTGGGTAAATGAAACCTTCACATGACATGCAAGATAAGAAATGAAAGGTATAACTTTTCCTTTGGAATCAACCTACTGCGAAAACCATTCTGTTCGGATACAGCGATACAAATCACAATTATCTTTCCATGTCAGCTGGAAACGTCTGCTGGAATTAACGTCACCGTGGAGGGAATGGACGGCATGTACTTAGGACTGAAGGACAAGGACCACCACCACGACCATCGAATGATCAAACTCGAAGCTACCAAATACAGGGAGAAAAACCCTGCCAAGCCCCAGGGAGACAATCCATTCGAAGATACCGACAGAGACGCCGAGGATTGGGAATCAGACGACAATGGGGACGTTGGAAGGGAAAGAGAAGCATTCGAGAATAAGGACTTTTACACCACACGATACAAAGCTGATGCCAGCGGGGGCCCAAGCCCCATGGCGTCGGTGTCTTCAAGTATCATTCATCTGCAGGTAGGAGTAAAATGAATCTATTTTGAGGTTTCTATTTTCTGCTGTCAAAAAAAAAAAAAAACCGCTAATGTGGTTACATCACGAACTGTTAGTATATTTCAAGTGAGCGCATCTGGTACATTTCAGAATTTGAAAGACTATTAATTCCAGGGAATACTACTAATCTGCCGAGCAAACGTCTCCTGGAATGTCTGTTTTGAGAAATCTTGTCTTTTCTTTAAAAAAAAAAATGCAGTCTTAGTCTGTGTGTATCCCGGAAGTGTAACCAGATAGTGGTGTCCTTATGATGGTTATCAAACTTGCCATTAACCATAAAATAAAATCCTCCGCTATAACATTAACTCACAGGTCCAGCAGGTAGAGAGTAAATGAACAAGAAATATCCATAAATTTCACTAGAATTTCATTTTTTGTAACATTAATAAAAGACATGCTAGTCTTTTTTTTTTTTTAGTAAATGGTGAGTTCATGGCAATAAAAAGATATCTGAATAAAGAAAATGGAGATACACTACAAAAGGCGCTATAGCATCAAATTACTCTGGTTACCGGTCTTTCATGAAATACTAGTTGGTAAAGCGATTCAAGTTTCTCCTTATGGACTTGATTCTAGGTGGACCACTATTAATGACTTGTTTATAAAAAGTAAAATGGCTGCAATCACTGAACAAAGCATCGTTTTAACTAGGTCATAGACACAAACAACACTTCCCTAGTGACACCTCGGCTGAAGCAGTTTTATGACTGCAAGAGTCCCTCCATGTCTCAACCTCGTCAGGAGCAAGCTTGTTCACCAGGGTCTTGCCTAAATGGTGGAAGATGCGTACAATTCTCAGACGGGAAAAGGTAAGGTTGCCAGCAGCTAAGCCAAAATAAATCTTCTGAAAATGTGGCTCTTTAAAATATGCATGTGATACCATTTGATTGTGTTTAAAAATTGCTCCTGACTCCTGTCGAGTAACTACTGACTGACTTCTCGTTTTCGATTATGACAGGTGCATCTGCCCAGGAGGGTCGGTGGGCTACAACTGCAAAGTTCTGTCTCGGTCTTTCATGGGTTCTGGATGGTCTTGGCTGCCTTCCATTCCACCGTGCTTTCCATCCACAATGTCTTTGAAAATCCTGACACAACAGAGGAGGCACTTCTCCTCTATTCAGGGCCTATTGAAATTACAGGGGACAAACTTCCATTCATGGCCATTCAGGTGTCAGATGGCTTTCCTGAACTACTGACAGACAGCTGGGCTGGCAGAGCAAAGCTACACGTTAATACTCAAGTTAATGATGGATTCTGGCATACAATACATGTCAGATTGGATCATGGGGTACGATATGATATTTGTCATTGTTTGGCTGACACTGTTTTTATATGACAAAAGGAATCTCCATTTCTTCATTGATTTTAATATTTCTCAAGTTACCGTACCCTATTTAATATGAAGATGGTGTACTTCCTTTGCAATATGTTTTATTAATCTTTTCAACACTATTGAACTACTACTATTTCCTTATTATTTAGAATACAAGAAAATATGTTCACAAACCCAGAAGCGGACCTTTTAAAAGGCGTTTGAGTATGGATAAGGCATCTTACTTCTTAACAAAGTAAAAATGTACATTGTTCCATGATTTTTGGGGTCAACTTTGAACATTATTTCTGGAATTTACAGGGCGTTTCGATGGTAATTGATGCCTGTGGTCAAAACTGGAAATACCAAACTGATGATGCCCACTGCGCTGCCAGGGCCTCTTGGACTCACCCTGATCGTTTGTTATCGTGGGTTATCTCAGGCCCACTTCAACTGGGTGGGTTAGCCCACGACGGTGATTACGATGGTTATCAGTGGGCTGAGGGACCAATCATACAGCCACTAAATGGATGCATGTCACATATTACAATCAACGGTGAGGTGAGAACAGACAATCTTCCTAGAGGTTACATTTTAAATTTTTAAGAAATGTTCAGTCAATCTTTTACATTTGCGTACGAGAGTATGTTTTCTGTTTGTCTCTCCTTCTGAAAAGTTTTAGACCTTTCATATATCTTCTTTACCATTTACAAGAGTAAAATTTGAAAAAAGTTATGGGAACATTACCTGATAAGGAAAGATATAAAACATTACAAATTCTTTACAGCTTTTAGACTTAGATGAGCCACCATTAAGCCAAGGAAGTCATTCATATACCTTCTTTACCATTTACAAGAGTAAAATTTGAAAAAAGCTATGGAATATTAACTGACAAGGAAAGATATAAAATATTACAAATTCTTTACAGCTTTTAGACTTAGATGAGCCACCATTAAGCCAAGGAAGTCATTCATATACCTTCTTTACCATTTACAAGAGTAAAATTTGAAAAAAGCTATGGGAATATTAACTGACAAGGAAAGATATAAAATATTACAAATTCTTTACAGCTTTTAGACTTAGATGAGCCACCATTAAGCCAAGGAAATCATTCATATACCTTCTTTACCATTTACAAGAGTAAAATTTGAAAAGCAAGTTATGGGAACATTAACTGATGAGGAAAGATATAAAATATTACAAATTCTTTACAGCTTTTAGACTTAGGTGAGCCACCATTAAGCCAAGGAAGTCAACCTGGTTGCCGACAGGAACAGGAACAGGAACCTTGCGAAGGTGATGCCAGTAGTTGCATTTCGAATGGAATGTGCCAGAGTGGGACTGAGCTACCAAGCTGCATTTGCAAACCAGGTCTCACAGGGCCAGATTGTCAGCAGCCTAATGCACCAGCAACTCTAGGTCCAGCTTCCTACTATAAAGTGGCCTTATCATTCACGCCGTCCCATCATTCACTGAGTCTACAAATAAGAATGAAGGCACAAGGTCAACCAGAGGGGTTGCTTATACGTGTGGCAGATCGTCATGCTCAGCACTCACTCTCGATACAGGTAATCACTTCTCTTTGCTGAGTTGACAATCTACAGGAGCGAAACACTTTGAATAACATTTTGGAATAATATGAAAAACTCCATGGGCATATCTAGGTTGTTATCAGGCTTTCACCGAGCTACTTCATTTTCCAAGAGAAATTTCTTCATTGTCCTCTTTTTTCTTTTTACTACATAAACAAAACAGCTCCATGCAGGAAGGGTCTGCTTGGAAGCATTCACGACAGGGAAGCCATCGCAAATAGTCTGCATAGAAGGGTTCCTTTTGGGTGATGACAACTGGCACTTGCTTCGAGCAGAGCGTCATGGGCATAATCTGAAGATCGCTGTAGACGATGGAGATGGGTTCTTACAGAATGAATCCTTCCCGAGCCTCGTTACACACAGGGCTGAAGACTGGATAAAAGAGATGCCCACGTCTCTAGAAGTAAACCGCAACGATGGGGTCACCATTGGTGGAATCCCCGAGTACACGGGCACTAAGCTTCTCACTGTACATAACGATTTACAAGGAGGTGAGATTCTTCATTTAATTCTATCAGTAATTCCAGTAGACATTTCAGAATTTTGTCACAGACTTCGTAGTTTACTGAACAGAAAAACTATATAAAATACTTTCTTCCCCGGAACGTTCATCCACTTTCATTCCTGGTATGTATGAGAGTCTTCTAACATTTTTTATACTTCTGTCAACTCAGTTATTTGAATCAAATATATCTCAAGCATGGTTTTCCCACGCGTACGAAACAGGTAGTAAGTAGGTAGCTCATCTCAAAGGCCACAATTATTTTTCTTTCTTTTCTACGAAGAAGTTTTGGCTCTACAATCAATACTGACATTCATATTACTTTACTCTTATCAGTATATGGTTTGTTAGTGGATTTAAATGGAGATTTCTGCTCCCTGTCGAACGGGAATATAACTGTTACAAAGAACTCCTTTCCCTTCATATGGGATAAGTTTTGTTGTATAGCACAGTAAAAAATGTATCCTTGATATGCCTGACTGTATATAAGTATATACACTGATAGATCCTATGAACTACATAGAAACATAACCTTACTAACAGATAGATATATAGGTAGATATTTATAGGAAGAAAAGTGATATCTTAGAATAAAAGCCTAATTATGAAAATGATACCAATTTTTATTAAATTATTTCCGTGCAGTCTGTATTGATGACCTTCGTATTTCGGGTCACCAACTGCCAATTCCTCCCGTGACCAACAGCAGCAAATGGGGTCAGGTCACGACCCAAGAGGGACTTCTGCATGGCTGCGTCCTCCCAGATATTTGCCAGAATATCTCTTGCAAAGTCCCTCTCACCTGCAGTCCTACTTGGCCCGAGCCATCATGCAGGTAAGGGGAAGAGAATTATATTTTCTTAAAATGGAGATATTGTGGATTATACCGCTGGATTTCAGTCATGTACATGTGTGTGTATATATATATATATATATATATATATATATATATATATATATATATATATATATATATATATATATATATATATATATAATGAATGAATGAATGGGAGAATACTACACAAAAATAACCAGTAGATATTCGTTACCAACAGCTTCTGTGTGTATTCATGGACCGTCGGACTAATATAAAAATAAATAGATAAATAAAACAGGAAAGCTATTGGAACAGCACTTCTATTATTTTTTTTTGTGGTATTCGCCTTTACTAAAGTCACGTGCACCTCCTTGTGATTATGGTAACGTGGGTTCGTTTCCCGCGACCGGCCATCACAGTCTCTTCAATTTCTTGCGTTTGGATCTCACGGCTTCGTAGTTACAAGCATATCCAAAAAAGCGCGAAGAATTCGAGAAGTTAAGAGGGCATTGTGGCTATTAAATTACACACACACATATATATATATATATGTGTGTGTATATATATATATATATATATATATATATATATATATATATATATATATATATATATATATATATATATATATATATATATATATATATATATATATATATATATATATATATTATATATAAATCATTTGTTTTAAGATGGAGAGTCTTAGAAAAAGACAAAAGCCAATACTACAACATCCTTAGTGGTAGCCATTTCATACATATACACAGGAATCTTAGCAATGGAGCGTCTACCACAAACTTCCATCCTACAAGCTTTTTTTCCCGATTCTTACACCTTGCGGTTTTCAGCTCCAACGCCTTTGCATTCTATGTATTGGCACTTTAACTTTAGGTCTCTTCCGAATTCTACATAATATATATAATGAATCAAATGTAGCCCTTGCAGTTTCTGGGTCTGTTCCTTCCTCCCTCAAAGACTTGAACACTCTGCTCCAGCGCTGAACAGACTTTCAAGGTCCCAACTTTCTCTTTCCTAAGGCTTATAAAATTTTATCTATTGTTTGATAGGTCACTTTCTAAATCCCCATATATTTCATTCATGTTCTACTCAACATATTTTTCCTCTTCTTTTAGGAGCAAGTTGCTTACTATTAGAACTTGCTTAACTTGAGCAAAAGATAAAAAAGAAAATTAATTAAATGGTATTTTTTTGTATTTCAGAAATCTATTTCTAAGGCCCTTACAAATTTTATGAAGTGATTTTTTATTTCTAACCTGAAGAAGTACTTTATACAAAATATCAGAAGCTCTTAATTGTTATTTTGTTTTAATAAAGATATCTACAGTATCGTAATGATATAGTTAGTACCTTATACGTATATACATGTAACCATATACGGCCGGGCTTTTACAGTCTGACAAAATTTCTAAATTAATAGTTACGCACGCATGCACCGCGTACATAACCACCTGGGATCTTTCAGCTGCGGCCACGGTCTCCAGTCTGTCGGCAACACCTGCAAGGACATTAACGAATGCCTCTGGAGCCCCTGTTTGAACGGGCTCCTGCCACAACCTCCACCCGGGGTACTCCTGCCACTGCGAGAGGCAGTTCCTGGGAGAGAACTGCCAATTTCGAAAATGGGACACTCCGGCCAGACCTTTCACGACCCAAGCACTCATCGCCACGGTCACAATCTCCTTTTGGTGCTGGGTAAGTAACGCCATTGGTCTTTTGTGTGGATTTTCAGGCAAAAGCGCGGGTTTACGCAGGAGATAATGCTGCCTATAAATATCAGTAGAGGCTCCCTTTATCGACTTGACATGTGCGGCGTCCCAATATCTGGCTTCATGGCTGCAACAAATGAGGTCCGTAAAATGGAGGGCTACTTTTGTTTATAACTTTTACCAATAATCTGCTCTGCATTTCTTCACATTATATTTACCCATGCAATTTCCTTTGACATAGATATGTTTTATAGCTTAAAGGTAAGTTAATTGTAATTCACGACGCTGAATTAAATGAAGTAGAAATATTGTGCTCTTTACGTTTTAATAGTTTTATCATAAAATATCTAAATAACTATAAAACTGAAGGATATTTACATCTGTCTTAATACCCTCGAAAATTACTTCGGAATTTCCTTTTTTAATTTAAGCAAACAGTTTATGGTCACTTTTGCTAAATCAGGAAGCGCTCTCAACCGCTGTAATGTCAAGAATTTTCAAATCAAGCGCTGGGCTTTCAACGTTAAACTCAGAGTTTTCTATCTTTGCTTGAATTTTTATTCCTTTCTGCGTCCCCTTTCCGTTCTTTTTCTTCTTCTGTTTTCCTGCACTAATGAACAGGTGGCTTCATGAACACTTAATTAGTGACGAATTCCAAGAAGAATCGATTGTGTAAACGTTCTCTGATTTCGTACATAAGAACCATGTTAACAAATGATCTGTTTCTAATTGATTTTAATATACGCGTGAGAAAAAACTTATAATTCTCAGTTGAATATCTTTACTTTCTTTCCATTTTATCACAAATTTAGAAGTAATTCCTTCAGCAGGATGAGACTCAAATATCATGTACAGCTTCAAGTGTAAATGTGCCATTAGAATTTTTTTTCACCTTACTGCCTTTCAAAAAAAAAAAAATTAATGAGAACCATTACAGGGATACGTGAAATTGTGACTAAATGAGTGGAAATGTCATTGTCATCGGAAAAAAATTCTTTGGAATGTTGCTGCACCTTATTTTGAACTGCATTATGAAAACGGGAAATGTGACATCGGACATACTAGGTCTTTTGTGCAGTGAATTTTTCCTTGTAAATCTGTGCTTTTGGGAAAGTTCGCAATATAAATCAAATGTTTTTGTACTACTGATCAAAGATAATATACATATATACATATATATATATATATATATATATATATATATATATATATATATATATATATATATATATATATATATATATATATATATATATATATATATATATATATATATATATATATATATATATATATATATATATATATATATATATATATATATATATATATATATATATATATATATATATATATATATATATATATATATATATATATATATATATATATATATATATATATATATATATATATATATATATATATATATATATATATATATATATATATATATATATATATATATATATATATATATATATATATATATATATATATATATATATATATATATATATATATATATATATATATATATATATATATATATATATATATATATATATATATATATATATATATATATATATAGTATATATAAATTGTAAGTACACACACACACACACACATATATATATATAATATATATATATATATATATATATATATATATATATATATATATATATATATATATATATATAAATATATATATATATATATATATATATATATATATATATATATATATATATATATATATATATATATATATATATATATATATATATATATATATATATATATATATATATATATATAATTTACATTTTCTTACCATGGTATGTCTTGCTAGTCAATCTCTGTAATCTTGATTTTTGCAGTTCCTAATTGCATTATCGCATCCGTTAAACAAATACAATGGAAAATATTCACGATATTATTGCTCAATAAATTCTTCTCTTCTCATTCCGTTAACTACCAGCGAAATATTGCCATCAAATATTATAAAGTTTATAGAAAGACATCCTTTATCTTAAATAAGACGCATAACCAAACACTTGTTCCTTTGCTCCCACATCAACTAATATTCAATCCATTTGTTTCCAGTGTTATTAGGTCTCATTTTCTCGATAAGACACCACTGTCTCAGAAACCAGCGAACTCTGCAAAGCCAAGACAAAGACCAAATGAGGGAAGGCGGCAGGAGCACGGCTAAAATAATGGTCCTCAACGGAGAAAAACCGGGGAGGGGGAGGAAGAGCGCGACCCCCATGACCAGCAGTACTGACGACATGGAAGTAGTCGTCATGACCGAGAGTCTAGCCAAGGACGACCCCCATCTCGAGTTCATGGAGAGGTTCCGGCTGTCGCATGAAACATCGTCGTCTTTGGAAAAGGAAGGTGAGACGTCTTTAAGGTTATAGTTTCTGTTGTTGAGTTTTCAAGTATTCTATATAATATATATATATATATATATATATATATATATATATATATATATGTATATATATATATATATAGTATATATAAATATATATATATATATATATATATATATATATATATATATATATATATATATATATGTATATATATATATATATATATATATATATATATATATATATATATATATATATATATATATATATATATATATATATATATATATATATATATATATATATATAATATATACATACACACACACACACACACACACATATATACATATATATATATATATATATATATATATATATATGTGAGCACGCTTATTCATACTTAACAACAGAAAAAAATTCCTTTCTCAAAACACGTCTTTTTCAAAATCCAATCATGACCTCTAAAAAATGTATGAGTGTCCATGACAAATTTGTGACTGTCTATGACAAATGTCGAACATGCCCAATTAAAAAATGAAACAAAGCAATGGTACTGTAGGTTTAAAATAATGATATAAAGGGAAAATGCAGTTTCAGAACTACATGCAAGAAAGTCTACTATAACTAGCCAGTAACTTGCAGCTAAACATTGGTGCCAGGTGTCTCTAGGAGTGTACTTACAAGAGCCGCGAGAAACAAATCAGTGCTTAGCATACTCGAGTTTTAAACATGTGCATCTTCGATATACAATACAGGGCTGTAATCTATCCTGAAGATGTAAATATTTAATACATGAAAGCACTAGGTGGATTTTGCTCATTGCACCTGTATGGTTCTTGAAGTACATTGCACCACATTGAACTTAGTGACCAGGTTTGAAAAAGTAAGATGAAATTACAGCAAAATTTGGGATTTCTGGCCTGAAATCTTTCTTTCATCCTTTTCAGTAGTTTTACCCATAAGTAGGAAAAAATTGGTATTTAACGTTAATTTAGAGAAAGTCTTAAAGTTATCATGGATAAGGGAAACACTACTTCAAGTTTAACTGTTGTGAAAGATATTTAATTAAAAGATGAGATATTTGGCTTTTTACTAATAAACAGCAATGACTATAACGCAACAAGTTAAGAAAATATTAAAATTTAATTGGATAATCACAGACTGCAAAAATTTACCAGGGCAATTAGCACAGATGCTAAAATACTCTGGATTATTTCAGTTTTATTTCATTATTTCCAAGACATGATTAATTTACTTATCAAATCTATGAATCACATTTTCTTTCACGAACATCATGAAGCTGACGTTTTCCTTAAATCAACATCATTAACCACTGTCTGAACATCCATTCATCACTTTTCGCGCAATCCTGCGAAGCTGATAAGTCAACAGCTTTTAGGAAAAGTAAATTAACACTTTTCAAGAGAACTGTAATATTCATAAACAATTAACATTATTTGTTTTGCCACCATGAATCACTAGGGAACTCTACCTCGACCGCTTCCCAACCTTCTACTTCCATCGAATGCGCAAGCAATTGCAAGCCATGGGACCAAAAACACAGGAGCCCCCTTGCAGACATTCATCAGCGGAAGAAGACTGAACTCTCGCTTTCCACAGGGATGCACATAACCACCGTCTCCACTGGGAGCAGCCCAGATTGACGGTAAGATTCATCACACTATCAAACTCCTTAGCAAGGGCGTCGTTATTGCTATGTCGCAGATAGATAATTCGGGAAAATAAGTGCTAGGTTAATAGACAGATATGCACATTAATCTAAAATGTGATTAGTATCTGTTTTTGCATGCAGTCTCGTATGTATATTTGAATATTAACATATTCATGCACCTGCATATACTGAATTTACCTGTTGTATTTATAAAACCGTATCATAATTATTTTTACAGGTAACCGGAAGGACCTTGAAACATTTTTTTTATATCCAGCTCATCTGGATTTCGAAAACCCAACCTTTGAAATTAATTTATAATCTTCATAAAACCTAACCTTCACAATCATTACTGTTCTGGGAGCCAACACATTTGTCATAAGGAAATTAATAAATATTTAAGTAAATTCCGTTGCTTTAATATCACCCTCTATTCCTCGTAGATATATAATTCACTGACTGAGTCTGCACGCACATAAGCGTTTTTGAAGAAAGACGTACCCACTCACAAAACGAACGTAGATTATTACTAGAGGACTGAGTCCCGGCAACACATACTTTCATTGCATGACCGAGATTTTTGGGGGGAAGGTATTCCCATCTTTACCTATAACCAAAACATCCCTCTGCCAATCAAAAAAAAAAGAAGTGCTTCGAGCAATAAATCTATTCGTTAGCCTACAATGAAAGCTACGAGCTATGCACCAGTGGGCTCAAGTTTAATGAGAGCACTAACGTTTATACAGGTTCAAAAGGAGTTTTTTGACATCTTGTACCAATGTCATCACAGAACATCCTTATTTATAAATCAAAGATTATAACACTCTTACTAAATATTTCAATCAGACCACAGAGTAATTTTGCTAGACCTTGAAATAGGATGGCCCAAATAATTATCTGAGTGAGCAGAGTGAGCAGAGAAGCTGGGGCCCAAAGAAACGTTCTGACGAACCGTCAGAAAACTCAACAGAGCTCCTAGAAAATAAGCCGCTTTCCGGTAACGCAAGTTACAGGAATTAGATGTGCCCCATTACAGAGGAAGTTAATAATATTTTTGAATTAGAAAACTGCACTGCACTGTCAAGAAAAAACAATCCTTTAAAAATGCATTCTCTTCTGCAATGTCAGAGATAAACTCCGCAACAAATTAACCTACTGTGCATTCAGTCCTCATTGTTGGAGGGAAGAACAGTTTAAAGGAAGGCAGCTTAGTACACATACATACATATATATATACATATATATACATATATATACTGTATATATTATATGTGTGTGTGTGATATGTATATATGTATGTATACATAATATATATATGTATATATATGTATATACATACATATATATATATATATATATATATATATATATATATATATATATATTTATATATGTATATATTTATATATATGTATATATGTGTGCGTGTTTGTGTATGTGTGTGTATATATATATATATATATATATATATATATATATATACATATATATAATATATATATACACTGTACATACATACATATATTATATATATATATATATACATATATATAATATATATACACTGTACATACATATATATACATACATACACACAAAGACACACGCACACATACATACTATGAGTCAGATAACTATAATTATACATTAAACTTCTCCTTTATTCTCATACATATAAATGAATGAAAACTGTGAGTAACTCCTTTCACTCAGACATCACTGCCAACGAAAATGTAAACCTTGACAAAGTTATGCTGATCGCAGCTTCGAGACCGATAACGTTTCTTTCCTTCTTGTTTCCCATCCATTATCTTCCCCTTCTTCCCCTCTTTATTTCTCCCAGACCATCAGTGAAATGGAACCATGCAATGTGAGGTCATAAAATCTCACTCTTACGTAGATATATCAACAGTATCTTTTCATATTTGGTCATAACAGGAGCTGATGACAAGGTCTGAAAATCTTGCAGTTCTTGAAAACGATCCAGAACATTGTGATAACGGAGATGATGATGGCAAGTCATTGATGATTTTGGAAGAAGATGGGTTCTCAGAGAGAGAGAGAGAGAGAGAGAGAGAGAGAGAGAGAGAGAGAGAGAGAGAGAGTATTTTTTTAAAGGGGATTACTTCTACTTATTTTGAACTATTTCAATATCATTCATGATCTCATTATGAAGGCACTTTGGCAATTGAAAGATCCGTATTGATGATTATCAGTTCTGCACAAAAACATTAGCTTTAAGATTTGTTGCTTTCAACTTTGTTGCAAAATGGACATTTGAAATTAGTTTTTAGACATTTTGAAGCATTTGAAATATAATACGACAGAAGCATTCAAGATATGCATCAAATTTTGTTAAGCAAATAGAGGGCAAATTGATTAAAAAGTTCATAGAACTTATGAGTTGTATCACTGAATATATTTTCATATTTTATTTCATTCTAAACTATTCTAGTTCCATTGAGAATTTAGAAAATGTTACATTCTGGAGGCATCCAGCTCCTGAATTTTATCATTAGGATCAAAGTTGGTCTGGACTTTGTAGAGAAGGTGTGACGTACTTTGAGAATGAGTTATTTTACACTTGCCGATAATATTTCATGGACGGTGACGAGGCTGATAACTTATGAAACCTTAAGAACACGAGAAATAAAATAAAAATAAAAGGCTTAGGAGAAATACACAATGATGAGGTTATAGACTGGGAACGAAACCCACCGCAACGAGGTTATGGCTGCATTCACTTAAGCCTAATTTCTTTGTCTCCCCTCGTTTTTTTTTTAATTGTTTTTATTCATGGCTGGGCTAGACAAGGGACACTGGGTTACCCTTTACACCACACGCATTATAAAAGAGACGCTGTTGCTGATCAGCAAACAAATATAACTATCAAGGGGCGAACAGCCGCTTTGAGAGGAGGAGGGAGGAGGAGGAGGAGGAGGGAAAGGCAAAGGAGGAGGAGGAGGAGGAAAGGCAAAGGAGGAGGAGGAGGAGGAGGAGGAGGAGGAGGAGGAGGAGGAGGAGGAGGAGGAGGAGGAGGAGGAGGAAAAAGGAGGAGGAGGATGAGGAGGAGGAGGAGGAGGAAAAGGAAAGGAAAAAGGAAAGGAAAGGAGGAGGAGGAGGAGGAGGAGGAGGAGGAGGAGGAAAGGAAAGGGAAAAGGAGGAGGAGGAGGAGGAGGAGGAAGGAAAAATTTTTCTTCGGCTTATATGCCTAAAGCATATAAGCCTGAAGCATTTTCTAAATTCCAGAGATCCACGAAAAAAAAAATAAAACTACTGAAATTGTAAACCCATAACCCTTCTGAGCACACGAAACTTACATCTTAAATAATCCCTGATTATCTGCGAAAGCATAATAATCACCAATTCAAAAAAATTCAAACATCCAAGAAAATGCATGAAAAAAAGAGGATAAAATAAGGTCACTTTAAAAATTTTCAGAAAATATGCTAAGTGTGTGGGAAGAACAATGTGGTCACGTGATCATGCAACGACGTTATGAAAAGCTTGTGGGAGAAATTCAGCCAACCTTTTCGTGAGAAATGACTCTTTCACACGTTTATGAGAGAAAGAGAGATGTAGGACTTAGGAAAAATCAAATATCTCGGTATCTGTGCGGTAAAAGATGAATCATGATAACAAAACGATCATATAATAATATATTGAGGTAAGTGAAAGCTTCAAAAACATATAAACGACACAACACCGCTATGAACATCATGAGCCATTTCTTGAAATCATAAGAACAGCCATCTTCATATGACCTAAGAAATGAGCTCCCTTTAATATCAATTATAAGAACATCTATTAGACAAGATCTGACCTTTCTTTTGCTATCTAAGGTCACGTAACAGAAGCAGTAGTCGGTTAGCAATAAACCTCCCGCCTCTCTCTCTCTCTCTCTCTCTCTCTCTCTCTCTCTCTCTCTCTCTCTCTCTCTCTTTTACAACTTCACGGATGCAGAGTAGCCAAGGTATCCTTGTGACATGTTCAGCTTATGCCTTAATCTCGTTCAGTATTTGGAGTGCACAGAATTGGCGTTAATATTTTAGTGTCCTGGACATTGATCTTACGTATTAGTGCACATACACACAAAATACACACGCATATATGTGTGTGAATATATATATATATATATATATATATATATATATATATATATATATATATATATATATATATATATATATATATTGCATTTGTATGATGTATATATATTTCCACAAGAAATTTGTAAAGAGAACACTGAATGGATATATAAATCTAAATATACAAACAGCCAACTACTATTATATACAAATAAAACCAACCACTTCCACAGTTCATCAATGGTTTTATCTACTGAAACATATATAAAACCATAAGCGTCATCCAACGCTCACCTGGGGGGCCAGCAAACAACTAAAAAGCAAGAGAAAGCGGGCAGAGCGAACTCCTCGATTCCAGAGGCTCTGGCACAAAATAGCAACCCGATATTTGTTCCTTGATTCAAGACATGGTTTTGCATTTTCATGAAATTCCTGAATGCTGCTGCTGCTGCTGCTGCTGCGCTGCGGCCAAAAACCCTGCAGCGAAGCAAGCAGCCGGATAAAATGTAACCTCTTATTCCCACAGAAAGAGAGGAGACCTGGGGACGCTGATCTGGTTTCTGGGTGAAAAACTTTCTCGCAATGGGAGTATGACATGAGTGGTTTCGTTGTGTTGGTCGTTTGCCTAATGATTAAACTCTCTCTCTCTCTCTCTCTCTCTCTCTCTCTCTCTCTCTCTCTCTCTCTCTCTCTCTCTCTTTCTATATATATATATACTGTATATATATATATATATATATATATATATATATATATATATATATATATATATATATATATATATATATATATATATATATATGTATATATGAACTTATACAAGATTAATATCGAGTTATTATACCTTACACACAATGGGAATTATAACCGATAAGTGCTTCTGTGCAGGCCAGAATTTGAACCATGGTCTAATTTAGAATCAACGATTGATAATGGCTTTTACTACCCAGTGATGTGTGTATATATATATATATATATATATATATATATATATATATATATATATATATATATATATATATATATATATATACAGTATATGGACCATATTTATTGTATATGCAGAATATCGAAATTTTCCATGTATGGAATATATACAAATTAATTACTGATGGAGTCTTGTCATGGTAAATTGCACTAATGTCTTCACTGCTATTTGCTCTTCCACGGCTTTTATAATGAAAAAAAAAGGTTGGAGATGGAAGCTAACGTTCAGGTTTGAGAAACGATAAAATAAGTTGACAGGCTCAGAAAATGCAAATGACACTGCCTTAATTAGCAAAGCATAACGAGACTTACTGTGTTTGCTTAATAGAATTCATATCTCTAGAGAGATGGCAATCAAAATAAATTGAAGGGAAATAGAAGTAATGAGGTCTAATTTCATACAAATGATGAAATAACAAGGTGAAAACGGATTAGAGGTTAATTCTTTGTAATAATTAATTGCAATGATATTCAGTACAGGTTCTTTTGAGGTGGAATTTAACGAAACACTAAAAATGACAAATCAAAACTGAGCAGGCTTTATACGATTTGGAAACCAAACATACTGAAAATGAAGTCGAAAGTAGGATTATATTTTAGTCTATAACGACTAGCATTGCTAAATGGACGTGAATCATGTTATGACATCGAACTATATCTGAGAGATTTGTTGGCTCAACACTAAAGCTTCAAGAGGAACATCAGAAGTCAGGTGGTGGAATAGTTAAAAATGGCAACATTAAAGGAAAATACGGAAGTTCCATATTTAGATAAGATAATCACGAAGGGATGTCGGTGATGGCTTGAACATGTCCTTCGCACATCCCTTGGGAGAACAGTACGAGATAGCGTCAGCTTTAGTCCTGCGGGAACGAGGAGAGTGTTCAACTCAATTCTACCTTGATGTGAACTATGGGTTGGGGATTTTGTGTAACTAATACACACACAAACAAAGCCACTCCAACATCTTCTAAAAACATAACAGACACCTCACATGTCTCGAACTGTCGACCTAACCGCTCAACTCTCCTCGCTGCTGGGAGAAAGGGAGTTGGGGATTTGGTACGATACATGTACACATGCACTACCGGGGTTTAAGCGATGTCAGGCAGGGCAGCCGATCGAGGCTACGGCCTACCCCAACGCCAAATCAAAGTCCTTCAAAAGAAGGCATCGTGCTTACCCCATATAAAAAAAATGGGAAAAGCACGTTAAACGAAGAAGAAGAAGAAGAATACACTTGAACTTACTGGAGAATTATTAATGTTCTTTATAACGTAAATGTGCTTTGGGTAGTTGTAGCCCCGTTAATTACTACCCAACTTCTAAAACTCTCATAATGATTATCTAAAGTTCCTGTATGTATATTGGCACATCTCAATACCTACGCTGAAAGTAATCAAGTCCTCTACTTAGCAGTCTGACTACCACATGAGCCTGGGCGTTGTGATACTCACGTCTCCTTCTAGTGTGGTAAAGCCACTGCTGGACTCTGGTTCTAAAGTTCATATGACAGATTTTGACTTTCGTGCTGTTTTTTGACGATGGTAATCATTAGGCTCTTGTTTTCAAACACTCGTGGACCATCTCTTAACATTATTACTTAATTTTAGCTAATAGTTTGCTAAGGGGAGTTGCTATGTTGTTTGACCTGGAAAACCAACTTGTTGGCTGTGCAGACCATGCTGCTTTCTTTTACATGGGTCCAATTTCTTGAGTACAGACGTGTGAACACTGAATCTCTTAACAGAGATTTAGCTCAAACTACAGCAGGGTGCAAATTAAGAAGAAAAGTATTCTTGACTCTATATCTTTAATTATATGTAACTCATTTAAAATTTTAGGTATCTTTTCTAAATGCGATTTCACCTTTAACAAAATTATCTTATTCATATCTTCTTGAACTGCATAAAAAAATCGGCACGTGAGAAAGTCATTCGAAATTTTTGGAGACCAGTTTATCTCGAGGGAATGCTTTCATTCTTCCCTGTTTTGAATGTTACTTCCTTGTTTGTTTTTCAACATTTTAAATTGTTGGACAAATACTGAATTTTTTCAAGTTTATTTTTCCGGTTCCTAATTTTAGTCTCTAGTTTTGTCTCTCCAGTAGCGGGCTGTGCATTCTGTATATAATATAATTCATAACATCCTTTTGTATATCAGTTTACCCAGACTACGTCATTCACCACGTAATGTTACACAATCAGTTAATGCTAACAGACTCGCCATTTCTTTCTCGAGGTTCAATGCTACACGGTTTTCAAGAAGTTTTATTCTTGTTGTGTCCAAATCATGAATGTCCTTCCAAATCCTGCAGTTGAATTTATTGGAACTTCAGAAGCTCAAAGTTTGTGTAAATCGTTTTTGGTTGATCAGACCGAAATAAGCTTCACTTTTTAGTCTTTTGTTATTTCTCATGCAAGGTTCATTTCATAGTTTATTTATTTCTCTAATTTATTTTACTTTGCTTTTAATCTTATTGTTTTTTTGTTACTTCTCATTTAATTTCTTTACTAATACTCAATCCCGTCTTTGTACTGATGTGCTCTACTTATGATCGTTCTTGGACTTGTGGCATCCTAATTTTCCAACCAGGGTTGCAACTTGGCTAATAATAATAATAATAATAATAATAATAATAATAATAATAATAATAATAATAATAATAATAATAATAATAATAATATAAAGCAAATGTTCACAAAATTTTTCCCAGTGCAGAAGCTGAATATGTCTCATGGACACTAAAACGCAGCTAAAACCAGACCATTGGAAAAATAGAACGGAAAATACAGAAAGCTCGGATGTATGCCATGGAATCGCACACGACTTAAAAATACATCTAAAAATCAAAGCAGGAGGATGTAGCCAATAGTTAGAAAAAATAACCGAACGCTAAAAAGGAGATAAAAAAAGAGGGAGACACAGAATGGAAGGAAAAAAATATTGAAAGCCAGGGGTCTCAACAATAGCTGTTTTGGCGCCCCGACGCTGTTCCTTTGTTGCAGACAAAGGTGTGACACAATTCTGTCTTCTTCGTTTTTTCCTAAATCGCTCTGTCCGAGAGAAGTTATTCTCTCGGAGTTTCTTTTTCCCTTCGCGAAACGACAGGTCAGCGAACTCCATTTGTCCTTAATATTTTTTCAGTACTTTTAGGAAATGATAATATTTCGCCATATGGTAAGTAGTTAGTGAAATCCGGTTTCCTAAAACAAAAAGTTTAGTTTCATTAAATGGATTTCAAACACTAATTGTATACATTTTCTTTCATATTAATTAAGCTTTCCTTTAAATTTACATATCACAGCTTCTTGTCACGGAGTTTAGATGTCGTGATAATTATATGCAATGAATATCCTGAAAAAATGCTCTGTTAAGAAGTACAAGATACAAATAACAATTTTTTGTAATTTCCCACCCACTTTATAAATAAAAAATTACAGCCTAATTCAGGAAATAAACAATCTTCATCTAATGGAAAAGTTTATTATATACTCGTGTATGTATGTATATATATATATATATATATATATATATATATATATATATATGTATATATAGATATATGTATACTATATATATACACATATATATATATATATATATATATATTCATATATATATACATATACATATTTATATATATTATATATATACAGTATGTATATATATATATATATATATATATATATATATATATATATATATATATATATATACAATACTACGCCATTTCACCTAACAGAAGGTGTCTCCAGAGTAAAAACGGTCACTGCCACATTCGCGCTTTACCAGATGCATTGTGAATGAATCCCCCGTGGAATAATATCCCCACAATGCTTTCCACTTCTCACAACTATTAATAAGGCTCATCACTGGTGGGTTGAAGCCCCTGTACGCTAAGCCGCTCATTCCTACCAACCACATCCTTCAGGTTCCAGGATATTAAGGCCATTGTTTTCCAACACCTCTTTTACTACGTCTATAACCTTTCCTAGGTCTTCCTCTCCTCCTTTATGCAACACTTCTGAATTATACACTCTCTTTACGAATCCATCTTCGTGCATTCTCACCACATGTCCAAACCACCTCAAAAAGCTCTAATCCATCGTTTCCCCTTCACAGACATTTTAATCCCTTCTATATATTCCACGTTTATGACACTTTTAGTTATCCTTGAGGTTCCGTGTATATTAAAAAACAATTCAGTTCAGCAGGCTCAAACTTTTTCTTTCATTCACATTCCAAAACAAATACTTTACTTCCATAAAGGAGAGTTGACTAAATAATCCCTTCACACATTCCCTTTGGCTTCCACGGATACAGCCTCTTCCCAATCGTTTCCATTCCTGTCTTTCTTTATCTGTTCTGTGGCTTATTTCTTCTCCTATCCTACCACTATCCTCTATAATTACTCAGAGATAAACAGTTATTACTCCACCTTTAAGTTTCTCTTTACCTTCATAATCTTACTCTTGTTCACTTTTACTCTCAACTTTCTCCTGTTGCAAACATTTCCAGATTCTCTTACTTGTATCTGTAGTTCCTCTTCACTATTCCTATAATTATCAGCACAGTGCCATCTGCGAACATCAACCTTTCCACACTCCATTCGCTACTCGATTTCTTATCCCACAACTCAGTCCCGATATCTACCTCCTTTTTTGTAACTTTTCACATCACACATTCCATAGCGTTATTGAATAACTAAAGCGACATGGCAAACGTTTTCGTTTTAGCAGCAAATGTTTTCGTTTCAGCCCTTATTTAGTACAAAATTAGTCATTTTAATGCATAAGTATTGTAGCGGACGATCCACCCTTATCAAAAAAAACCTTTAAAACGCTATTAACCACTTATCTTCTATCATAAAAATGTTCTAGTTACAGTATGTCACACATGGCTTATTTACTTTTCAGTTTGAAATACACGTTAGTAGGAATGCTGGAAGAACAGAAGCAGTTTATTCGCATAAGAATTTGGGAGTGAATAAAATGGATGATGGTAGGATGAGAGAGAATAAATAAGTAAGACAGGTAGAAGGGAGTGAGCAAACGAATGGGAAGAGACTTGAATTATTTATGGAAGCCGAGTTAGGATAGCGTGAAGGGATAAAGGAATAGTGAGGAAAGTATATTTGAGCTAACTCTAATTTTTGTAACACATACACAAACACACACGTGTGTATACATACACACACACACACACACACACACACACACACACATATATATATATATATATATATATATATATATATATATATATATATATATATATATATATATATATATATATATATAGTGGCAGGATGAGCTAAAAATAAAAAAATGTAATAAGAACCAACATAGTGATCATAATGATACTATCACAATTGCCGCCTTCATCATCACCGTCATAGTGATTATGATAATACGAAAAAATAAAATATTACTAATGCCGGAATGGCCGAGTCTGAGAAAATATTTTGATAGGAAGAATCTCATTAGCAAAAGTTGTGCTCAAAGTTGCCTCGGGAAGTTTCGGGCGGAGACTAAAATCTTTCATCGAATTTTCTTGATTATGAAGTCAAATTTATTCTATCTTGGAAAATTAAATTTAAATATATAATAAAAATTGTATTAACGAATGAATACGGAACTTTTTTTTGAAGGGGGCTGACTTCAAGATTATTCATCAGTGATGGAAGCTTTCAACAACTATTTTCAGATTGTTGTGGTATATTCCCAACAAAGGATCATTCTCTCTCTCTCTCTCTCTCTCTCTCTCTCTCTCTCTCTCTCTCTCTCTCTCTCTCTCTCTAGAATACCTTCCGGCAGGTTCTCATTAATTACGACTGGTACGATGAGAAACTGCGAGTCAGTCTGTTTCACGTTCGAAAAAGAAGTTTAAAATGTCCAGCCAATTCCAAATAAATTTCTCTAACAAAGTAAAATGTGAAAAATGAAAATCATATGAAAAAGGTTCTTAGAGAAATAAATTTCGTATCATTTAATCTGTTCAAAAAGTAAAAAAAAAAAATGTAGTTGTCTGATGGTTCTTTTGCTTGTTGGTAGGATTACGCAAAAAGTCTTGTGTGGATTATTTATGAAAATTTACTTGAAAGTGGCCTCGTGACTGGCAGCAAGCAATCAGATTTTAGGAGAAACAGGAATGTAGATATTGGGAATGGGAGAAGGAATCTTTGGGTGATGGACTGCTCAGCCGTTGAGGAAGTCTGAAGAAAAGATGACAGCATGGACTAGTAGAGAACCGGAGTTAAACTGAACTTTTATATAAATATCAAGAGGAAAATAAAAATGGTATGAAATAGGGGACTGATATACGAAAACGCCAAATAACGTTTTACCTACAGAGATTGAATCTTAAAATTACAAAGCGGCTTCTCTCAAAATTACGACTATGAAATTTCACACCATCCCATTAAGATGAAGTCAATATTCTTATGCCAAAAAAGAGTGCATGACATTAACAAATGATCAATTTCATCTAGTAACAATGCTTCATGAAATAGAGAAGACGGATGAGAATTCAACTTTGTGGAAGATACATCATATTAGTAGACCTCACACCTCCAGACTCTGATAATAACTGTAGGTTGTCTTTCATCCATGATATTTATTAACTTATTCATCTATTACGGCAGTTTTTTCGGACAATTCTTGAAAAGACGATGTTAATTTACAGCAATACATCCGTGACTGACATCAACGAATTCCACAGACCAACAGGAAACCATAACAGGAGTCTCAAGATCTATACATTTATATTCGATAACGCCCTGAATTAGGAAGCACCGATGACCATAGTCAATGCAGCGCCAGTTAGCATAAACAAATCAGTCAGTCTTGAATAGGAGAGATGGATCTTTCCTAGATAGTGACCCCCCAATGGTTTTAACCCGGTATGTATCCACCTTTGCGGCGTGTTTAATACAAGCCCGTTGGGGTTAACCGGAAAAGCATAAAAAAAAGGACTGTAATACCATAAAGATAATGACCCCCAAGAAAAATCAGTCATGGATAACGACCCCCGAAAATCCTTCGGGGTCACTGTCTAGGAACGATCCGGAGAGATAATGTAAATTAATCTATGAATGTATATACGAGCAGTTGGCAATAACTGCATAACGAGTTTGTCGCCAGATTCGCAATTACCTTCTCCCTTGAGAGCCCTTGAGTCTTGAGTGTTAAGGGGAACAGACAAACTAAACCTTACTTTTATTTTAGATACAGATGTTTGTCAGCCAAGGGAACGCAAGAGTCAAATTCCCAATAAAAATATCTCTCTCCCCTCCGTTTTTTAAGCTGCTGGGTTTCCGAGGTCATGCAATTTACATCTCCCTTGGTCGAGTTTACAAGAAGACGAAGAAGAAGGAGAGAGAGAGAGAGAGAGAGAGAGAGAGAGAGAGAGAGAGAGAGAGAGAGAGAGAGAGAGAGAATGAGGATTGTTAGCATTAGCGGCTATAGCAACAAAAACAACAACAACAACAATAATAATAATAATAATAATAATAATAATAATAATAATAATAATAATAATAATAATAATAATAATAATAATAATAATAAAATGCATATAAACATTAGACGCCATGCAGCCGGTATGTAAGACAAAAATCAGACGACTGTCAAGAGACGCTGTTTTCCTTTTATTCAATATAAAACTTTTCCTCTTGCATATAAGAATCTTGCTTGGTGAAATGCACAGAGAAAGAGAAACACAGGTTTGCTTGTGACCAGTGTTACTGAAACACTTCTGCTAGATAGTCAAGTATTTTTTTTTATTTTGAAGTGTTGTCACTATCAATGCATTCATGGACCGCTTTTCATAACAATACTATTTGTGTACTATTTGTGGAAATCAAATAGTACTGTTATGAAAAGCAATCCATGAATGCATTTATGATGACAACACTTCAAAATAAAAAAATACTTGACCATCTAGCAGAAGTGTTTCACTAACACTGGTCTTAAGCAAACCTGGCGACAAACTCGTTATACTTTTAGATGAAGATATAATTCTTCAAGGGTTGAGTCAAAAATTATTAACGCAAACGGAAATTGATAAAATATAAGGAGGCGTAATCAAAACACCCATAATTTTACTTGGGATTAGCAGAAAAAAATGATAAAAAAGGAATTCTGGATAATGTTCACTCCCCCTTTGGTTTCTAAATCTTGAACACGAAATCCAGTGGTACAAATGCTCACATTATCGCTCGTCGTCAAAGATCTTTCCACACCTTAAGATTAGAAGGAAAAATAGAGAAAAATGGGTGAAACCAAAGTTTCATTCACTAACGAAGGCACAGGATTTCTTTTAAACTTCTCGGAAACAAATGATGGAAACTTTGCACGAACCGGGATTGCTGCTTTCAACCTTCCATTTTCTCAATATCAGAGTCTAAGGTTTCTCAAGCCCTCCAAGGACGCGTTTTCATCAAGGGCGACTGTTCTGTTTTGACTCCGTAAACGCATGGAAATGGTTCATTCGGATGATTACGTTTGACCAATATATAACTGAACTAGTAAGTTTACATCTCAGACACTGGCAAAGGTTTGTTAATTTTGGCTCTCAATTAATAGTTTAACCTTCCTTACCGATAATGGAAGAAGATTGGTGCCCACTAAATTTCTAGAGATACAATTGTCTTGTGCACAGACTCACAAGATAAAAAAAATCATAGATCAATACGTCATAGGTGAGAATCTTTGCTGTAAATGAAATAACCTTTGGAGAAAAAAAATTATCGTTGATAAATTAAAAGTTTGTTTATTCCTGCAACGATTTGAATGACTTTTTTACATTATTTAAAATATGTCTCAGTAATTGCGAATGCACAGAGAAGCTATAATCACCATAAAAGTAACAAATATAAATTTCCTCTGTTTGCTAACTACTCTTATATTCATCATCATCTGAAAAACGCAAAATATTTGAATAAAGCTGCTAGTCTTAATGCCTTCTCCTCTACAGATTAATTCACAGAATGGATTAATCAATATATGTATGTGTGTGCGTGCATATTTACCTAAGACGTTATTTGCATCTAAATTTTAGGGGATTATCTGATATTTCAATTAACTGACTGCATGTATTTTATAGTTATAATCAAAACACGCGGCCTTTTCTGTGGAAAAGCAGGTTGCTGTAAGCCTAAGGGACCCAGCAGGAAAATCAACCCAGCAAAGGAAAGGAAGTGAGAAGTCAAGAACAAACTATGAAGGATAAATAAGGGAGAGAAGCAAATAAGAAGCAAGAAATAAGAGACACAACATAGGAAATTAATTACGATAGTGAGTCTCATTTCAGCCTGCTCAACAAAAATACAGATGCAGAACGTTATTTAGCTTCATGAATCAAATGACGCCTGCTGAAGCGTCGGGGAAATAAGGAATAAATGTTATATACAAAGCTGAGCGACGTAAAGAAAGAATAATGTACAGTGCCAACTGTTCCATCAGAAATCAGACAAAACAAGGACCAGCTCTACGCGCATTAAAAGTCTTCAGGTTATTTAGTCTTATATGTCGTTTCAGCACCAAGTTCTGGTTTACAATAATCAAAGTTTTCCTCAATTAACTGTTGCATCGCCATGTAGCTATTAACCGTCGAAAGTTTACTGTCGTATGTCACTGTTATTTCTACTCTAGTTTTTGTCTCCATTTGTTCCCTCCTTAGTTCTTCATTGGACGGGTGGGTAGAGCTCTCGGCTAGCACGCTGTTGGCCCAGCATTCGACTCTCCGACCGGCCAATGAAGAATTAGAGGAATTTATTTCTGGTGATAGAAATTCATTTCTCGTTATAATGTGGTTCGGATTCCACAATAAGCTGTAGGTCCCGTTGCTAGGTAACCAGTTGGTTCTTAGCCACGTAAAATGAATCTAATTCCTCTGGCCATCCCTAAGAGGAGCTGTTAATCAGCTCAGTGGTCTGGTTAAACTAAGTTATACTTAACTTTGTTCCCTCCTTGATTAATTGATTATAAATAATCATTTTTTGGGACATAAAACTTTGGGTTTTTTGCAACATCAGTTTACTATAAACAAACCTATCACTCTGAATAGTCTACCGTTCATTTAGAACCCCCAGATTTCTGCATTATAAAACTGACATGATGCGGGGAGGTATTCTTGCCATCATACTGACCACTTCTACCACGCTTGCTTCGTAACTACGTTTCTGGCAGCTTCTGTTGCGGCACATACTTTGCTGACAAACTCTCTTCTCTCATTTCTCCTGAATGACTCTTAAGGTGGAGAGCGGTTTTAAAGGAAATACGGAACTGCAGCAGCTTTCACATTGCTTCACAGTCAAGTGCAAAGGTAAACAGCTCTTATCGGAAAAGTGTAAATACCCACCAGGTTTTACAGCTTCAGAAGGGAGCACTGAAAGTCAAACTAGGAAGAGAGAAAGAGCGAGGAAAGGTCGCATAAAACACACAGAAAAAGTGAAATGATTCTGTTTCCTTGCTATCTGTCATACGTTTTATTTCATTTTGTGAATAATTTAAGGAAAACCTTGATATTAAGAGGAATTCCAAACCCAATCTGTAACAGAAATAAGCAATGACGAGACCACTACAAGAGAGAGAGAGAGAGAGAGAGAGAGAGAGAGAGAGAGAGAGAGAGACAAACACACAGAGAGAGAGAGAGAGAGAGAGAGAGAGAGAGAGAGAGAGAGAGAGAGACACACACACACACACACACACACACACACACAGAGAGAGAGAGAGAGAGAGAGAGAGAGAGAGAGAGAGAGAGACTCCATCCCATACAGACAAAAAAGGTTAGCTAGACGGTTAGTTTAAAAAGCAAAAGCCTGTAACGAACCCTATCTTCGTGACATAAACAAATGAAAACGCATCAATCTAAATCCGAAAGGAAGAGTATTTTATATTTCCGAACTCTTAGATGGTGACATAAAAAAGGAAAAGCGCCGGTTTTAACCTGAAACGATTTTCATGTCGTTCGCTACTCGTCTGGTATCATTATAACACCAAATAATGTTTCCGCCTCCGTATCTTAGAGTTAAGTTGACTATCAACTCCTCATTTTACTGCAAGTCATCTGTTTGAGCATATGTGTGTGTGTCTGAGAGAGAGAGAGAGAGAGAGAGAGAGAGAGAGAGAGAGAGAGAGAGAGAGAGAGAGATACATTCTGAAGTCGTTCTAAATTGAAACCATGAATCATACCTCAATTAGAATAGTGCTATCCCATTTATCACCGAAATGGAAATTTTCAGTTTCAATTAATTTGAGATCAAAATTAAAACTGAGCGTCAGGGTTGATAACAATGAAACCGACGTCATAAAGAGACGCACATCCGGTAAAATCTGATTTTGAGAGTCGAAGCCAATCTGAACAAAGCAATTGAGTAACTTTGTGATTTTATCGTCATAGCCATATCATCCACAAACACACACATACACAAACACTCCATTTCTGTCTAGTTCCGCGTTGGGGGAGTGGGTTCCGTTTTCAGCTAGTACTCTGCTGGCCGCGAGTTCGAATCTCCGACCGACCAATGAAGAATAAGAGGAATTTATTTCTGGTGATAGAAATTCATTTCTCGCTATAATGTGGTTTGGATTCCACAATAAGCTGTAGGCCCCGTTGCTAGGTAATCAGTTGGTTCTTAGCCACGTAAAACAAATCTAATCCTTCGGGCCAGCCCTAGGAGCGCTGTTAATCAGCTCAGTGGTCTGGTTAAACTAAGGTATACTTAACTTGTCATTATAATATACTGGAATAACAGAATATTTCTGTGAAGCATATCCGATTTCAGTAGGCCTGCTTGTACACTAAAAGAGAATGAAAGTGGCATTCTGAAAAGTATACCTTAGTTTAACCAGGCCACTGAGCTGATTAACAGCTCTCCTAGGGCTGGCCCGAAGGATTAGATTTATTTTACGTGGCTAAGAACCAACTGGTTACCTAGCAACGGGACCTACAGCTTATTGTGGAATCCGAACCACATTACGACGAGAAATTAATTTCTATCACCAGAAATAAATTCCTCTAATTCTTCATTGGCCGGTCGGAGAGTCGAACGCTGGGCCAACAGCGTGCTAGCCGAGAGCTCTACCCACCCATCCAATGAAGAACTAGTGATATTCTGGGATTTCTGTAATAGCAAAGACGGGTTTCACTTCTAGCTGGAAGACCAGTTATAGAGATTGTTGGTGAGAGGGCTTAAATGCCAGTAGCAGGGATGGGACAGTCTCAACTGTCCTCGTGTCTTGTCTTTCGGCCTCACTGGTATCTGTACATTTCCGTTCTCTTTTTCTCAGGATTATTTTTACCTACTACGTTGTGTCATTTCTTCGAGATTGCTGTCCCAACTCTCCCTTTTCTCAGATGCTCTTCTTCAGTACATTCTTCATTTCCCCTTTTTCTCAGGATTATTTTTACCTACTACGTTGTGTCATTTCTTCGAGATTGCTGTCCCAACTCTCTAGATGCTCTTCTTCAGTACATTTCATTTCCCCTTTTCTCAGGATTATTTTTACCTACTACGTTGTGTCATTTCTTCGAGATTGCTGTCCCAACTCTCTAGATGCTCTTCTTCAGTACATTTCATTTCCCTTTTCTTTATTTTTACCTACTCAGGATTATTTTTACCTACTACGTTGTGTCATTTCTTCGAGATTGCTGTCCCAACTCTCTAGATGCTCTTCTTCAGTACATTTCATTTCCCCTTTTCTCAGGATTATTTTTACCTACTACGTTGTGTCATTTCTTCGAGATTGCTGTCCCAACTCTCCAGATGCTCTTCTTCAGTACATTTCATTTTCCCTTTCTCAGGATTATTTTTACCTACTACGTTGTGTTGTGTCATTTCTTCGAGATTGCTGTCCCAACTCTCTAGATGCTCTTCTTCAGTACATTTCATTTCCCCTTTTCTCAGGATTATTTTTACCTACTACGTTGTGTCATTTCTTCGAGATTGCTGTCCCAACTCTCTAGATGCTCTTCTTCAGTACATTTCCATTCCCTTTTTCTCAGGATTATTTTTACCTACTACGTTGTGTCATTTCTTCTCAGATTGCTGTCCCAACTCTCCAGATGCTCTTCTTCAGTACATTTCCATTCCCTTTTTCTCAGGATTATTTTTACCTACTACGTTGTGTCATTTCTTCGAGATTGCTGTCCCAACTCTCCAGATGCTCTTCTTCAGTACATTTCATTCCCCTTTTCTCAGGATTATTTTTACCTACTACGTTGTGTCATTTCTTCAGATTGCTGTCCCAACTCTCTAGATGCTCTTCTTCAGTACATTTCATTTCCCCTTTTCTCAGGATTATTTTACCTACTACGTTGTGTCATTTCTTCGAGATTGCTGTCCCAACTCTCTAGATGCTCTTCTTCAGTACATTTCATTTCCTTTTCTCAGGATTATTTTTACCTACCTAACTCTCTACGTTGTCATTTCTTCTCCGAGCTTGCTGTCCCAACTCTCCAGATGCTCTTCTTCAGTACATTTCATTTCCCTTTTCTCAGGATTATTTTTACCTACTACGTTGTGTCATTTCTTCGAGATTGCTGTCCCAACTCTCTAGATGCTCTTCTTCAGTACATTTCTTCATTCCCTTTTTCTCAGGATTATTTTTACCTACTACGTTGTGTCATTTCTTCGAGATTGCTGTCCCAACTCTCCAGATGCTCTTCTTCAGTACATTTCCATTCCCTTTTTCTCAGGATTATTTTTACCTACTACGTTGTGTCATTTCTTCGAGATTGCTGTCCCAACTCTCTAGATGCTCTTCTTCAGTACATTTCATTTCCCCTTTCTCAGGATTATTTTTACCTACTACGTTGTGTCATTTCTTCGAGATTGCTGTCCCAACTCTCTAGATGCTCTTCTTCAGTACATTTCCATTCCCTTTTTCTCAGGATTATTTTTACCTACTACGTTGTGTCATTTCTTCGAGATTGCTGTCCCAACTCTCTAGATGCTCTTCTTCAGTACATTTCCATTCCCTTTTTCTCAGGATTATTTTTACCTACTACGTTGTGTCATTTCTTCGAGATTGCTGTCCCAACTCTCTAGATGCTCTTCTTCAGTACATTTCATTTCCCCTTTTCTCAGGATTATTTTTACCTACTACGTTGTGTCATTTCTCCGAGCTTGCTGTCCCAACTCTCTAGATGCTCTTCTTCAGTACATTTCATTTCCCCTTTTCTCAGGATTATTTTTACCTACTACGTTGTGTCATTTCTTCGAGATTGCTGTCCCAACTCTCTAGATGCTCTTCTACAGTACATTTCCATTCCCTTTTTCTCAGGATTATTTTTACCTACTACGTTGTGTCATTTCTTCGAGATTGCTGTCCCAACTCTCCAGATGCTCTTCTTCAGTACATTTCCATTCCCTTTTTCTCCGGATTATTTTTACCTACTACGTTGTGTCATTTCTTCGAGATTGCTGTCCCAACTCTCTAGATGCTCTTCTTCAGTACATTTCATTTCCCCTTTTCTCAGGATTATTTTTACCTACTACGTTGTGTCATTTCTTCGAGATTGCTGTCCCAACTCTCTAGATGCTCTTCTTCAGTACATTTCCATTCCCTTTTTCTCAGGATTTTTTTTACCTACTACGTTGTGTCATTTCTTCGAGATTGCTGTCCCAACTCTCCAGATGCTCTTCTTCAGTACATTTCCATTCCCTTTTTCTCAGGATTATTTTTACCTACTACGTTGTGTCATTTCTTCGAGATTGCTGTCCCAACTCTCCAGATGCTCTTCTTCAGTACATTTCCATTCCCTTTTTCTCAGGATTATTTTTACCTACTACGTTGTGTCATTTCTTCGAGATTGCTGTCCCAACTCTCTAGATGCTCTTCTTCAGTACATTTCATTTCCCCTTTTCTCAGGATTATTTTTACCTACTACGTTGTGTCATTTCTTCGAGATTGCTGTCCCAACTCTCTAGATGCTCTTCTTCAGTACATTTCATTTCCCCTTTTCTCAGGATTATTTTTACCTACTACGTTGTGTCATTTCTTCGAGATTGCTGTCCCAACTCTCTAGATGCTCTTCTTCAGTACATTTCCATTCCCTTTTTCTCAGGATTATTTTTACCTACTACGTTGTGTCATTTCTTCGAGATTGCTGTCCCAACTCTCTAGATGCTCTTCTTCAGTACATTTCCATTCCCTTTTTCTCAGGATTATTTTTACCTACTACGTTGTGTCATTTCTTCGAGATTGCTGTCCCAACTCTCCAGATGCTCTTCTTCAGTACATTTCCATTCCCTTTTTCTCCGGATTATTTTTACCTACTACGTTGTGTCATTTCTTCGAGATTGCTGTCCCAACTCTCTAGATGCTCTTCTTCAGTACATTTCATTTCCCCTTTTCTCAGGATTATTTTTACCTACTACGTTGTGTCATTTCTTCGAGATTGCTGTCCCAACTCTCTAGATGCTCTTCTTCAGTACATTTCATTCCCTTTTTCTCAGGATTATTTTTACCTACTACGTTGTGTCATTTCTTCGAGATTGCTGTCCCAACTCTCTAGATGCTCTTCTTCAGTACATTTCCATTCCCTTTTTCTCAGGATTATTTTTACCTACTACGTTGTGTCATTTCTTCGAGATTGCTGTCCCAACTCTCTAGATGCTCTTCTTCAGTACATTTCATTTCCCCTTTTCTCAGGATTATTTTTACCTACTACGTTGTGTCATTTCTTCGAGATTGCTGTCCCAACTCTCTAGATGCTCTTCTTTTCATTTCCCTTTTCTCAGGTTACATTTCATTGCTGTCCCAACTCTTTTTCATTCCTCAGGATTATTTTTACCTACTACGTTGTGTCATTTCTTCGAGATTGCTGTCCCAACTCTCTAGATGCTCTTCTTCAGTACATTTCATTTCCAGATTGCTGTCCCAACTGATCCCTTCACATTTCATTTCCTTTTTTCTCAGGATTATTTTTACCTACTACGTTGTGTCATTTCTTCGAGATTGCTGTCCCAACTCTCCAGATGCTCTTCTTCAGTACATTTCCATTCCCTTTTTCTCAGGATTATTTTTACCTACTACGTTGTGTCATTTCTTCGAGATTGCTGTCCCAACTCTCCAGATGCTCTTCTTCAGTACATTTCATTCCCTTTTTCTCAGGATTATTTTTACCTACTACGTTGTGTCATTTCTTCGAGATTGCTGTCCCAACTCTCTAGATGCTCTTCTTCAGTACATTTCATTATTTTTACCCTACGTTTGTCTCAGGATTATTTTTACCTACTACGTTGTGTCATTTCTTCGAGATTGCTGTCCCAACTCTCTAGATGCTCTTCTTCAGTACATTTCATTTCCCCTTTTCTCAGGATTATTTTTACCTACTACGTTGTGTCATTTCTTTATTTTTACCTACTACGTTGTGTCATTTTCTTCGAGATTGCTTCCCAACTCTCTAGATGTTCAGATGTCTTCAGTTTTCTTCCCTTTTTCTCAGGATTATTTTTACTTGCTGTCCCAACTTTCTTCCCTAGATTATTTTTACTCTTCATTTCTTCGAGATTGCTGTCCCAACTTTCATTTCATTTCCCTTTTCTCAGGATTATTTTTACCTACTACGTTGTGTCATTTCTCCGAGATTGCTGTCCCAATGCTCTCTTCAGATGGATTATTTTTACCTACTACGTTGTGTCATTTCTTCTTCAGTATGCTCTTCTTCAGTACATTTCATTTCCCTTTTTCAGGGATTATTTTTACCTACTACGTTGTGTCATTTCTTCGCTGTCCCAGATTGCTGTCCCAACTCTCCAGATGCTCTTCTTCAGTACATTTCCATTCCCTTTTCTCAGGATTATTTTTACCTACTACGTTGTGTCATTTCTCCGAGCTTGCTGTCCCAACTCTCCAGATGCTCTTCTTCAGTACATTTCCATTCCCTTTTTCTCAGGATTATTTTTACCTACTACGTTGTGTCATTTCTTCGAGATTGCTGTCCCAACTCTCCAGATGCTCTTCTTCAGTACATTTCCATTCCCGTTGTGTCATTTCTTCGAGATTGCTTTTTCTCAGGATTATTTTTACCTACTACGTTGTGTCATTTCTTCGAGATTGCTGTCCCAACTCTCTAGATGCTCTTCTTCAGTACATTTCATTTCCCCTTTTCTCAGGATTATTTTTACCTACTACGTTGTGTCATTTCTTCGAGATTGCTGTCCCAACTCTCTAGATGGATTATTTTTACTACTTCTTCTTCGAGTTGCTGTCCCACATTTTCTTCAGTACATTTCCCCTTTTCTCAGGATTATTTTTACCTACTACGTTGTTATTTTTACCTACTACGTCATTTCTCCGAGCTTGCTGTCCCAACTCTCTAGATGCTGTTTTCATTCAGATTATTTTTACATTTCATTTCCCTGTCCCAACTCTCTTTCTTCAGTACATTTCAGGATTATTTTTACCTACTACGTTGTGTCATTTCTCCGAGCTTGCTGTCCCAACTCTCTAGATGCTCTTCTTCAGTACATTTCATTTCCCCTTTTCTCAGGATTATTTTTACCTACTACGTTGTGTCATTTCTTCGAGATTGCTGTCCCAACTCTCTAGATGCTCTTCTTCAGTCAGGATTACATTTCATTTCATTCCCTTTTTCTCAGGATTATTTTTACCTACTATTTCGTTGTGTCATTTCTTCGAGATTGCTGTCCCAACTCTCCAGATGCTCTTCTTCAGTACATTTCCATTCCCTTTTTCTCAGGATTATTTTTACCTACTACGTTGTGTCATTTCTCCGAGCTTGCTGTCCCAACTCTCTAGATGCTCTTCTTCAGTACATTTCATTTCCCCTTTTCTCAGGATTATTTTTACCTATACATAGTGTCTTTTCTCCGAGCTTGCTGTCCTAGATGCTCTTCTTAGTTAAAATGCCATAATTTCAGGTTTGCACATTTAAATCGTTTTACTTCGTAACTGCCTTTCTTCTTTGTCATCTTGCTGTCCATTCTGTCCAACTCCAAATTTCCGCTCCATACATCTTTGAGGACAATCGTCTAATTGTGATGAATCTGTCAGCAAACCAATAGTGTCTGAGCCTGATAGTTTGGTGAGAGCGGAATCTGGTCACCTCAAAAGAACGAGTGTTTATATTTTTTGTCCCTCTCCTTAAACAAATGACTATCGCGCTGAAGCCTTTAGTGAATGATGCTTAGCACAGTATATTAAGAGCAAAATGCTAGTGGCACCCTAAGTTTGCGGGTAATTACTTTCTTAAGGTCTTCTAGTTTGTGAACCACTTAGGTTTTATGTGAACATATCCAGTGCCTTCGTCACTATCAATAAAGTTGTTAACTATTGTTTTGTTAGTTCATTTACTTATACTATAATCCTTACTGCTCTCAAAAATCAACTGATTAGAAATAGTTTAATAAGTATGAAAAAATGCACAACCAAAACTGAATTTGACATACATTCATACGTACGTACCTACCCGAAGTTTAATTCTAGGGAATTACTAACTTTTCCGAAATTAAGACAGGAGTTGATTTCCTTGGAGAGTTGAGGAGATTGAAGAGAAGAAAAAATTGTACCACAAATCATTTTAATGAAATGCAGAAACTTTAGAATGAAGTCCGGCTAAAATTTGGCTTGCTATTTAGTCCTTTTTTAGATCGATGTTCCAACCCTTTCCATAAAAAAAGAATACCATAATTAGTTATTTTGGGGAGGGGGGTTAGAGAATGAAAAAGACCAATATACTGATGTTTCGAAAGAAGATAAGAACTCAAATTAACGGGATGGGGAGGGGAGGGGGAGGGGAGGGGAGGGGAAGCTTGCTAAAAAAAATAGGAGACTCTGGAAGTATATTGATGTTTCCAAAGAAGAGAATGAGAGATTCTGAACTCGACAAACATAAACGAAGATAAATGACACAAGGGATTTCATTTCCTCTCTGGAAGATGGACGTTAAAACATCAAGGGAGAAACAAAGGGTTGAGATTTGTTCTGAAAATTCAGGTTATTTGTGAGTGACCCCCGCAATGCAGAGGTCATCTGCCTCTACAGCAGTGCTTTGTCATTTTGGATTACAACGAACTTTGTAGTGGTGGGAATGATTTTTTAAGAAGAATCCAAGCTGAAGTAGTTTTACAGAAAGTAATAATAATAATAATAATAATAATAATAATAATAATAATAATAATAATAATAATAATAATAATAATAATAATAATTGAAAATAAAGCTCATGATACGAAGAATAACTCAACAACACAACACCAACAATAATAATAATAATTTATAGTTCTGTAAATTCTGAATTATGAAACTCAAATGTGACCCAACGTATTTCTGGTTAAGCACTTAGAGGTAAGGTTTTAAGGAATCTGAAGGCATCATTTCAGGAGGACCCAGGCAATGACAAACTGGTAAACAATCTTGACAATCAGGATATGGCATTTCTGGAGGTGTAGATTACATCAACGATTTTCAATAATTAAACCTGTATTACTCGTATATGATATAAATTTTCCAAACGACCTTTACCAGTAAAGGGTATTTGAAAGGGATATAGTAATAATACACACGGAACTAGTTAATAAGTGGAGAAACGCCATAATATAAGCAAAACTAACAAATGTTGGAACGTGTTGGTTGTTAAACTACACTCAGCCTGAAAGTGCTTCGCTTTCGTATAAGTTTGGAATATAAATTTATTGCAGTTAAGTCTTAAACAAAGTCTACCATTTCTATATAGGCCCGATGTGCAAATGTTATCAGGGCCATAATGAAATCAGATGATGATGGTACCACAAACGAGGGCTAAATGCGTTCTATATGGCCCCTAAATATGTGTTGCAATTATGGTTATATATCAATGTAAATTTGAACTGACTTCTAGATCCCCGGTTGTCAAACATAAGTGTTTATGTAAAAGCAATAGCCACTGAGGAAATCTGTCCACTGAAAAAATCAGTGCTTCTAACTCTATTAACATTCATAACTTTGTTTTTCCACCCCCCCCTCCCCCACGAATTTCCCCTCCCAAAAAGAGGGCGATAGTGTGCAAAATTATGAATCAGCACTCATCATGGAAATTTTATGCACAAGGGATTTATCCTCGATGCAAAATTTAACGGATGCGCTTTCCGATTACTAATGATCCGGCATTCCCGAAATTGTGAACTTTTAGAGGACTCAGATTCTTTCGTCATTAAAAAAAATCTTTTGAAACTTACAACTTATCTTCCTCACTTCCACTCTTCGTTAATTGATAATTCATTTTCGAAATGGAACTCGGCTTTCTGGATGAAACTGACGACCACAGTGTAGATAAAAAATGACAAAAAAATACGAGACAGCGTTTTCCTATTTAACTGAATGCACAAATCAGTTTAAAAGGGCAGTAATTTGCGCGGGCGCACACATCCACACCCAAGAGAGAGAGAGAGAGAGAGAGAGAGAGAGAGAGAGAGAGAGAGAGAGAGAGAGAGAGAGAGAGAGAGAACTTTCCAATTCAACTTTTACTTATGCATTATGAATATACAAAAGAACGCCCATTTACGGCCATTCCAACGAAGTGGACAACGAAGCACAAAGCAGGTCAGCAAAGCAATGGCAAGCACCAGACCCGATGGAAAAAAACCCTCAGGCATGTTCTTTGCAAAGATGGAAATGCAACTGAATGACTGCCTGCGGTATGTTGCATAAGAGGAGAGCGTCCCGGCTGATTGGGAGAGAGAGGTAATTGTCTATCAAGGTAGGGGAGAGAGTGATGGAGACGCGTGTGAAGTCCTCCGGAGAGATAAATTTGCTAGATTACAAAGGTACGGTATGGTATACATCATTACTGGGAATGCTGGTGCCGAGTGAAAATTTGCATTCGTAAAAGCTCGCCTTTTGCAGTCTAAAAACAAGTGCGCGTGTTGATCTCAAAACCTCGAAACAAGAAAATACACCTTGAAAATCCATCAGCAAAGTATAATGTAATATTATTGTTGAAAAGTTCTGTTAAAACACTTCAAGGAAAATGTTTTCGTTTTCTGCTGTAAAGTCAAGTACACCGTAGTGGTTTTTAGCCACAACATAATGGTTATGATGACAATCTGTCAACACAGAATGCCAGTTCTGTTGGGAAATTTTATGTAAAAAAACCTTACAAAAACAAACAGCTGCGTTATAAATGAGTGCATAAGCGAGACGCTACAGATATATGTGCTAGCTGAAAATTTTATGTAGAAAATTTTCCACATAAAAATTCATATAGATAAACTTTTAACTGGGTAAACTATAGAACTGAAAAGAGGAAGCAGCTGAGTAGACCACATTAATAATGTACGCCTTGCTTACCTAATCATAAAGACAGTTAAATAATGCAACTATTAAGCAAAAAAAAAAAAAAAACTACTAATACGTAATTCAGCAACCAAAAATCACGATATAGCAGTATAATGCCTTGTTTTTCTCTTTTCACTAAGAGAAATCAAGTGTATTTTCCTATTTGCTCTCAATAGTTTATTAATTTTTTACTTACATTTCCTTTTCTCTTCTTTCACCACAAGCTTTCCTTTCCATTAAAACTTTTTAAAGAGGAGTAACTTATCATCCTTTAAGCTTAAAAGCAAAAAACGGTGAAAGATTTTCATTTTTAAACACTAAGTATGGAGTCAGGAAAAGAAAAACGAAATAAAGTTTTTGAGAATACCAGCTAAATTAAGAAAGACAATGATGAGAGAACTTGGGTTCAATACAGCTTTTCCATTAACAGTTTCTCATATAGAGACATTAAAATTAATTAATTGATATATAGGGATTAAAACTAATTAAATATTACATGCCAAAACTATTTCAATATCCGATGCGATAATATTCCAAAGCTGTGTTCTTTCAAGAGTAAAAATTCACCATTTTGTACAGTTGTTCTCAGAAGTTAAAAGTTTTGCAATTTACAGGAAAATCAACAATAAGGAAATTTACATTAAAGTTTTGAGGAAAGACGATTAAAAAGAATCTATATAAGCACATGAAATAACTAATATGAGTCAAATCCAATGAAATATATACACACACACACACACACACACACACACACACACACATATATATATATATATATATATATATATATATATATATATATATATATATATATATATATATATATATATATATGTATACACACACACATATATATATATGTATACACACACACACACACACACACACATATATATATATATATATATATATATATATATATATATATATATATATATATATATATATATATATACATATACACACATATGAAGAAACTGAGACAGATAAAACAGAGATTTGTTCTCGGATGTCAGTCTTCAGAAGACCCATCATCCTCCTCAAACAACTTTAAAAAAACGATTTCCGATGAAATTTCATCTGAAGTATATTTCTACGAAGACTACGGTTCACAGAATTTCAAGTCCTTTACAAGAGGCAACTCCGTTATGGTTGAGGCAAACATCAACAACAGTTCTGTCATTCATGAAATTTCTACCACGTCTCCATCGTCAAAAAAAGACTACAGAATAAAAGCATAAACAACATTTTCATTCGTTTAATTCTGAACTTGAACAGAAGGAATAAACACTCATAAAGACGCTTCAGGAGAGAGAAAGTCACTCTATGTATTCTTATCCAACAGTGTAGGTATTCGACAATGGTGCAATTTCAATCCGTTCTCTCGAGCACACAGGACAAAACTCAGAAGGAAACTTAAGCGAAGGCAAAACAAGGTGAGTAAGAAACCTAACGTTGTGAAAACAATAAATGATAATTTTATGAAGACGAAACACTTATCTATTTACCTGGATGCGAAGCGCAATATTCTTAATGGATCTAAAAATACTATTATTTTTTCATGTTTCGATCATTCAGTCGTTTATCTGTGTTCAAAATCTAGGTAGCTGGGGAACGATTTTCTTCACTTATCAATAAAACCGACCAATTAAAGTGATTCCGTTACCTTTAATTATTTCCCTTTAAATGTCAAGTTCGGTTATTATGTTAAAGAGCTATTTCCAGTTGCCTTTCAGAGCTCTTAACAAGTCAAAGTCAAATATAACTTCTTTGTCAGTTTACACATGGCTGAGTCCTAGACAGCTTAAATCGCTCAATAACAATTTTTATTTGGTGATATAAAACTTTAACAACCTTGAGTGCTCTTGCCAAGGTACAGGATTTCATTGGGAAAAAGGTTTCCTTTCCTAGCCGCGGTCATTGAGTCTGAGGGCTTCATTCTCCAACCCTGGAAAATACGGACCAACAGTGCGTACGATTTCTTATCGGTTAGTGAGCTGAAAAACTCAAAACATATTTCACCTCCAAATCTATCCCAAGACGTCTTGAGTCTAGTCGTGAAGCATTTTAATGAGGATCAGGATCAGGACGATAGCCACTGGAAGATGGGCTGGTTGGGAAGAGGAGACAATTAGAACTGAATGAATGATTGACAGACACAACATAGGATGAAATATAATGATGATGATAGCTAAGAAGAGAGGCGTTTCGGGCTGCTGAAGAGCAAGAGCCCGTGCCAGCACAGGGCTGGCTGAATCTAGATAAAGAGCGAAGTTTCAAGATTTAAGTTACAGGCACGTGGCCTTAAACATCTTGGATGGCAAAAGAAAACTGTGAGGTGTTCTTAACAGTGGAAGGGAAAAGGGGCCTTCGGTTGCTTAGGTGACTTCTTTAGTCGTACTGACACTCACACAATGAAGGTTTTCGCTTTTCTTACTTATTTACCATCCTGGATGTTCATACAAACACATTCACACACACACGAATGCATTTATTATTTTACTACTCTAATTACTAGCTTATTATTTATGCACATATACGCATTTGTTTTTACTTTACTTATTCATTTTGTTTTTTTTTAACTGCACACCATCCTCCTAATTACTGCTTTCATTTGCTTTTTGTTTTTAATTGACACTAAGATGATGTTGAGTTTATCTCGTGTAATTTGGTCAGGTGCTGACCAGTTTCTGTTTTAGGGATATTTGTAAACAGATTTTGATAATTACTAGGTATTTGTATGTCTTTCCATTCTTTATGCTACACGACGTTTCTGGTTCTAATAGGATCTTTGGTTTAACTGAGTAGTTTGAATACCAATATTTATCTACTTATGTCTTCAGACTTGTGGCAAATTTATATATTATTTTTTAGGTTTCGTTCGTTAATTTGTTTAGTCAGAGGTTCACTGGCCCGGTGTTCAGTCCGTTCTACAATTCTTCAGTTGTATTTACTGTGGAGCTTTTTTGTTTAATTGAGCTAAGTTGCTGGTGGCATTTTATCATACTACTGGCGTGGGTGATTCCTGATCGTTTCTAAGAGATGTCGTAACCCAAGACTTTAGTGTTATGACCCATGGGGATGGAGATATCATTTATTCTTATACATCATATTTCCTGCGTGGATGTTCTTGTGCCAAGAGCGATGCCTTGGCTTTTCTGAGAAGTAAGATTTTACTCTTCCATTGTTTCCAATCTGTCTGTTTATGATAATTCCATACAAAGTTTCATTCAGATTTCTTAGTTTTCTTAACTCTGCCATCATCTGAGCACACATCGTGCATTCTGTCATCAGCAAGTTGCTTTACCGATGTGTCTGTGAACAGTGGAGGGGTTTCTCGTAAAGAAAAATGAGGCTGACTATTGATCCTAAAGAAGAACCTTGCAGAACTCCTGCTTTTGGTAGTAGAGAATTACCTTCAGTGTCGGTGAACGATGAAGTTACTTGTCTTGAAATCCAGAAGTTGCAGATTAATGAGGTAAATTCTACATCATCACCAGGAAAGCCTTCATGGTATACAGTGCCAAAGGCGTTTTCAACATCTCTCATGGAGATAAATACAGTTCTGTGTACTACTAAATGACTTTTTTTTATAGCCAAATCAGTTGGTATGACAGCATGCTGCGTGATTCGACTTCTTACCATTTTTAAAAACCATTTCTACCACTCATGCTCTGGAACTTACTACTGTCTTTCCTACTTCCAGAACTCTATGGTCACTTTCTGTAAGCGTACTGAACATGATGTCAACGAAAATACTTCCTTTATATTACTATCGCTATTATCATCATCGCATCCTTTCGGCGTACCATTCTCGCGTTTATATCCACGATCAATATTTGCAGACAGATGGACAATGAATTACTAAATATCAAATCACAGAGAAGACAGAAATTAAAAAGGAAATAAGTTAAACGAAAGTTAAGACAACTCAGTTACAAGTGAATATTTTGAGTTAAAACTTAATTGGTCATAAAAGGAGGAAAGGAAAGATGAGTTCTAGGTGAGGTGAAACAAGGACCTAAGCAATAAGTAAAAAAAGTAGATGTGGAGAAGCGTCAATGGAAGCCAAAGCTGTAATGTATGAATGAATTATTGAGCAAACTTTCCTTTTTGAAAGTGGAACGTGGATTTAGAAAAGAGAGAAAAATGTTGAAGTATTAGTATGTATGGAGTCAAAGTTCTTAAATAAAGAGATAAAAAGCAAGATGCACCAAACAAATGATAAAATAGGAAAGCATTGATGACAAAACGAAACAGTGTTCTGATATATATATATATATATATATATATATATATATATATATATATATATATATATATATATATATATATATATGTGTGTGTGTGTGTATATTATTTACATATATATTATATATATATGTATATATGTATGTATATATGTATGTATGTATATATATATATATATATATATATATATATATATATATATATATATATATATATATATATAAGAACACTGTTTCGTCTTTTCATCAATACTTTCCTTATCTTAACATTTCTTTGGCATATCTTGCTTTTTATCTCCTTGTTTAAGAATTTATATATATACATATATTTATATACATATATATATATATATATATATATATATATATATATATATATATATATATATATGTGTGTGTGTGTGTGTGTGTGTGTGTGTGTGTGATGAGGATTCCTGACATATCACCTAACTGGTTTTGCTTTCATTCTTTTAAAGTACGGGATTAAACAGCAACGCTTCCTAGTAAATGATTACACGCATGCTTAAATGTGAATCGGCTTGCAAACAAAGGGAAGAGTGCGCTTGAATGCCCAGAAATAGAATCCTTTTGTCTATGTCTTTTCATTTGAAAATTATGAGGTCATTTCTAATTAGTATCTAAACGGCTAACAACATGAAGAATGCATTCATTTGTTGACGATTACGACACTGGAACGGTTATTAAACTCAACCTGGACGGATGAAAATTTCCTCTTTGATGTTAATATCCCTTGCTGTGTCAGCAATTTCAAAAAATTCCGAGACGAACACGAAATGAAATGAGTTTTTTCTTAAAAACTCAAACAATCACAGTTACAGCGCATTGCGAAAAGACACCAAGAAGTACAGAATAGTTCATGTATTTGATGATATTAAGGAAAACGAGATTCATGGTTTTCTGCTGTACAGTTTCACAAGATACGTACAAGTACCGTGTTTATTAAGAGTAAGTCTTACGGAAACTGAATGATATTACATCATGAAACAACATCACAGATACATCTGAAGCAGAACTTTCATCGAAAAGGACCATGCTTATCGGACGCAGGGTTGATTTCAGACTTTCATTATGACAATATTAACCCTCCAAGTTAGGTTCAAATTAGAATTAGACGTATAGCCTACTCTGGAATATAACCGCAATTTTAGCCTAGATCAACTGCTTTCGGAAACCTTATCACTAACAAGCTAATTCCGGAGAAATACTCCTGAATTGCCAAAAAAAAAAATCTTACTTGAAGTTGAGAGAGAGAGAGAGAGAGAGAGAGAGAGAGAGAGAGAGAGAGAGAGAGAGAGAGAGAGAGAGAGAGAGAGAGATTCTTACCCATACAACAGAAAATGTAAGAACAACTAATAATAATATTTTGGAGTACAAGGAATACTGGTCAGGACAACATGCATTAATATAATACAATTTGAGGAAAATAAGCTGAAAATGCTCCAATTAAATAGTACCATGGTGAACACGAACAATAGAGTTACCTTTATAACAAAACCAGGTAAAAATAAATTGTTTTTCTATGTGGCAGAGCGTAAGTCACTTTTGCTTAAGCGGTATATTTCGTTGATCCGAACCGACTGGTTTTAATGTAATAATAATTAAAAAATAAACACAAAGGTGCATAACTTTTTACTAAACACTTCTAACCAAATTAAACTTTATTATATAACCATAATTACCTGATTCTTTATGGTGTCGAGACCGAAAAGATCAAGTTTGCCTACTACGCAAATGATTATGGAAATACTGAAGATGGTAAGGAAATACCTGTTCAGAAAGGGAACTACCTATATATGAGCGCTTGCCATTGTGTTTTATTGAAATATTTTTAGAGAGAGAGAGAGAGAGAGAGAGAGAGAGAGAGAGAGAGAGAGAGAGAGAGAGAGAGTCTTGCAAATAATTTCGGAATCTGTTATGGATTTTCTTTATTAATTGTTTCTGTAGTTTTATTTTCAATTCGTGAAGGAAGCACTTACTTAATAATGGTCCTAATTTTATCAATTTATCATAAACAGTGTTTTCATGCACACAAACATACTTTAATTTTACTGTTGATGAATAAGGATCTGAATTATATAACAGAAATATTGAAGTAACCAAAATGAATGTCAAGACTCTTTTGAAATACATAAAGAATATTTTATATTCGTTGCGGAATTTTAATAAATTACTATATAAAGGTTATATGAACTCGAAAAATTATATTTGTCATATTGAGGAAATGGAACGAAATAGGTAGTCTTCCAATACTCACCCAAAAAGTATATACGATAAGACAATATAATTTAACAAATTTATAAGTTTAATATCTGAATTTGATGTTTTTAACTCGCCAGATGTATTGATATTCAATCAAATCTATCAACATGCGAAAAACTTTCTTCATTTAAAACAGTAATGACAAAAGAGAGCTACAAATTACAATGTGAATAAGAAAAAACTTCAATTATAAAGAACGCATGTCTTTTAACCCCAGCTAGGAAGCATAAAAAACCATATCTGATATTTTACACACAAACACACACACACACACACACACACACACACATATATATATATATATATATATATATATATATATATATATATATATATATATATAAATATATATATATATATATATATATATATTATAAAAACATATTTTTCAAATACCGCGTACTTACTGGAATAAACACCTATTAGAAGGAAGCCTATGAGTGGAAAAAAACTTAGTGCAAGGGAGAAAGTCAGAAAAAGGTGAAAAACTCTACGGATAATGTGTACCATGTTTCACTTACTCGCGCCTAGTACGACAGCCGAAAGCATTAATCTTTAGTGGTAGGGATCGATGAGGGGAAAGGAAAAATATGAACGAGGAAAAAAATGTAGGGCTTTCTCATTTAATTGAAGGGGGACGCTTTTTTTGCTCTCATTTCGAGGAGAACGGTGGACTGTTAGTGGATTTACTGGTTAATGGTTTGTGTTTGCTTCTCTAACGAAGGCTATCGAGTGGGAGAGTGTATAATGGTACTTTGTTCACTGAGCCGGAAAAAAATAATCTGAGAAAAATAACGAATAGATAATGGAACAAATGAAATAAAATATAAAACGTCAATTACATTAATAGGGGAAAGAAGAAATTTATCTGAAGAAAATTCATGAAACTAGGGTAAAAATAAGAAAAAAAATCTCACAGGTTTGAATTACTTGTGCCTTGGTGAGGCTAGAGCTGCTTTGAATCAGCTTTTCTGAGTAGTAAGCTTTTAACAGCAACAGATGAGTAATTGAAAATTAGAAACATTTCAGTATATGGATTGCCAGTTACGGACGCTAGAGGTTCTTCAAGTGCTACGAGAGAAACTTAGAGGTGACATTACTCCCCGCATCCATACGACGCCCCCTATTCACGCCCCTGACGAAAACATTAGTCACTCGCACGACAGACCACATCATCCACATTCAGGTCGCCGTTCCGAATAGTTGCAAATGCTAACTTCGTGAATAAAAAGCAGTTTGAGTCTCGCTCAGCTACAATTCACAGCTTGAACACTCATCATGCACGCCCTTGTCTACTGAGCATTTCCTGTGATAGTTAGAAGTGTAAAGAGGAACCAAGACTCGTTTAAGGAAGAAAAGAATTCCTCCTACTAGATTACATGCAGATGAAGCTCGCCCTCCACCACTTTTCCACCTCCAGTAGACTATCGCCGTCCAACTTCTTACTCTTAATCCGTTCCCTGTCCTTTTTCTTATACGGAGAAATACCCTACTCTGCCCAAGTTTCGAGCAGTACCGTGTGATGGATGAACATCCTATGTTGCTATAGTCATCCTGGATAAGACAAATCAGGAAATAAATATCTTCTAGACTGAATCCTCGAGGAGAATTCATCATACCTCTGAAACATCGAGCAAATGTGAGCTTCCTGAAGGTCAACTCAAACTATCAAACTCGAACGAGACGCTCACCAAATCTTTTATCTTTGTCTACCCGGCCACGGTTTCTCTAGACTATTTCTTGGTACTCCCCCACATCCTCGATGTCCGGGGATGTGAAACATGATCCAAACTATCTTCCTAAAGTTCTCGCGACGTTCATAGGATTATTTCCCCACTGAATAATACAATTAACAGCCTCTCAGATGCTTAAGCTATCGATGTTATGGACACTAATAAGGCCCTTGAAGAGGTCGCCTATTTTTGCTCTTTTTTGTGGCTAACCACAAGGGACTATGGGATGTTTGGCGAAATTCAAGAAAGGTGAACCAGCCAATAGTGCCCCAAGTGTCCTGAACCACATGCAACATAGTTCAACCGACATATTGTCGGATCCCGAGTAAAACGAAAAACATATGATGTATCATTACAGGATATTCAACAGAGAATCCTGTGACAACATTAGTTACTCGGAAAGAGACACCAAAATCTCAGGCACCGTCTACATCTACTCCTAACCACACCCTTTTGTTCCTTCCCATCTCTTCAGACTTTATTGATACCCGCTTCTACCAGTGCTCTCTTTATCTATTCAACACCATCTCCTCCCAAACCTCCGGAAACTTCAAAACTTACCAGAGGCCAAACCAGAGAAATTATCATTTCCGACGGAAATAATGAACGATTTAAAGGGTTTTCTGTGGTCAGTTTTAGACCTCATCAGGAAAGTAGAATGAGAACATTTTAAAAGATGTAAACATTTACACATTATTTTATTACCAACGGACAACCGAACCCTCCCTAAACAATCTATTACCTACTGGTGAACAGCATTTAAAATACCGTTATTGCACATATGTGAAAACTGCTCTTTTCATCGTACTAAAGTCTTCCCCTTTCCCGTTCGTTCGCCTACCGTCTAACGACCGAATCTTTTAACTTCCATTAGGCTTTTATCACCTGAACTTTATTGCCTCCCTGAAGGAAGACGCACACACAGAACACAGCAATACATTCTTGCATTCTACGGTCGTCTTTATAGAGGTGAAAATTGGCCAGGAGCCAATAAACAGACTGGCAACTTGCATCTCTCCTCGAGGAACTTACAAAGCAACATGTTCCTTTACTAAAGTTTCCCTTTCCTTCAAAGGTCCCTTACCACAGGAAGACGGATACGTTTCGCTATCGAAATGGTCTCGATTACGGGAAATAGGAATGATAATGCCGTAGATTTATTTTCTGGCGTTTTAGATATATCTTTTTTTCTTTCTTCCTTACTGACTATTTGGGACTCGCCAGTACTTTTTTCTATAGTTCTTTTCTTTGTTAATGCTAAAGGTCAATTTAGAGATTAAAGAGGGTCAACCCTGTCAGCTGAACTTTTTATTTCATTCAGGACCTTCGATATTTCTTTCACATCACTATCATCACTTATCGGTTGCTCTATGTACAAGAGTCCGTCCTGGTTTAAGGTCAGGGAAAGAAAAAGTCCCTGCCCGTTAATCCATTCAATTTTTCACTCCCGTTGTGACCAAAACCTTCCAAGGGTAGAGATGTTAACGAATAACTCATTGCTACTCCAAGACTGCTGGATAATATTTGCCACTTGCTCTACCTTCTTAGTCACAAAGAAAGAAGCAATACAAAAATCTAGAAATGTATAGGATAAATTTTGATTCGTGCGCAGTACTTAATAAAGCTTGTTTGAGAAAGGGTCTCCTTCCTACCTTCATATATATATATATATATATATATATATATATATATATATATATATATATATATATATATATATATATATATATATATCTTAAATTTCACTCCATGTATATTTGTAAGATATAAAATTATATAAAAATAGTCTCGAGTAATAGGTTTCGCGCATTCATAAAATTTTTCTCTGCTTTACTTTGATTCGAAAAGATTGTAAACATTTTGGAAAAAGGAATATGCTGAAAAGATAATGTTCAGTTTACAGTGTTACGGAAAACTGTTGCAAACTACGACTAAAAGATCATCTTTTACGAAGCAAACATAATATGTACATACAGTATGGGATACATGCATTCTAAAGTATATAGAGTACAGTACAGCTAACCTGTTTCCTCTCTCTCTCTCTCTCTCTCTCTCTCTCTCTCTCTCTCTCTCTCTCTCTCTCTTTCTCTCTCTCTCTCTCTTATTTATTTACCCAGAGTTGTGCTTATACTCCCATGCCTCTGTCTTTCTCTCTTCCCTTATCCATAATGATTTACTTAGATTTCCATTCCTACTCTCTCTCTCTCTCTCTCTCTCTCTCTCTCTCTCTCTCTCTCTCTCTCTCTCTCTCTCTCTCTCTCTCTCTCTTACATATAATGATTTACCTATTTATATATCTATTTACCTAAAGTTGGGAAGAGTGCACCTTGTAAATGCCATCACCTGTAATAAAGCATTTACTGACAAGTGTACCTGAATTGGTGTTTAGGTGCTGTGAAACCTCACGGAGACTAAACAATTTAACTGGTACTAACGTTAACAAAGGGTTCTTGGTCAGGATAACGCAGAGATGACCTCAGGCTTTTGTTGGGATGAGAACTTTAGGGTTCCCTTGTATGAGGATTTTTCTGAAAGCCTTCCTGGATCAATCACAATGTTCTTAATGAGAATAAAAACACTAACATTGTCTTTTGTTGAATTTAACTAACGGCGATGGTATGACTGCTGTTGCTAATAATAATAATAATAATAATAATAATAATAATAATAATAATAATAATAATAATAATAATAATTTAACCATTTGAAATAGAGCTCATTAGGTTTATCCCATACCTGTTCAAACAAAATGACGAATGAAAAGCAATTATTTAGATATTACCAGGAAATAGGCTTTGATTCCTTTCTGATGAGGTGTTTTGAACGACTATAGCTCTTCAATATTCAGATTTAATTTGAAACAAATTCCATTTTTATATAAAATATAATGAACTCAAGTCTGAAATATTTATAATTTACAAGTGTTTCTTCGAATCAATAAGTCTGAGTTTTTATAGCTTTCTGTAAAATAAAACTATTGTGCCGGCTTTGTCTGTCCGTCCGCACTTTTTTCTGTCTGCACTTTTTCTGTCCGCCCTCAGATCTTTAAAAGCCACTGAGGCTAGAGGGCTGCAAGTTGGTATGTTGATCATCCATCCTCCAATCTTCAAACATGCCAAATTGCAGTCCTCTACCCTCAGTAGATTTTATTTTATTTAAGGTTAACGTTAGCAATCATCCTGCTTCTGGCAACGATATAGGATAAGTCACCACGGGGCCGTGGTTAAAGTTTCATGGGCCGCTGCTCATTATACCGAGACCACCGAAAGATAGATCTATTTTCGGTGGCCTTGATTATACGTTGTAGCGGCTGTACAGAAAACTCGATTGCGCTGGAGAGACTTCGGCGCATTTTTTTACTTGTTAATTACTGTTTTTAATCCGCAGAACTTGGCGTCAATGTCAATCGTCTTTGCGAAGGCAGGCGGCAAAAAACAATCTGTCAATCTCAACTACGGATGGAGTTTTATTCTGTTGTCACAATAACCTATGGAGTTTTATTCTGTTGTCACAATAACCTATGGAGTTTTATTCTGCTGTTGCCATAATAACCAATGGAGTTTTATTCTGTTGTCACAATAACCTAATGGAGTTTTATTCTGTTGTCCCAATAACCTATGGAGTTTCATTCTGTTGTTACAATAACCTAAATCCGAGTGATGTCGACATATTTCAAAATATTGCGGAGACCATCGCCAGACATTAGTGATTTTCCATAATGTAAAATTCACGTCGAAATTCCAGTTAAATGCATAATTTTCCTCAGCTATCAAATGTTCCTTTTGCCCTGCAGGGACTCTTCCATAAAGAGCAGGGGAATAATTTAGTGTGATTCTGGAAATGTAGTTTACTTTATATATCAGGTCCTGGCGTCACATGCATGGATACATGTCATGCATAAAATCTCTTAACCCACAACAGAGAGAGAGAGAGAGAGAGAGAGAGAGAGAGAGAGAGAGAGAGAGAGAGAGAGAGAGAGAGAGAGAGAGAGATTATGCAGTCATTTAAATTGAAGCCATGAGTCAGACCCCCATTTGATCGGTGCCATCCCATTTATCGTCGAAATGGAAATTTCCAGCTCCAGTTAATTCAAGATCAAAATTAAAACTGTCAGGAATGACAACAATGAAACCTACGCCATAAAGAGACTCACATCCGGAGAAATCTGATTTTAAAATTCGAGGCCAATCTGAACAAACCAATCAAGCAACTGAATGATTTTACTACCATACCTGTATTATTCCTCACAGGCACACATACATATACAACCCATTTCCTTCATACAATATAACGGAATAACTGAACACTACAATTAAGCATATCCAATTTCAGTAAAACTGCTTTTACATTACAAGAAAATGAAAGTGAAATTTTAGGATTTCTGTAACAGCAAAGACAGGTTTATTCCCTAGCTGGAAGACTTGACACAGAGTTTGTTGGTGAGAGGGCTTAGAAGCCAGTAGCAGGGATTGGACACTTTCATTTGTTCTTGTCTAGTCTTTCGGATTAATTAGTATCAGTATCTTTTCTTTCCCCTTTTCCTCAGTGTTATTTTCACCTGCTACACTGAGTCATATTTCTCCCAGTTTACTGTCCCACCACCCTAGGTGCTGTTAAACTGCCATGTTTCCAAATTTGAAACTTTGAAGCGTTTACTTCACACTTGATTTTCATCTTATTCATCTTGCTGTCCATTCTGTTCAATTCCAAATTTCTGCTATACACCTCTAAGGACAAGAATTGTAGTGTTTGGACATGGGGGTTTACAACTTTACTGCGGGCTGCCTCTAATGATACGACCCTCAGCATTCTGTTTGGTTTGCCCACCGAGTCAGTCAGAGTGGGTATGTTTGTCTTGAAGTGTTACTACTCTCAGCCCAATCAACTGGGTTTGGTTAACACTCGAGTTACTCAAGTCTGTCGCTACTATCCATTTGGGGGTAGGAATGAGATTCATGAAAGGCTGATGGTGTCTTTTAAGCTTTTCAGACAGTTTTTGTTTTTTACTCTTAATCATGGTTGCCCAAATTGGTAACTACTGTAAGCCTGAAGCACTTGATGACCCCAAAAGTTGAAGCAACCACTGTGATTCTTAGTCGTGATACAAATGGGAAAACTGGATATTGCGATATCCTACTGGAAAAAACTTATGCAATGTTATGTAAAGTTTTGCCTTACGGAATGATAAATGGAAACAAGATCAACATACAAGAACAAGATGAATACGTAATGATCAGACATCATCCATATATCCAGTTCTGTGCGAATTTATGATTCAGAAGTAGAAGTGTCTTTATGAAAAAATACTCGAAGTGCGTTTGATGTTCCAACTGACTGGAACAACAAAACAGATAAAAAAGATAGGCATGACTCCTCACGGATCACCAAGCCTTCTATGTAGCTAACTGCAACAGAAAACGTGAAGAACTACTATTACTGAATCTTTCGTAAATGCTTACAAAGGAAGGTGGGTGGGGTGCCCCTTGGATGAAGACATGTCACATTTTGACTATCCAGACGAAATCAACCTCCCGGTCTCATTTGTTTAATCACACGAAAATAAACTACTGTGATATAATACCAAAGATAATATCACGTTTGAATTCCAGTTATGACGGATGAGTTCATTTAATAAACGATTTCACTAAAGAAACGTTTTTGGAAATGTACTCAAGAAACGTATGGCAGTTACGCAATTCCCCCCCCCAAAAAAAAAATGATAATCGACGCTTTAGAGGATTATGTTGCAAGCTCCCATGTGTACACAAATTACTAAAGTACACTGTTCAGTTCACTCATGCTAAAACTTTGTTTAGAGTTAATTGCATAAAACTGGCCATTCATTCAGAACTCGCAGGGAACCAGGATAAGTGGCATATACTCGTCTCTCACACATGGCGCGCACACTATTCCAAAAATGTTTTAACTGCAATTTATATCTCTTCACTAACGATAAGTGCCAGGAAGTACCAAAATATGTACAGATAATGTCTTAACAATAATGTTTTGTGACGATGTATACCTACACTAGAGCACGAATCCCATAGATTTCGTCATAACTATTTCAGCTCGAGAGAAATGATTTCATAGAACATTACAGCGTGCGGTGAGAGCGCAGCTTGGTCTCCTTAGAAGGAATGAGTGGTCATTTTGTACCCATTCCAAACAAATGACTATCGACCCGAAGCTTTTGGTGAATGATTGTTAACACAATATATTAAGAACAGAATATCAATGTCCCTTAAAATCTAATGGTAATCACTTTCTAAGGTCTTCGAGTTTGTCTACCTAATGTTTTGTGCGCAATAATTTAATCCAGTTAACAATATATCTTTATCCTTATCAATAAAGTTGCCAACTAGTGCTCTATTAATTCATTTATTTGTTCTATAATCCTTATTAGTACGATATTTGAACTATCAAAATTAAGTCGATTTGAAAAAGTCCAAAAACTGTGAAAAAATATATAACTTAAACTGAAAATGACATACATCCTTACATACATACGTAACCAAAGTTTTATTCAAAGGAATTACTAACTTTTCCGAAATAAAGACGAGCTGATTTCTTCGGAGAGTTGAGGAGATTCAAGAGAAGAGAAAACTGTGCCACAAATCATTTTAATGAAATACAGAAACTTTGGAGTGAAGTCCAGCTAAAATCTGGCCTGATTTTTAGTTCTGTTTTATATCGATATCCCAACCCTCTCCATAAATATACGAATAACATGGTCAGTTATTTTGGAGCAGGAGGTTATAAAATGACCAAAAACCAAAAATATACTGATGTTTCCAAAGAAGATGATAAGAACTCAAATTAATGGTATGGAGGAGTGGGAGGGAGAATTTAGTAAAACATATGAGGGACTGGAACTATATTGATGTTTCCAAAGAAGAGAATAAGAAATTCTGAACTCGACAAACATAAACGAAGATAAATGACACGAGGAATTTCATTTCCGCTCTGGAAGATGGAAGTTAAGACATCAAGGGAGAAACAAAGAGTTGAGATTTATTCTGAAAATTCGGGTTATTTGTGAGTGACCACCGCAATGCAGAGGTCATCTGCCTCTACATCAGTGCTTTGTCATTTTGGATTCAGGCGAGATTTTCGGTGGTATGAATACTGTTTTAAAAGCATCAGTAACTGAAGTAGTTTTAGATGAATAGCTTAAATAATAATAATAATAATAATAATGGAAAGAGAAAACCACGAGATTCCTGTGTATAACTTGTTTATTTGTAAATATTTACATGTTACTTTTAAAAGTAACATGTAAATATTTACAAGTAAACAAGTTATACACAGGAATCTTGTGGGTTTCTCTTTCCATCTTCAGAAGAAATCTGAAAGAAGTTTTTGTTTGGTTCAGTAATAATAATAATAATAATAATAATAATAATAATAATAATAATAATAATAATAATAATAATAATAATAATAATAATTATACGGTGTGCATGGAAAGAAGGACTGATAAAATTAGACGAAGACCCAGAAATATACAGAGAGAGAATGAAAAACAGAACAGAGGAATGGCACAACAAGCCAAGCACGGACAGAACATGAGACAGACTAGAGAACTGGCCAGCGATGAAACATGGCAATAGCTACAGAGGGGAGAACTCAAGAAGGAAACGGAAGGAGTGCTAACAGCGTCACAAGATCAGGCCCTAAGAACCAGATATGTCCAAAGAACAATAGATGGAAATAACAGCTCATCCACATGCAGGGAGTGCAATATGAAAGACGAGACCATAAACCACATAGCAAGCGAATGTCCGGCGCTTGCACAGAACCAGTACAAAAAGAGGCATGATTCAGTAGTGAAAGCTCTCCAGTGGAGCCTGTGCAAGAAACACAGGCTAGCTTGCAGTAATAAGTGGTACGAACACCAACCTGAGGGAGTGATGGAAAACGATCAGGCAAAGATCCTCTGGGACTAATGGTAACAGAACTGATAGGGTGATACGTGCCAATAGACCAGACGTGACGTTGATTGACAAAATCAAGAAGAAAGTATCACTCATTGATGTGGCAATACCATGGGACACCAGAGCAGATGAGAAAGAAAGAAAAGCTGATATGTAACAAGACCTGAATATCGATATAAGAAGGATATGGGATATGCCAGTGGGAATTGTACCCATAATCATAGGAACGCTTGACACGATCCTAAGATCCCTGAAAAGGAAACTGGAAAAACTGGATGCCGAAGTAGCTCCAGGACTCATGCAGAAGAGTGTACTACCAGAAACAGCACACAGTGAGAAATGTGATGGTCTCCTAAGGAGGTAGGATGCACCCCGGAACCCCACACTATAAAAACCACCCAGTCGAATAAGATGACTGTTAGAAAAAAAATTATAATAATAATAAAATTTAAAAATGATGATTAGTAATTCTGTAGAGAATTTTTGTTTTTAATGTTTTTATTGTTACTGTTGTTGTTATTGCTTCATTGCCAGCACTGAAGTGAGTAATAAAATGCTCAACTGTGACCTTAAGTATTTTTGGTTAACACTTAAGATTAAATGTCACAAGAATGCAAAGACATTATCTCATGAAAATCCATACAATGACCACCGAGTAAATAGTCTTTTAACACAGAGTAAAGTAATTCTGGAGGTGCTGTCAACAATTACAATTATCATTATTAACTAAACCTGTTTTATATCACAATCATTTTCTGGACGATCATTAATCTTTTTGAAAGTATTTTCTCTATTTATTACATATTAAACAATGAAGTAACCGAGTTCTTTGAATATTAAATAAGGACAAGGAAAAAAACTAGTAAAACGTGAACAGTATTTTAACAAAGAAATACAAGCATTACACCATTTTCTCTCTAAGCTTGATAAATGAATTTTGCAAGAAATTTGACCTATAGTCACAAAGAGGTAAATTTTTCGAAAGAGAGAAATATATTCGGTAGAGATAAAACTGCTTGAAAAAAAAAAGACGCATTGGACTGGTTAACAAGGGGAGAAATGCCATAAACTATGCGAAACTAGCAACAGTTCAAACAGCTTGCTTGTGTAACTACCCTTAGTCTAGCAGAGTTCCACTTTCGCTTAGGTTGAAAACAAAAAATCTGCACAAATAACCCTAATTGGAAACAAGGAATCACGAAGGCAATCACACTTGAAAATACAAATGCTGTAAGCAAACTGGAATTGTTGGTGTTAATTATAAAGAAAAGTAAATATGATATTTGATTAAAAATCAGGTTTCTTGCTGAAGTCCAGCATTATCACCTATTTTGTTGTTGATTATATAAAGAACAATTAAAGATTTCCCCTGACTGAAAAACAAATTCCGAACGAGCTTTATTCGTTTCTGGACAAATTTAACGACAATAGTGCAAATAAAAATTAGCAAAATAAAATATAAAAAATGGAGACAGACTTTTCCCAATAATCTGACTGCACAAATCAGTGTAAAAGGCATTAGTACGAGAGTGCACAGACAAATGACTATAGGAGAGAGAGAGAGAGAGAGAGAGAGAGAGAGAGAGAGAGAGAGAGAGAGAGAGAGAGAGAGAGAGGGGGTGAGGGGAAGCATTTCAATAAAACATTCATCTATGCGTTATGAATATACAAAACGAACGTCCCCACTTACTTACATTCAAACAAAGCAGAAAACGAACCAAAAAGCACACCCTCAAAGCAATGGCAAGCACCAGACCCGACGGAAAAACTCCCAGGCACGTTCTTTCCTAAAGATGGAAATGCAACTGAATAACTGCCTGCGATATGTTGCATAAAAGGAGAGCGTCCCGGCTGATTGGGAGAGAGAGGTAATTGTCTCTCAAGGTAGGGGAGAGAGTGATGGAGGTGCGTGTGAAGTGCTCTGGAGAGATAAATCTGCTCGATTGCAAAGGTACGGTATGGTATACATCAACTGGGAATGCCGGCGCCGAGTGAAAATTTGCATTCGTAAATGCTCGCGTTTTGCAATCTGAAATCGAGTACGGGTGTTGATCTCAATGCTGCGCAAAAGTAAGAGACGTTGAAAGTCCATCACCAAAGTACAATACTGTTACTGAGAAGTTCTTTTAAAACCTTTCAAGAAAAATGCGTCTCATGCTTTATTGTCAAGCACACAGTAATGATTTGCAATCACAAACTAATAAGATTTACATGACCACAATACGTCAACATAGAAAGCAAATGCTAATGGAAAATTTGATGTAGAAACATTTACAAAACGAACAATTGCGTTATAACTGAGTGATTTATAAACTCGGGCGAAGAAGCGACACCCTAAAGACATAAGTGTTGGATGAAAATTTCATGTAGAAACGTTTCCATACAGAAACTAATATAATGAAAGGTTTAAAATAAAAGAAGAAGCAACTGGGTTTATGATGATAATCATTTTTGCCCTGATTTTGCGAATCATATGAACAGTTAAACAATTCCACTATTAGGTAAAAAAAAAAAAAAAAAACTGCTGATTCGTAAGTCACTAACCAAGCAATCATGACAAAGCAATAGTATGGCTTGTTTTTCTGTTTTCCGTTTTGCTCTCTACCCTTTTACTGTTTTTTTTTATTTACATCTCATTTGGTCTTATTCGTTGGAGGGATGGGTAGAGCTGTCGCCTAGCACGCTGTTGGCCCGGCGTTCGACTCTCCTACCGGCTAATAAAGAATTAGAGGAATTTATTTCTGGTGATAGAAATTCATTTCTCGTCATAATGTGGTTCAGATCCCACAATAAGCTGTAGGTCCAGCCATAGGAGAGCTGTTAATCAGCTCAGTGGTCTGGTTAAACTAAGAATATACTTAACTTTTTTGTCTCATTTCAATAAAAATTCCTTTCCAGTAACATTTTTATGGGGAAAAATTTAGTATCATTATACTAACATGAATGATAATACAGCAACAAAAATTCAGCTATACCTTTGAACATTTATGAGAAAAAGTCAAAGACTGGAATAAGTTTCCATTTCTCGAACTGAAAGTATGGAGTAAGGGAAAAGACATGTGCAAAAAAAATTTTTGAACTTACCGGCGAAGTTCAGTATGACAATGATTAGGGAGCCTGGGTGGTAATCAATATAACTTTGCCATTAACAGTTTCCATATAGATATAATCTAAATATAAGAATGGGCTGAAAATGAAATATTACATACGAGAATTGTTTCTATATCGAATACAGTCATATTCCAAACTTGTGCCCTGCTCAGCGTAAAAATTCACCGTTCTGTACAATTATTCTCAAAAGCGAAAAGTTTTGCAATTCAGGTAATCAACAGTAAGGAAACTTAAATGAGATTTGTGGTAAGACGATCAAAAAATATAAATAATCACACATGAAAATATGAAAAAAAATTAATAAGGGAACGCATCTATGCAAAATATTTAAGATATAAATCTTACATGAAAGCAGTTTTGGTAAAATAACATCATTAGTTGCACTGAAGAAACTCAGAATATGAATGCATTCGATCAAAAATACTTCCGCAATAATAGCTTCTAAATCTTATTAGTATTGCAGTGGCTTATTCAGTGAAGCCATCAATTACTAAATTATTACTTTGCTCATCACTGAAAGAATATTCGCTTTTGATCTTGCTTTTACTTTCAACGTGAAAAATAGAGTAAGAGGGATGGATATCATGTATATGTATATACATAAATAAATAAATAAATAAATAAATAAATATATATATATATATGTATGTATGTATGTATATATATATATATATATATATATATATATATATATATATATATATATATATATATATATATATATATAAAAAGAAACTGCGACAGACAGAAAGAGATCAGTTCTCCGATGTCAGTCTTTTGTAGGACCCATCATACTTCTCAAACATCGTTTTAAAAAATTAGTTCCGAGGAAATTTCGTCCGAAGTATATTTCCACGAAGACCATTGTTCAGAGAACTTCAAGCCCTTCACAAGAGGCAACTCTCTTCCGGTTGAGCCAAACATCAACAATCGTTCTGTCATTCATGAATTTATACTACGTCTCCATCGTCAAAAAGACTCCAGAAACTACTCACATAACTGGATAACGACAAATGTCATGTGAGATCATTATCATTGATATTTACAAAATGACTGAGTAAATGCATAAATACCACTTTCATTCATTTAATTCTGAACTGGAACAGAAGCAAATAAACACTCATAGAGACGCTTCAGGAGAGAGAAAGTCACTCTACACATTCTTATGCAACAATGCAGGTATTCGACAATGGTGCAATTTCATTCCGTTCTCTCGAGCATGTACTACGCCTTTTAAGTGTATTATGATGCCGATGATTATATCCTCTTAAGTCTTATTTGAGCTGGCAGATTAAACGCGGGATATAACAGTATTCGAAGGTATGAAATGGCGACCTAAGCTTAAGGCCATCCCCCACTAAAAAAAATGATGGGTGGCTGGGGTACTAAAGAGGACAAAAGTAGTTAAGATGGAAACTTTAGCGGGGGAGAATGAGAAGGGCACCTAACATTGTGAAGACAATAAAAAATAATATTGGGAAAGCGAAATTCACCATTTATTAACCTGGATGTCAAGCACATTACTGTTATTAGATATAAAAAGACAACATTTCCTTTTATGTATTTCGATCTTTCCTCCATTCTTCTCGATTCAACAAACTGGATAATTACGAAACGATTTTCTTCAAATTTCAGTTAAACCGATTTCAGTTATCTTCAATTATTTCCCTTTAAATGACTGGTTCTGTTACTTTGTAAAAGAACTATTTCCAGTTACCTTCCACAGCTCTTAACAAGTCAAAGTCAAATATAACTTCCTCGTCAGCGTGCACCTGGCTCAGTCCCAGGCAGACCAAATCGTTCCTTAGCAATTCTCACTCAGAAATTTAAAACTTTTACAACATGGAGTGCTCCTGTTAAGGTACAGGATTTCATTAGGGAAAGTTTTCCTTTCAAAGCCGCGGGCATCTCATCTGAGGGCTGCATTCTTCAGCCCTAGAGACCTACGGGTCAACAGTGCGTAGGATTTCTTAACGGTTAGCTGCCAATGTCGAAAATGGTTCAAGTGGGTTGAAAAACTCAACAAATATTTCCATCTCTAAATCTATCCTAAGACGTCTTGTGCCTGGTCGTGAAGCATTTTAATGAGGATCAGGATCAAGAAGATTGCCATCCGCTCGCTAAAGGAATTAGATGCAATAAAAAGCAGATCCGACAAAGACGATCAAAACATGATTATGGAAAACGACTTTGACGTTAATAAAATCAACCAGCTCCTCGGTGATACAAACACGTTAGACAAATTAAAAAGGAATCCCCTCCAAAACGTTCCTACAGAATTTGAAATAAAAAGTAAGATTAATGCGAAAAGACAAAAAGGGCATTGAGTTACCGGAGAAAATTGAAGTAATTAATCCAAAATTACCTCAATTTTATGGCCTTACTAAGACTCATAAAAGTAATCTACCTTTCAGACCAATCATCTCATGAGCCGGAGATTTCAATTATAAACGTTCTAAGTGGTTAGTAGGCCTCCTATCCCCATTCACTGGCGTATTTTCTCCCAGTCACATAAAACATTCTGAAGACATCTGCAACAAATTCAAAGCAGCACACAGTCGCCTTCTCAACATAAAATTCTCAAGTTCAGAGGTAGATTCCTTACTCACAAAAGTACGAGTACAAGATGTTCTACAGTTTTTGAGTGAGAAATTAGCCCCCTATTCAGAGCATTTCCCACTAGCCTTGGACAAAATACTAAAATTAGTTGAACTATGAGTATCGAACAGCGTCTTTTCGTTCGGAGAATCATTATAAAAACAAAATTTCGGGTGTAGCACAGGGCAGCCCTTTCAGTCTAATATTAGCTAATTTGTATAAGGAATATTTCGAAGCTACAATAATAAATGCCCTAAGACCTAAAGGCATGTTGTGGAAGAGATATGCAGATGACATCCTAACATTTTGGGATGATACATGGGGAAGTGTTGACGATTTTTTTTTTTACATCAAATGGATTAATGTCTAGCATCAAATTCAAAGTTGAATGGGAAACAAGCAACAAAATTCCTTTTCTTGATGCTTTGATAATTAGAGACACGACAGAAAACAAATTTATCGTTTACAGAAAACCAACATTTTCACTTTCATACATTTACTTTTTTTTAGTTATCATGGCATTTCTATCAAGACTAGCGTAGCCGACAATTTGTTCCTAAGAGCTTTACGGATTTGCTCCCCGGAATTCATGGAAAAGGAATTTAAACTAATCCGTAAGCAGCTGTCATCCTGAAAGTGCCCCGATCATATAATTGAGAAAGCTATCTATAAAGCAAACATCATTTCCTACCGACCTCTTCAAAACACGACCAGGGAGACGCATAGCTACGAAATCAAAATCCCACACCTGGATGGGATTAAGACGTTGACACAGGCACTTGGAAATTCTGAGCCTTTTTGTCTTTACGTACCCTAATACCCTAGCCAAATCCATAATTAACGTCCAACAAAAGCCAGTCCCCAAAGACACAGGAGTGTACGAAATCCCTTGTCTTGAGAGTAACAAATCCTGTATTGGACTTACAGGTAAATAACTTTTTCAAAGACTAACACAACACAAACGTTCAGTAAGATGTGACAAACAGAGTTCACCTATTTTTAACCATATAAATAATCTTAATTATCGAATAAGTTAGAATAGGTCACTTATAGTCTATGGCAGCAATTGTCGGTTCAAAAACCAGGTGGTAGAATCAGCATTGATTAAACAAAGAAATACGAGATATATATATATATATATATATATATATATATATATATATATATATATATATATATATATATATATATATATATAAGATGTTTGATAGTTTTTTTTCGATATGTCATTTAATTAATTTTGCTTTCAAGCAAATAAACACATGCATGTTTCACTGCAGACAGGCTTGCAAAGCAAAAAAAAAAAAAAAAGGAAGAGTTCGCTTGAATGACTCGAAAAAATCCTATTGTCCTTCCATACTACCATCATCGCAGCTAAACAACGAACACAATTAAGAATTAAATCCATTTGCTGATGAACACTACACTGGAACTGTTATTGAACAAAACCCGGGCGGTTAAAAGTTTAATCTTTG
>NC_089776.1:26047909-26155409 GCF_040412425.1 Macrobrachium rosenbergii | reverse complement strand
GGTCCTAGTACTAGGTTACATCTCGGTAAAATGCCGCCGGGAGACCACACCAGCCACTCTCAGCCCGCATTCCTAACGGTTGCAGCAGGGTAACCAACACGAAAATAGTAGTTTAAGTCTCCCGGGCCCCAAACAATTATCTACGTGTCATGTAGTGACGTCCCACTACACCGAGGACAACTGCGCTCCCGTTCCCTGTTAATCCTGTGGGGTTGCGTTTTCAACACTTGACAGTTCTCGATTCGAACATCCACCATACATATCGTTCCTTACGGAGGATTTTTTTTTTTTTTTTTTTTTTTAGGGTGACAGTTTGATGTGTAAATAGAAACAATGAAGTGTTCAAGGAAAAGAAGACCGTTAACGTACTGAATTCACGCCGACGAAGTTCGCCGTCCACCACCGAAGAATCTAAACAGGATTCAAAAGGACCACCTTCTAAATCTTCCTCTTCCTCCACCTCTTCCCGCTTTCCCATTCTCCCCCTCCCCCACTCGCTTATCCCTTCCACCTCCTTTAGACTCTCGTTCTCGTCCTTATTTTTTATCCTTTCCCCATCCTGGCTCTGATACGGAAGAATACCATCCAATTTTCAAGCACTACCATCTGAACGACGAGCATCCTACTCTGATACAGCTGCCCTAGAGAAGGCGAACAAGGAAATGAAAATCACTACTAGGCCAAATCTTCGGGGAGAATTTAATATAACTCCGACAGATCGAGTACCTGTAAATTCCCCAAAGGCCAGTACAGGTCTGCAACTATTCGACCCGAGCGAGAAGCTTACCAGGGAATTATCTGTCCACTACCCGGAAACGCCTCTCGTGGACACATGGTTCAACGCATCTTCAAGAGAACTTCTCGCCACATGTAGAGGGCCTCTTCTCAGCCAAATTCGGCTCAGAATAAAGGGTTATTTCCCCCACTGAAGAATACACTTCACTATCCCTCAGATGCATCCGTTGCCAGCGTTATAGACACCACCAGGACCGTTGTAGAGGGCAACCTGTTTGTGCTATTTGTAGAAAAAAAAGGACCCTTTTACTCCATCTCTCACCTCCGACTTCAATAACAACTTCTGTCAGTTATTCCGCTAACCGTTCAGTCCCATCCTCTCCCAGACTTTCGAAAATTTCAGAGCCTGCCAGTAACGGAAATGGCAAAATTTTAATTGCCCCTAAACTAACGAAGAAAATTAACTGTGTTCATTTTTAGGAAGTCACAATTGCTCTAGCCTAGACTAATGAAGAATTGACTGTGTTCATTTTTAAAAATCGCAAGGAAAGAAGCACAAGTAACTTTAAAAAATGCAAGATTTTACAATGATGAATTTGTTATCTACGAACCACCAAACCCCCCCATAAACCACCGTATTGCATTATGGCGCTTCACTCTTGTCGACTGTTTTTAAGATGCCGCTCTTCAAGATACGTGAAAACTGCTCTTTTTCTCTTGCTTTAGTTTTTCCTTTTCCGGTTCTTTCGCCTACCGTCTGATGGTCAAATCTTTCAACTGTCTTCCAATAGACTTTTATCACTTAACCTTTATTACCTCACTGAAGGAAGACGCACAAACAGAACACTGATCCATTCTGCCACGCTACAGTCGTCCTTTGAGAGGCAGGCATAGACCAAAAGCCATTAAATATACGGACAACTCACATCTCTCCTCGAGGAACAAAAAAAGTTAAAGTATACCTTAGTTTTACCAGACCGCTGAGCTGATTAACAGCTCTCCTAGGGTTGGCCCGAAGGATTAGACTTACTTTACGTGGCTAAGAACCAAATGGTTACCTAGCAACGGGACCTACAGCTTATTGTGGAATCCGAAGCACATTATGGCGAGAAATGAATTTCTATCACCAGAAATAAATTCCACTAATTCTTCATTAGCCGGCCGGAGACTCGAACTCGGGCCTAGCGAGTGCTAGACCACAACTCTACCGACTCACCCAACAAGGAACTTCCTCGAGGTACATACACGGCAACATGTTCCTTTAGTCAAGTTTCCTAATACTACATTCATCCCTTACCGCTGGAAGACGGATACATTTTAATATCGAAATGGTCTCGATTGCGTAAATTACAGAATGATAACGTTCGTAGATTTATTTTCTGGCTTTGTCTCCTACGAAGCGTTTATGTTCTCTTTTCCTTACTGTTGTTCCTCATTGGACGGGTGGGTATCGTTCTCAGATAGAACTTGGTCCCGCGTTCGGATTCTCCGACCGGCCAATGAAGCATTAGAGGAATTTATTTCTGGTGATCCTTGTAATGTGGTTCGGACCACTTATGCCCGTGAAGACGGATAAAATAAATATAATCATTTTAATAGAGAGCTGTTAATCAGCTCAGAAATGGTCTCGATTGGGTATCGTAAACTTACAGAATCCCGATAACGTTTTCTGGTGAGAAATTTATTTTCTGGGTCCCGTTTGTAACCAACTGGTTCTTGGCCACGTAAAATAAATATAATCCTAGGGCCTGCCCTAGGAGAGCTGTTAATCAGCTCAGTTTTAACTTTTCCTCACTGTTGTTCCTCATTTGACGGGTGGGTGTCGTTCTCAGCTGGAACTCTGCTGGTCCCGCGTTCGATTCTCCGACCGGCCAATGAAGAATTAGAGGAATTTATTTCTGGTGACAGAAATTCATTTCTCGGATTCCACTATAGCTGTGGTCCGTTGCTTAACCAACTGGTTCTTGGCCACGTAAAATAAATATAATCCTAGGTCCTGCCCTAGGAGAGCTGTTAATCAGCTCAGTGGTCTGCAAAACTTAAGGTATTGGTTGTTCCTAGCCAACTCTGCTGGTCCCGCGTTCGATTCTCCGAAATAAGTTTATTTCTGGTGAATTCATTTCTCGTTATTGTGGTTCGGATTCCAGCTGTAGGTCCCGTTGCTAGGAACCAACTGGTTCTTAGCTAAAATAAGTCTAATCAGCCAGCTCTCAGTGAGTCTGTTAATCAGCTCAGTGGTCTGTTAAACTAAGGTATACTCAACTTTTTCCTTACTGTCTATCAGGGACAGGCCAGTACTTTTTGCTGTATTTATTTTGTCATACTAATGGGCAATTTTAGGTGCAAGTGATATTTAACCTTGCCAGCTTAACTTTTCATTTCTTTCATGACCATCGATATATATTTCACATCTCTATCATCACTTATTTGTTGCTTTATGAACAAGACCCCGTGCTGGTTTAAGGCCAAGGTAATACGAAAAAAAAGCGTTAATCCACTCAAGTTTTGACCCTGACAATTAACTAAACGCCACTCCACGGTAATTTTAATTTTTGTTCATCTATTTACTTGGATTTTCATTCCTAGATGCTCTCTTTCTTCCAGTCTTTATTCTCATTCATATAATTATCTATTTAATTTGTACCTACTTACTTATCTAAACAGTGTCTCATTTCTAGATCGTCTTTGCAAAGCCATGTTGCATAAGTCACTCAGTCAACTCTCAACCTCGGATTTACATTTAAATGGAACTTTATACTACTGTAACAATGACATAAATTCAGTTAATGTGGATATATTTTAAGATATTGCAATTAATGTGTTAGGTATTAGTGTTTTTTTTTCTGAAAAATTCAGGCTTCATATTTAGTTAAATGCATAATTTCCTTCAACTGCCATATAATAATTAAAATTTCTTAACTCACAGGAGAGAGAGAGAGAGAGAGAGAGAGAGAGAGAGAGAGAGAGAGAGAGAGAGAGAGATTTTATGTGTACAGGCACTTACATACACACATAATTACATGTAAATATGTACACGTCACTGCAAAAATTAAATGAGTACTTTTATCAAGATGATGAGCCGGTTAATATAATTCCCTATCCCATCAACAAAGTCTCATATTCTTCATTACCTAAATGGCACGCAGAGATTGTGATAAGACGAAGAATCTCTTCCATAAACCCAATCCCGTTAGGGAGAGACGAGTCCCTGGGGCAATTGACCAGCTCGCTCCTGATGGGGAGGGCGAATCTGGTAAAATTCGTTGGTGTACTGATGGCATATATCATTTGCATAAAATGAGTTTAGATGGTTCAATAACAGCTGCGATTAAAGGGGTTTGAGAGAGAATGGGAGTCGTATTCCTTTTTCCCAGAATATTTACTTATTTCACACAAAAAAATGTATAGATAATCTGCTCGTGATTTCGTTCATTAGGTCATTATGCAAGCATGGACAAATGATAGTTCAATGCTCCATGTAATGACAGCTTCGCGTTAAAAAAAGCAATCGAAATATGTTGCAACCCAAGAGTAATAAAATATTCAAGCCTGGTAGCCAAGTAAGAAATATGAAAGCGTTTTAAGTATCAAATGTACATTAAAATCAAAGCTCAATAAGATTCGTGTATATACCTACATGTGGCTGGATTGAGCTTGTTTTCCTATTATTCTTTTTCCCTAATCATTTTGAGATATCTTTACGCAAGCACCTTTTCTAAAATCTTTTGGCATCTTAGGGCAAAAACATTGCAATAACTAATGAGCTGTTTTCAAAACTAAAATCACGTGTCTTCATGACTGTGCTGATGTACCTTAATAAACATGAACAACTGGAATTTTGCGCTAATGCTAACTAAAATATACTAAAATATTGGGAATTTTACGCAACTTCCTCGCGTGACGCCAATAATGACTAGATTCTTTTGTAACATGTTCCGTTTAACATTCATCACAAAATACCCATGTTAGGTATCCAAATATGCAGATAAGATGGCTGCAGTGAACAAAACCTGAATCACAATTCCGGCTCTTCCTGGATCAACGAAAACACCATTATATATCTCAAAACTTTAACAAAATACAGCATGTCAGGGACGCTTCTTTAAACATCCCTTCAGGATGTAAACTTTTAGATCAGGCCTTTTATGAAAGCACTTTGTCATAGCTGGGTTTTAAGACAAAGCGGTCTCACCCTGAAAGACTTGCATATCGGCTTCCGTGAAAGTTACTTGTCACAGCTGTATGTTAGCTCTTCAGGTTCATGGCTTTAAACTAAGTATTAAGAACCTTTTCAGGTAAGTGCCTAGGCTAATGGGGCTAAGGGCGTTCCACACTATAAAGCAAAAAGCTTAATACAGCATAAATTTTAATACTCTTGTGACACAAGATTTTACCATTTATTTTTTCATTCTTTCGTATCTATATTTATGAAATTGCTTTCGTAATAAATAACTCCGGTGACGTTGCATCGAGTCTGAACTCACACAAACAGATACTTTGAGGCAAGAGGAAATGTTTCATGTCGGCTGGTGTGTATAAAGTTTATCAGCATGTTGTCATTCATAATAACACCTAATGGGTATCAAATACCTTGCTATGTATTACGAAAAATGTTCAACCTAATTATACTCAGCATTCTCCTTCCACTTCGATTAACAAGTTACGCTGCTATACAACAGTGGTCTGGTAAAACTAAGGTATACTTAACTTAACTTATACAACATGTATTGTTAAATACTACCAGCAAGCAATTATATTCAAGTATTTTTATATTATAAATTGAAAATCGATATCGCGTAAGAGACGATACGCAACAACCCTAATTGAAAGAGAATTTCCGACAGTATTTATTAGTAATCTTAAAAGGTAAGAGCTATTACACAGGATTACGTTTATATTCAGGCCTTTCAGATTTTAGTTGCTTTGGATTGACGAACTTAATTAGTTGTGAAAACTTGTTTTCGCATTCACTCCTCTTAGGAAACCATATGATAAAAAACAAAAGGATTTATCAAATGAAATTATAACAAAGAATGTAAAGACTATCACCTCATTTTTGTTTTACCGTACAGCATGAGAGAATTTTAATAAATATACATCACCTCAAAGTCTTTATAGGTGCTTATATAATCGATGTAAGTTTTCTGCTACGACCTTCTTATATAACTCAACTATTTTTTTCTTCAGTTAAAAGAGAGTTAAACGCACAAGCAATTTGTTCAAGTTATGGGCATGTAAAGTGGCAAAAAAATTCTTCGGCTCGCAAGGTACCAACAATTTTTTTTTAAGAAACGTGTTAAGAAAGCGTAACTTAGATTTGGAATTTATTTTTCAATCTTGGCAACATTTATTTTTATTTATATACAGTATATGTCTGGAAATAACATGAAGGTTACCACCAAATATGTAACCATATAAATTCCTTTCAAGAGAATAAAAAAAGAGGATTAAAAATGGAAAACACTTACTAAAAGAGAGAAAAGGGGAAAAGAAAGAAAAAAAGGTGGACTTGAAAAAGTTTCCACTTAAGGTAAATAAATAAAGTCTTTCTCTCTCTCTCTCTCTCTCTCTCTCTCTCTCTCTCTCTCTCTCTCTCTCTCTCTCTCTCTCTCTCGTAGGAGACCACTTCGTTGCAGGTTTGAATGTCAAATAGAAAAATTCCGTCTTCATTTTAATGATAAGTAAAAAAATATACGCAACAGAGAATTCATAACACATATTTAAGAAAGCATGGGAAACATGCACAGTATATATATTGTTTTAAATTACCTGGGAGGAATATGGAACTTACCACGTGGGTTTCAAATCTGACCGCAGAAAATTAAGTAGAAGGTTTTACTTCAACAGGGAAAGGTCAGATAAAACTATGGGTTCACTTAAAGTCACTTATATTTACATTAACAAACTAAATCAGAAGAATGGGGAATTCGCCAAACCAGACAGGTGAAAAGAAAGTGTACCTTAGTTTAACCAGACCACTGAGCTGATTAACAGCTCTCCTAGGGCTGTCCCGAAGGATTAGACTTATTTTACGTGGCTAAGAACCAGTTGGTTACTTAGCAACGGGACCTACAGCTTATTGTGGAATCCGAACGACATTATAGCGAGAAATGAATTTCTATCACCAAAAATAAATTCCTCTAACTCTTCATCAGCCGGCCGGGGACTCAAACTCGGGCCTGGCGAGTGCCAGTCCACAGCTCTACCGACTCGCCCAACGAAGAGCCAGACAAGTGAAAACAGACTCCTGTCGAATAACTAAAATTACAGTAATTTACACAATAACAGAAATAGGAGAAAAATCCACTTCGTAGAACACCGCCGGGTGAGGGGCAGTGGTTGTAACCACGGGACGAGCACCGGGGTGAACAGATGATTCCACAGCTAGCAATTGTTTCCTGGTTAATGTTGAGGATGTAAGAATAGCAATTAAGAGGTTAAAGAGTGAGGAGACGACTTGAGTTAATGGGATCACGGATGAGGTGGTAAGGTACAGTGATGAAAATGTGACTGCGTAGCTGACCAAGGTGTGTAAGGTACTTATGTGCGAGGGAAGGGCACTGGGGGAATGAGTAAGAGGACAAAAGTAACAGATAAGACTAAGAATGATATGGTCTTAGCATTACTCAGTATACCAGATAAGGTGCATGATAGAATCCTTAGTTTAACCAGACCACTGAGCTGATTAACAGCTCTCCTAGTGCTGGCCCGAAGGATTAGACTTATTTTCGTGGCTAAGAACCAACAGGTTACCTAGCAACGGGACCTACTGTACAGCTTATTGTGGAATCCGAACCACATTATACCGAGAAATTAATTTCTATCACCAAAAATAAATTCCTCTAACTCTTCATTGGCCGACCGGAGACTCAAACTCGGGCCTGGCGAGTGCTAGCCCACAGCTCTACCGACTCGTCCAACAAGGAGACTGAATTTTCGTTGAAAATTGACGATGAAGTTACGTGAGACGTTTGAAAATGACAGGACAGCTGTGATGGGGTGGTTGTACATGGACGCAGAAAAAAATCTGGTTAATGGAGAACTAAGAATAGCAAAGAGGTTAAAGAGTGAGGGAGAAGGCTGTTGAATGATCATGGTATAAAAGATAACCTGTTGAGAAAGGTGTAAAAAAATTATTATGACAGAAGTGCACGGGAATGTTAAGAGTTTCTAGAAAGGAAAAATGCCTGGTTTGGTTTAACAATAAAGGCTGATAGAAAGGTGTGTATATCTCTCTCAAGGCTGTTTAATTGTACAGATGGAGTTTATGAGAGAGCAACAGAGAGTGCAGTAAGGTCTAAAGTTGCTGATAATGAGATATGTGAACTGAATGTGTAATAGCTGATGTATACGGATGATATAAAGCTAACTGGAGAGAGCGACAAGAAAACTGTAGAAGATAATAAGGAAATTTGGAAGCGTTTGCAAGGGGAGGAAGTTAAGGGTAAATGTAGGCAATAGTAAGGATGTGAGGATGTAAATGAATTAAGAGGTTAAAGATGGATGTTAATATGGATGGTGGGATAATAAAAGTGTTAAGTCATCTGTATACTTGGAAGGACTTATTTCAGATAATGGGAGGATGAGAAGAGGCAAAAGTCACAAAATAACTAAGAATGAATGGTCTTAGCATTACTCAGTATACCAGAAAAGCTGCATGAAAACCTTTGAGTAAATACTGACCTGAAGGACAATTCTGGATTGTATGGAGGGAAAGCTAAATCAACTCAGTTGCCTCATGGGAGTAAATTGTGATGTTGAATGTGTGCGAAAATGAAAAAAAAAAAAAAAATGCGCCGAAGTTTCTTCGGTGGACAATCGAATTTTCTATACAGCATATAATCAAGGCCATCGAAAATAGACCTATCTTTCAGTGGTCCCGGTATAATAAAAATATGAGCCCGGCTCATGAAACAGTGGTTGTAACCACGGCCCAGTGGTGGCCTGTCCTATATCGTTGCCAGACGCACGATTATGGCTAATGTTGACCTTAAATAAATTAAGAGGTTAACTACTGAGACTAGACGGCTTGCAATTAATGGGATGTTTGATGATTGGTAGGGTGGATGATCAAAATGTGAATTTGCACCCCTGCCTCAGTAATTTTGTAAGATCTGAAGGCGGACAGAAAAAGTGACAAAAGTAACAGAAAAAACTGCGGCTAGAATGAAGTGCGGACGGACAGACAGAAGCCGGTTTAACAAAAGACCACTTTTACCTGAAAGCTAAAGTGCTGGCTGTAGGATACTTATTGCTCACTAAGAACCAGTACTAAAACGGGAGTACAAAAATCCGAACACAAAAGCGTGAAATGAATTTCTATCACCAAAAATTAAATTCTTCATTCTTCACGCGGAAGGATGGATCAGGGGCGATTTTGTCCAAATCGTTTGATCGCGCAGAAAGAAAACAGACTGACAGATTAAAACAAGACTTCCCAATTAGGCGGAAAATGAGACCTGGACAGAAGGCGTGAGGGGCAGTGGTTGTAAATGAGGAGTACTGGAAAGGATTGAGTGCCACAGCATCCAAGAAGGATGTAAGAATAGTGCAGGTTAAGATAAGAGTTGGATGGGATGCATGTGGTAAGTTACAGTTTGAAAATGATGAGCCTTCTGACCAAGGTGTATGAAGGTACTTAATGTGAGGTTTTTTGAATGAGCAACAAAAAAAGATTCAGATGACTAAAATGATATGGTCTTAGCATTACCACCACTGATAAGGTGCATGATAGTTTTTAGTTAAAGACCACTGACCTAAACAGCTCTCTGGGCTGGCCCGAAGGATTAGACTTATTTTCATACTAAGAACCAGTTGGTTATAAGCAACGGGACCTACATATGAATAATATATATGCGATAATTTCTATCACCAAAAATAAATTCCTCTAACTCTTCATCAGCCGGCCGGGGACTCAAACTCGGGCCTGGCGGTAGTCCATAGCTCTATATATATATATATATGAAAACAGACTCTGTCGAATAACTAAAATTACAGTAATTTACACAATAACAGAAATATATATAAAATCATATATATAACACCGCCGGGTGAGGGGCAGTGGTTGTAACCATATATGAACAGATGATTCCATAGCTATTGTTTCCTGGTTAATGTTGAGGATGTAAGAATAGCAATTAAGAGGTTAAAGAGTGAGGAGACGACTTGAGTTAATGGGATCACGGATGAGGTGGTAAGGTACAGTGATGAAAATGTGATACATGCGTAGCTGACCAAGGTGTGTAAGGTACTATATGTGCGAGGGAAGGGCACTGGGGAATGAGTAAGATACAAAAGTAACAGATAAGACTAAGAATGATATGGTCTAGCATTATAGTATATAGATATAGTTCTGATAGAATCCTTAGTTTAACTTTGACCACTGACCTGATTAACAGCTCTCCAAGATGGCACAGATTAAAAAAATTTTACAGTGATATTAAATACACTTACCTAAAGCAAATACCTATACATATTTAAATAAAACATTATGATTAAAATTAATTTCTATCATATAAATAAATTCCTCTAATTCTTAACTTTACCGGAGACTCAACTGTTCTGTGCATTAGTGCTAGCCGAGAATTCTAAGTCCAACAAGGAACTGAATTTTCGTTGAAAATTGACGATGAAGTTACGTGAGACGTTTGAAAATGACGGGACAGCTGTATGTGGCATACATGGACGCAGAAAAAATCTGAAAGGAGAACTAACAAAGAGGGAGTGTGAAGGCTGTTGAATGATCATGGTATAAAAGATAACCTGTTGAGAACAGTAAAAAAAATTATTATGACAGAAGTGCGACGTGTGTTAGAGTTTCTAGAAAGGGAAAAGCCTGGTTTGGTGTAACAATAGGGCTGATAGAAAGGTGTGTATATCTCCAAGGCTGTTTAATCGTACAGATGGAGTTTAAGAGAGAGCAACAGAGAGTGCAGTAAGGTCTAAAGTTGCTGATAATGAGATATGTGAACTGAATGTTCCAGATGTATACGGATGATATAAAGTTAACTGGAGAGAGCGACAAGAAAACTGTAGAAGATAATGCGTTTTTCTTTGCAAGGGGAGGAAGTTAAGAGTAATTGTAGGCAACAATAAGGCTGTGAGGGTAAATGAAGCGATGGATGTTAATATGGATGGTGGGATAATAAAAGCGTTAAGTCATCTGTATATTTGGAAGGACTTATTTCAGATAATGGGAGGATGAGAAGAGGCGAGTCACAAAATAACTGAAGTAAGGAAGGGAGCGGTATGTACGAAAAGCTTGGGAAAACCCTTGAGTAAATATGAAGGACAATGCTGGATTGTATGGAGGGAAAGCTAAATCAACTCTGCCTCATGGAGGTAAATTGTGATGTTGAATGTGTGCGAAAGAAAACAGGTAAAAAATGCGCCGAAGTTTCTTCGGTGCAATCGAATTTTCTATACAGCATATAATCAAGGCCATCGAAAATAGGCCTATCTTTCAGTGGTCCCGGTATAATAATGTATGAGCCGCGGCTCATGAAACTTTAACCACGGCCCAGTGGTGGCCTGTCCTGTATCGTTGCCAGACGCACGATTATGGCTAATTCTAACCTTAAATAAATTGATAACTACTGAGACTAGAAGGCTGCAATTTGGTATGTTTGATGACTGGAGGGTGGATGATCAACATACAAATTTGCAGCCCTTAGCCTCAGTAATTTTCAAGATCGAGGGCGGACAGAATAAGTGCGGACAGAAAAAAGTGCGGACAGAATAAAGTGCGGACGGACAGATAAAGCCGGCACAATAGTTTTCTTTTACAGAAAGCTAAAAGGTGCAAGCTGTAGGTACGAATTGCTCACGCAGTAAAAGTATTATAAAAAGAGCACAAAAGGGTGAGAAATGTTAGGCTTCATTCTCACGCGGAAGGATGGATCAGGGGATTTTGAGATCGTTTGATCGCACAGGAAGAATGGAGGCTGAGAGATTAAAACAAGACTTCCTAATTAGGCGGACTGAGACCTGGACAGAAGGCGTGAAATGAGTACTGGAAAGGATTAAGTGCCCCAGAATCCAAGAAGCGAGAGAGTGCAGGTAAGATAAGAGTTGGATGTTGCAGTGTAAGTTAGATTTGTTACTGATGAGCCTTCTGAGGTTTATGAAGTGGTTAATGTGAAAGTTTTTTGAAGAGCAACCTCATTCCTGATTCAGCTATTAAAATGTGAATGTGGCAGCCACCACTGTCTCGTGTTTTTTCTTAAAATTCTTAGCCACCCATGTTGCGGGAAACGACTTTTACATACATACAGACATATATATAAGTATATATATGCATAATATATATATATATATATATATATATATATATATATATATATATATATATATATATATATATATATATATATATATATATATATATATATATATATATGTATATGTGTATATATATATATATATATATATATATATATATATTATATTATATAGTTCTGATCAGCTTAGCTTATCTTTGTTTTATATCCAAGATACACAGATAAAAAAAATTACAGTGATACTAAATACACTCAAAGCAGAATACATACATATTTAAATAAAACATTCATGATTAATTACCATCCAGTTTGATATATATATATATATATATATATATATATATATATATATATATATATATATATATATATATATATATATATATATATATATATATATATATATATATATATATATTCATAGTGCATAAAACAAAACACACTAAACTTCCATAACATTCCAGTCATATGAACTTTCTGAAATTTACGTTCACCATTTAGATGCAATGTCGGAGGGAGACATGTAAAAACCTTGACAGCCAACATAAATAATGGCATCATATGACACATCACCATAATTAATCAACTACGTACATGATGAAACTCCCTCATTTGCTTTTCATTATTCTGATCAAAACAAATTCTTGATAAGATAGCATCTCCATCATTGTATAATAAAGAATCTATATCATAAAATGTTTTTAAAATTTCGTAACCTTTCTTTAAAAGAAGGAAGATACGTGAAAAAATCATAAAATTTTTTAAATAAAGTCACACGAGTTGCTAAGCAGCCACAAGGCTGACATAATCTTCGATTTATGTACAGAATGTTGGAGAGTTAAAATCTGTCCCTCTTGATAAGCATGAAGGTTGTTTTCATGGAAAGAGAGATTTAAAATCTTTCTGATTGCATGATAATAGATAGATAGATAGATACAGAGAGAGATATACAGGTAGAGAAACATAGAAATTAGCCTTTTTGTAGAGCTGAAAATTTCGCATATTACACAGCAGCTAGCCTCTCTAAATGTATCCTGTAAAATCCCTCACTTGAATTTACTAATTCACCCGCCTTCTATCTTCACAGTAGTATTACTCTCAAACATTTTCTTTCGCTTTTCAATTAATGTCAACCCATTAATTTCTGCTTCTTTACCTCTAATATTTAGGAGCCTTTAATCATTCTCTCTCTCTCTCTCTCTCTCTCTCTCTCTCTCTCTCTCTCTCTCTCTCTCTCTCTCTCTCTCTCTCTCATTAATAAAAAGTAATAAAAACCTCCGTGAGCCACTTTTGGCATTAAAATATTCAATATCTTTGTATGTCTCCTTTATAATTTATGTTACTGCTCTCTCTCTCTCTCTCTCTCTCTCTCTCTCTCTCTCTCTCTCTCTCTCTTCATCTTTCTCTTCTCTCTATTTTCACTACTTTACTTAAATGCCGCTTTTATTATACCAGTGGCAACACCAACGGTAATTTTTTACTTGAATGTAATTTATATTCAATCCCTAAGTTACAGAAACCAATATCACGCGGCCACAAATTAAGAAAGCTGGAGGAAGAAATATGTGGGCCAAAGTTAAATCAAAATCTACGAGAGGGAAACCAATATCAGAGAGAGAGAGAGAAATTAAGAAAGCTGGAGGAAGAAAAAATCTTAACGTATGAAAGATTTGATCTGCTTGGGATGAGGATTATTTCGTATAACATTTGATCAAAATTTTATCTGTTATTCTCTTTCCCCACCTTAGATACGACCCACAACAGTTGTCTAACTACTACGTAATTATTTCACTGCTTTGATCAACGGGTGCATAATGGATTCTTGGACCTCGTGACTAGCACATAGTTTGTCCACTTATGAGTTAGAATTGCTACACTTGAGAGAGAGAGAGAGAGAGAGAGAGAGAGAGAGAGAGAGAGAGAGAGAGATTACAAAATGTGTCAAATAATAACTTTGAAAGTTTAACCTCAAAAGAAGTCTCTTCTTGGGACTCAAAACAAAGACCGTTTCTCAGAATCTCCATCTCCCCCGACCTGTTGTCAGCCCTGGCAATACCGAACGCTCTGCATGTATTGAGAAGGAACCGATAACTAAAATAAAAATAAAAATACTGAAAATAAAAATAAAAATTATAATAAAAATAGTAAAAATAAAAATAAAAATAAAAATACTAAAAATAAAAATATAAAAATAAAAAGAAAAATATTGAAAATATACTAAAAATAAAAATATAAAAATAAAAAGAAAAATATTGAAAATATACTAAAAATAAAAATAATAAAACTATAAGTAAACGAAACTGCAAGTAAATTTATCTTCAAATAAGGAATTGTTCAAGTTAAACTTATTTATGTAGAATTTTCTACCATAACCTCTTTGGAGGTGTTGACAATTCTAAAAAAAAAAAAGATGGCATCCCTAACAGTTTACAATGAAGCACAATCGAAGAAACGAAGTAAAATAATTTACAGAATATTTATCGTCAAATAAGGAACTGTTCAGGTTAAACTTATTCATGTAGAATTTTCTACCATAACCACTTTGAGGTATTGACAATTCTAAAAAAAAACAAGATGGCATCCCTAACAGTTTACAATGAAGCACAATCGAGGAAATGTAGTAAAATAATTTATAGAATATTTATCGTCAAATAATTAATTGTTAAGTTAAACTTATTTATGTAGACTTCTCTACCATAACCTCTTTGGAGGTGTTGACAATTCTAAAAAAACCAAGATGGCATCCCATAACAGTTTATAGAATATTTATCGACAAATACGGAATTGTTAACGTTAAAGTTAAACTTATTTATGTAGAATTCCCTAATAAAAAATTCTAAAAAAAAAAAAAACCAAGATGGCATTCCCCAAAAGTTTACAATGAAGCACAATCGAAGAAAAGAAGTAAAATGATTTACAGAAGAGACCCAAATCACACCAAGTGAATCCAGATCCATAAAACTTGCAATTTCGGAGACAGTTTCAGCTTACAATATTTTAAACTCAGACATTCTAAAATTGAATATTGCTTTCAGGATCTAAAAATAAACAAGAAAACTACAACGCATTTATGCATTAGTAATGAAGGAAATGTAAGGATAATGTACAAGACCAGACAGGCTGCATTAGTCAGAGAGAGAGCAGTATCATAAATTATGAAGGAGACATACAAAGATATTGAATATCTTAATGCCAAAAGTGACTTACGGAGTTTTTTATTAAAGAGAGAGAGAGAGAGAGAGAGAGAGAGAGAGAGAGAGAGAGAGAGAGAGAGAGAGAGAGAGAGAGACTTTTAATCGTACAATTCACTGACCTGGTCTGTTTTTTTTTTCTTTTATTATATACACGACGTTTCCTTGCGGTCACTGATGATGCTAGGTAGTTTTATTGTAATCTATGTCTGTGTTTGGGTAGATAATTGAATTAATCTACCTTCTGGGGGTTTAAAATAGTTTTGTTATGGTTTACAATTAGAAACAGGATAGTCTTTTAAAAACAGAGAATGCGAACTAAATAGTAATGAACGTTGACAATAAGTGACTGTTGAAAAAACAGAATTCATTTCATGTGTACGCCTGCGTGCAATATATGTATATATATATACATATATATATATATATATATATATATATATATATATATATATATATATATATATAGAGAGAGAGAGAGAGAGAGAGAGAGAGAGAGAGAGAGAGAGAGAGAGAGAGAGAGAGATATTACTAAAGGACCTCATTCAAACTGGATGGTATCTAATGGAGTATAAATATTCCATTAGATACCATCCAGTTTGAATGAGATCCTTTTAGTAATTCTACTGATGCACAGAACAATTGTGTATGTGATAAAGTTAATATCTATATATATATGTATATATAAATATATATATACTGTATATGTATATATATGTGTGTGTGTGCGTGCGTGCGCGCAGTTCAGTGCTCAGGACCCTCGTTTAACTAGTTTGAGGTCACAGAATCGATTCCTCAGCTAGCTGGAATGCTTTAGACATATTCAATTTCGAATACATACTTGGTCGTTAGACAACTATGGGGAGCCGTATAAGAAGTATAAACACGGGTACAGGACTTGTAATGTTATCTCTAAAGGCTTGCTGAGACCCTGAAGGGTAACAGCAATCAAAAGCTACGTCTCTAAAAGGTGAAAGGCATATTACCAAAAAAAGGGTGTCCTACTGTACTGCAATTTTCTCTCAAAGAATCTAAAGAACCTAATTTTCCGATCAGAGTTATAGTTCGTTTTTATTCTTTTCATTCTTTTTACTTTACGTTTTTGATACTGTTCTTCCTTTTTCGTTTTACTTTAGATGGATTCGTTTTTGATACAACAATATTAAACTCGAAGTGTATTTCACAAACAATACCTAATTTAGTAAACACCTTCCTCCACATCAGGCTGGAACTCACTAGGGTCGTTCCCACGTTCGGTAATTTTAAGTCTGTGTTTTTTTTTTTTTGCTTTTAAACTTCTCCCCCCAACCACCCCCTTTGATAAACCACTGGTTTACCGTCAATTTTTCTCGTCTCCTTCGCTCGTTGCCATTATCTTTCATTGTACCAATGCCGTTAATGATAGGTCTTTCTGACCGCCAGTCGTATTGTCTTTCCGTATGAGTCTCATTCATCCTGGTACTACGCTGATTTTTTTCATGTTTTCTCCGAATAATTTATCCAAAATGACCTTCCTCTCTATCAGGATACCAAATGACAAATTTCACCCACCTCAAGCACAAGGGAAAAGATTGAGTATTTGTTAGTTATCTGACGTTACAAATACCAGTCACAGACGCTGAGTCTGCACAAGGAAGATGATTCATTCCTGCAACCCAATTTATTACTGCAGGATGAAAAATCACACATTCACCTGCTGGTAATATATATCACTCTTCACACACGACGGAACGAAAATCTTAAGATTTGGACGAAGTTGAAGGCAATAAGCCCCTTTTATCCGTTCCCTTTTGTCTCTTCTCGGTTCGCGGTTAATTTTCTTTAACTTTACCTTGGTCCATTTTGATTCCCATTCAGGAACAAATTATCCTTCGGTCAAGTGCTATGGGGCGTAATGTGTTCAAGAGGTTTCTAATGATAAGTGGCTAGATCAGGGAATTCCGAAAGGTACAAATGATAAAGAGGATTATTATTTCTGTTTTCAATCTCAGTGTGGAGAAGTTTAGCTAGACTTCTGAGAAAACTACAGACTCTTATACGGATCACCTGAAGGAATTATTCTTAGATGAAAGTAAAAATGGACACGGTTAACTTAAAGAATTTAGGCAGCCAAGTGACTTTAGAGCAAACGAACTACTGGAAATTAACCGGCAAAAAGTAACGCAACTGGAGTCAAAGGGACGCTTTATAGAACGACTTGTATCATCTACTGGGAAACACAATAAGACTGTTAGAGGTGGGAAGGGGTGGCACTCTGTAATAGTTATTTCAAGGATAAAAAAACTAAAAAAGCCCTCTATCAAAAGGTTAAGTCGGAAGACAAAGACTGCCTGGAGTCAAAGGGACGCTTTATAGAGCGTCTTGTATCATCAACACACAATAAGATTGTTAGAGGTTAAAAAGTTAAGTATACCTTAGTTTTACCAGACCACTGAGCTGACTAACAGCTCTCCTAGGGCTGGCCCAAAGGATCAGACTTATTGTTAGAGGTGGGAACGGGTGGCACATAAAACTAACCCTGTAATATTTATGAACCAGAGCTAGAGGACCACCGTGGAAACATCTAACTAAAGGATAAAAAATAACAAAAAGTTCCTCTATGAAAAGGTTAAGTGGCAAGTACAAAGACTGCCTGGTGATGCCTCTGAAGTGTAAAATACAGCACTGTTCCAGAAGAAGATAAATGGAGAGTGAGGAAGATGGTCACCAGAGAGAATATGATGGAAAATCTGAATAATTATTCAAAAGTATATTGTTTGGTTCTTCCAAAGTCATGAAAGTAGGGGAAATGACGATAACAAACAAAATGAGGGGAGCGCAAGACTAGCATACCATCTGAGACACCAGTAAAATCACCATAACAAACAAAATGAGGGGACCAAAGGACTAGCATACCATCTGAAACACCAGTTAAAATCACCATCCTCACTATCACTATAATAATGATAATGTAAGACACAATCGAATAACAACATTAATACCATATATTCCATACGAATAATAATAACAATGATGATAATAAAGCGCAGCGCATCAAAACGGAAATGTAATGTTAAAACGACAAGAATGAAACCAGAAATGCCTACCCCATGATCCACTTTACTTAATGATAAGGAAAACGCCCGGTCTTTAAAAGCCGAATGCTCGGGCTGTTTATCTCTCGTTGTAATAATGAGAGTGTATTTAGCCTGCTAATGCACCGGTGTTCCCGAAGAACGAGCCAGCTGCTAGCAAACAGACTCGGAAAGCAGGGTATCACGGAAATGAGAGGCGGTGAGTGTTTAAGGCCGGAATTATTCTTATTTAGAGCATTAAAGTGACTGAAAAACGAAAATTATGGTACTCTGGATGCAATAATGAATTTGTACAAGATTTCTCGTCTTTTAAATTATTGTTCATTTTAATTTCTTCTGGGCATACCTAACGAATATTGCAAGGGTACAGGGACAGTTAGGCTTCAATTGGCCCTGAAAACACACACATACATATATATACATATATATGTGTGTATGTATATATATATATATATATATATATATATATATATATATATATATATATATATATATATATATATACTCGTATGTGTACACACACACATATATATATATATGTGTGTGTGTGTGCGGGCGTGTAAACGTAAATTCACTATAATTCCTTTTACTAATTCCTTAATCTTTTACGTTGCCTAATGATAAGCCGATTACAGAACATAATAAAGGGAAAGTGAGCGGATAGACTTCCGCGTCAACTGACGCAAACTGTTTTTTTCCTCGTGTAAATACCTTTTCTGGGTAACGCTAAGCTTGTAAAGAGCTTACGCAGTTGGTTTGCATTTGCTAATAATGCGAGAAAATTTGATAAGAATTGTTTCAAAGTAATTTAGGCTTCGATCATGATTCAACAAAATAACGTAAAAAAAACAGAGAATATAATTTTCAAAAGGTTTATCGCGATGGATTTAACTTCTAAATTACTTTTCATAAAAATTTTTTTTCCTAGATGTTTACAGATGTCTTCGTATATACCGGAGAGAAAATGTATATTTCCTTCGTATCAACGACTGGCACGTAGATTTAGCAAGTCTCTAAAAGGTCTTACTGTACTTCTATGAATAAATCGACAATAATTTGCGAGAAAGCAACAGAAAATTTATCGGCTCAACCTAATACTTCGTTTTAACCTTTATGTAATACTTATATATATATATATTTTAACCTTTATATATATATAAAATATATATATATATACCATATATATATATATATATATATATATATATATACCAGCCACCTGCGAGACCACTGATTATTTCAAGAGTTCGTATGTCGCAAGCACGTACACAAATTCCCAAGTACGCAAGTGCACACACACACACACATATATATATATATATATATATATATATATATATATATATATATATATATATACAGTATATAATGAGCGTGTGTATGTATATGTATACCTAACTAAAAAATATACACGCACACAAACACACACTGTATATATTCTCTCACATGCGTATGAAAATGTAAGTATTTTTACTGGTTTGCAAAGTAAATCTTGTATATCTTAATATCCATCTATTTTTACGCCAATATTTCCCATCGCCTTCGTTTCGTCTGGAAAATACATTTCCTTCCCGTGTTTACAGAGATGGGAAGAGACAGAAATTGAATTTTCATCTCACAAATTGGCTTCAATGCTTCCACAACAGTAATAAAGGGGTGAAATGTGCCGGAAAGGAATGGAATTCGGGTGGGCGGGATATCGTGAGGCCAAAAACTACAGTGTAATCCGGATCACTCGGATGTGTGCGGAAGCGTGTAAAGACAGACAGCCTGGCAGAGAGAGAGAGAGAGAGAGAGAGAGAGAGAGAGAGAGAGAGAGAGAGAGAGAGACTAGTTTATAAGTGCCAAACTGATGCGACATTTTTCAAGATAAACATACATATATATATATATATATATATATATATATATATATATATATATATATATATATATATATATATATATATATATATATATATATATATATATATATATATATATATATATGTCACAGGTGAAAAATAAGAGACGGGGGTGTAGGTCCTGACCGGTTTCGACTTTATTTCCAAGCCATTGACGAAGGACTGATACAGAGTATTAGAAGTCACAAATATATATACTACAGGAACAGTACTGACGAACATATGCAGCCGTTAGAGACTACATATCCACCCACAGGCCGGTGTCAAGGTAGGAGTGGCCTTCAAAACTCATTTGGCTAAAAATCACAATATTCTCTCAGGGGACAATACTGATAAACATACCGACCATAGGCGACAACAGAGCGCACTGCTGCCCCTGTACTGTTTACAAATATGATAATCTTATTTTCATACATCTCTACGGCCTATCTAAAATTTAAACAATTTACAAATTTATTTTGATATTAAAGGATCAAGTTTATACATCCCTTGACCGATATTCATATTGTGGCTGTAACTTTCTTTTATAAAGCTAGATTCAATGATATTCCTTTCCAGTGTATTATCACTTATCTAGCTTTATAAAAGAAAGCTATAGTCATGATATGAATATCAGTCAAGGGATGTATAAACGAAAGGAATATCATTGAATCTAGCTTTATAAAAGAAAGTTACAGCCATAATATGAATATCAGTCAAGGGATGTATAAACTTGATCCTTTAATATCAAAAGAAATTTGTAAATTGTTTAAATTTTAAGGTAGGCCGTAGAGATGTATGAAAATAAGATTATCATATTTATAAACAAAGTACAGGGGCAGCAGTGCTTATGACTTTTCCAAACTCCGCCTCCCTGACACCTGTCAGGTGTGGATCTGTTGTCTCTTATGGTCGGCATGTTTATCAGTATTGTCCCCTGAGAGTATATTGTGATTTTTAGCCAAATGAGTTTTGAAGGCCACTCCTACATTGACACCGGTCTGTGGGTGGATACGTAGTCTCTAACGGTTGTGTATGTTCGCCAGCACTGTTCCTGTAGTATATATATTTGTGACTTCTAATACTCTGTATCAGTCCCTCATCAATGGCTTGGAAATAAAGTCGAAACCAGTCAGGACATACACACCTATCTCTTATTTTTCACCTGTGGTAATGTGTGATAAATGAATCACGTACAAAAGTGATTATAATCATATATATATATATATATATATATATATATATATATATATATATATATATATATATATATATATATAAATCATCAACACACAATCATTGTGGAACAGAAATAAATTTCTGACTACATCGGGATCGAACCCAGGTCTCAGGTGGATATGCAGATAACCACTGGGCCACAAAATTTAAAAGAGTTGGAACCTGAGAGCAACTGCACTATGGTATTACCAGTGCAAACTAACTTATTATGCATACCAGCGAGTTTTCCCCAACTTCCCGACTCAGCAATGACTATAGACAACATTTCATTCATTTATCCCTTCTGGAGTGAATATGATTCTGTCATCAACACACAATCACGTGACGAAAAGGAAATAAAAACTGACTCAACGTCGGGATCGAATACAATCAGGTGGAAACAAGGGCGTAACCACTGGGCCACACAAGTCTAAAGACAAAGTTGGAACCTGAGTGCAACTATGTGTGGCCCAGTGGATAACATTCTTTCCACCTGAACCTGACGTTCGATTTCGACAAGTCAGAAATTTATATATATATATAAATATATACAATATACTATATATATATATATATATATATATACAAACATATATACACACACATATATACATACATTGGTGTATGTGCGTTTGCATGTACATAATTAAAAGAGCCTATATACTGTATACAGATAACCTGAGGGACAAAATTTATTCGAGTACCAGCCAATGCACTATGGTATTACACAGTATCATCATTATTATCCAGCTTAAGAATCCATATACTTTAGCATACATACTACTGCTTACTTTATTTTCCCATGTGGACTATCGTTATTATTCTGTTCTCGAAAAGAGAGAACGGAGAGACGAAAAGGAATAAAAAACTAACAATATGTGTAAATACAATACCTAACCTATGACACGAACCAGACAAAGTTTTGGCTCGGTGGCTATGAAGTGGCATTACATTCTCTCTCAACCTGACGAATATCGCCATCAGTAACTCTTTCCGGAAAAGGAACAAAGGACTTCATCTTTTACGTAATTCGGCAACGTGACACCATAATACTACGTGAATGTTGGTGCTCTGCAAAGCAAGTGTCATAAACTACATCTCGGCGTCCATGTGTTAAGGGTAAAGAATGAAGTTCAAAAAGACCTTAAGAAAACTGGCCACACAGGATACTTTCATCGATGGTCTAAATTGATAACCTGTCCAACATTAGATGTCTAGGAGCACTTCACAAGAAAATATAAATGTTTATAAAATAAAACATCACTGTATATTATAGATTAATGAAAGAAATTTGTGGTAGAAAAATATATGAGATAAATGATAGGTGCTAGACGGTGTTTTTATCATTCCACATCCCAAAATCATTACTCTTGATATCTAATAAAAAACGATTGGACGTAACAACAATAAAAAAAAACGTTGCGAGAAATGGAAAGAAAAGGTCCCAGAAAAATTGATAACCTGTCAAAATTTGATGTCTAGCGATTTCATAAGATAACAAGAACCGTCTACCGGAAAAAGGGAAGGGGTTCTGCGGTAAAAAATAAGCACAACGACAGAGAGAGAGAGAGAGAGAGAGAGAGAGAGAGAGAGAGAGAGAGAGAGTTCTGTTGATCGACAAAGCAATCTAACGATATATATATATAGCAAAACACACACACATACTATATATATATATATATATATATATATATAAATATATATATATATATATATATATATATATACATCTCTATATATATATATATATATATATATATATATATATATATATATATATATATATATATATATATATATATATATATATATATATATATATATACATAATATTTGTTCTTGCACAGAATAAGGTGCTATCTCCCAGCAAAGTTTTCATTTCATCTTTAAAAAACCATTCCAGGTGGTATCTTCTCACAGCGTGAACAGACAATCGGATAATGTTCTGGTTGCGGCATCAACACTCTCTTCGATCCTTCATTTATTTGAGTGGTTTTAATAAGGTTTAGGAACAGAAGGTAGTTTATTACCCTCAAGGCCTTCTTTAGTATACTAAGCCTGAGGAATTTTCAGATTTCTTAGTTTTCATTTTACATAATTTTATGAATACATTCTACGTAAGTTGATTTGATTCGCGTCTTTATCTGTATGTCTGTTTATATCTTAGAATTTTCTAACACATATTCTTGCAAGTGTCTCACATTTAAAAATTACAGGTAACTTATCAAATCAATCACTCTACCTGTCAATCAACCGTGTTTCAGAAAATGTTGATCACAGTGAAATGGCAGATAACGCTTCGCTATTCATGTTTTCCTTCGTTGTAAATGTTGTGTTAGAGTTGGTGATATGTGGCAAGTGAATGGATTTATGACGGGATTTAAGATAACCTACATGCAGGCAGAATACCGATGCTTTCTTCAAATACTGTGAAGAAAATGAATAGCTAGATATATGATAAAATAAATGTGAATTAAACTTCATCATTCCTTTGTATTCTTTTGGGAAATTGATACAAACACACACACACACTCGACTTTATGTTTTATGACTGCATATACATACATACATACATACACACACACACACACACACACACACACACATATATATATATATATATATATATATATATATATATATATATATATATATATATATATATATCTGAGTAAAAAACCACAATTAAAAATAATTTTTGTGACAGTCCAGGAAAACAGCGAACGATCTTTCGATGTTTTCCTGAACTGTTACAAAAATTCTTTTCAACTTGTCTTTTTAAGAAAAACAAGTATTTTTATTCAGTTGGCTGAGGAGAACCGTTGCGCAAACGGTCGAAAACTCCCCTCCTGTTTTTATCCTCCTTTTTTGTATTTTGGAAAAATACAGTCTATCACTTAAATTATTGTGGCTTTTTACTCATTATTTTCGATCACAATATAGTGATGCACCACAGAATTATATATATATATATATATATATATATATATATATATATATATATATATATATATATATATATATATATATATATATATATATAAATTAATATGAATTTTTTTTATCACATCACCGTGATTCATATACAAGCATTAAGCTACAAACGTCCTTTAATATCCAATTCGCTCTACCTCGGAAATAATATATTTTCATATATGTTACCCGAAGGGGAATCTTTTAGCTGACAATAAATTCGTCGTCTCGTGGACTCGAACCACGGAAGACAAGAACTCAGGACTACAGTGACGCGATTTTAACCACACGGCCAACAAGTTATACATATATATTCTATACACGGCCATCAAGTTATACATATATATATATATATATATATATATATATATATATATATATATATATATATATATATATATATATATATAAATAATATGAATAAGTTTAGCTATGAAAATATGTGCCTCTCTTCAGAATCCCAATTCTCAGAGATGACATTCCTAGCTCCTACCGCTTTTCCACCCTGACTTTTGCCCATCACGGAAGGCTAACTATCAGGTCAACAATCCACTGTTGAACCAACAGAAGCACCAGGGGGTTTAACAGAACGTTGGCCAGAAAATCTCAAGTTCTTTCAAAAATAAATCCCAGGACCTCTCGTTGGCGATCGGCATGACAGCAATTTTCCCGTTATATAAACATCCACGGTCTCCTCTTTTGCCTCTGGCATAAGGGAATGCTGGAACCTTCTGCCACTGGACAGGATAGAGGTGCACTGGTCCGAAATAATCCTCGTTCTGTTTACTGCTTCAGAAGTATAGTTTTATACCTATAAAAAATGAATCCGCAAATGTAGACAATAGCATGATTTTCATTAATACGTTCTGGAGCTGATTACACTTCCCTGAATGACCGAAGGATTTTTCAATAACACGTCACTTCATAAACAAAGCAAAAGTTAGACTGCACTACAATTGTCGTAAGGTAAGCAGCTGAAAGGGCTAGCACAAACAGATTTTCCACTGATGCCGTCGTTTCAGTAACTTCGTTTCAGTAACGATATTTCAGTTAAAAAGAAAGGTGTTCATGGCGATAGTAACAACACTTATTGTGTGGCAAAAGTGCCATAAGATGAAGGAGGAAATACCCCTATCAGAAATAAAACTAAACTCGGCTCAACGGTATTGCGTGCTTCATAATTAAAGGTGTTGATAAAAAGGTTATATACTGTTTGTGGAAAGTTCTAGAAACTGGTTGCAAAAAAATTTATTGCTCTAAATATGGCACTCATCTATTTTTAAGGCATTTGATTCACAAATGCAACTGTTTATAAAAACTAAAATAAATATATTACTTTTAGACAAAAAAAAAAGAACCTTTTACAAAGTACAGGAGTAAAAGTAATAGAACATGAAATTCATTCATTCAATGAAAATTCAGAGCAATGATAGTTAAACATTTAAGCCTCAATTAACATTTTTATATAAACTTATAAAACAATGTAAACTTTCTATTAAGCAAATGCAGTAGACAGTCAAAGATGAAAACACAATGGCAAAAATTCTTGTACCAAAAAAAGAGCACAGTTCCCCATTAACAGCGTGTACAATATTAACACTAGCGGTTCCATTCAGTAATATCAAATCAAATCAGTGACAACAAACCCTGCTCTGAACTAATGAAAAAAATAAAAATCTATTGACAACAACACTATAACTCTGATCTTGAAATAATAATAAGAAAAGAATTGTAATGAGGTGTGTCGAAAAAACCACTCAAAACATGAGCAATAACGAAAAGATAGTCAGAAATAGATGCATGAATAAATGACACTGGTTTACACAGGTATTAAAAAAATAAATTTTAACATCTCTATTAAAAAAAGATAATCGAACTCAGATGGCTTTCACATACTGACAACAATTCTAATATCTGTAATAAAAAAAATAATCTACCACTATGGCATAAACGATTACTCATAAATATAAACAAATCAATAGACCATTATTAAAAAAACATAAGAGCAATTTTAACATCTGTAATACATAAAGCAATTGAACACAGATGTACAAACGACCTCACACAGGTATAAACAAAAGAAAGGATCATTTGCGCACAAAAATCAAAACGGCTTCACAGATCAGTTTCTTCGCAAGACTACTTGGAAATGTAATTACACCTAAATATAACAACAATTCAAACATCTGTAATAAATAAAACAACTGAACACAGATGTACAAACGACCTCACACAGGTTAAACAAAAGAAAGGATCATTTGCGCACAAAAATCAAAACGGCTTCACAGATCAGTCTCTTCGCAAGACTATTTGGAAATGCAATTACATCTAAATATAAGAGCAATTTAAACATTTGTAATAATTAAAACAATTGAACACAGATGTACAAACGACCTCACATACGTATAAACAAACGAAAGGATCATTTGCGCACAAAAATCAAAACGGCTTCACAGATCAGTTTCTCCGCAAGACTACTTGGAAATGCAATTACATCTAAATATAAGAGCAATTTAAACATCTGTATTAATTAAAACAATTGAACACAGATGTACAAACGACCTCACACAAGTATAAACAAAAGGAAGGATCATTTGCGCACAAAAATCAAAACGGCTTTGCAGATCAGCTTCTTCGCAAGACTATTTGGAAATGCAATTACACCTCTAACCTCCTCTGAAAGCAAAAATATCCAGAAAAGAAAAGAAAATGACGAGAAGACGTCAGACGGAAACCCGGCATGAATCTTCAATTAAAATCATCACGCGAGGCTAACGAGGTGCCTGGCCTCTTAAATGAGGCGTCGCAGTTTAAAAAAAAAAGAGAAGAGCATCAAATAGAGTCTTTTTCCTCCCAGTGTTAATGACCTGATTAGAGGTAAGTCAATTTCTTTATTGGTGCTTCGCCAGGCGCTTTCACAATGAAGCATATGCAAATGAACTGCAAGAGGAAACGAATTTAATGGGCGAGATAAAAAAAATACCTTTAAAATCTAAAGAACGCAAAGGAAGGCTGAATATCCAAAATTCTTTTGAGTCCAATAAATGAAAAGGCTTTAGCATCAAAAATAGTAAAATCACGAAGGAAATTTTAAGCATTTGAACGTGGTTTTACAATTCAAAAGTACAGGTATTTAATGTCTCACGATCAATCATTTCCGAATTTCCCAAATTTAAGGAAATAAAATTCAGAAATTCAGGGAACAGGAAAACCAGTTATATCAACCGATCGCCGAGGATTACAGAAACCATCAATGACCAATGAGGGCCTGCTTTTAAGGAGAACAAAAACTGATAATAATATACAAACAAACACACACTCACATGCGCAAGCGCGGTCAGAGAGAGGATGAAAGAAAGACCCAAGGAGAAGGTGCGTAACGTCCCTATTCTTTGATTCAACCAGAAACAACCCTCCCCATCTTCGAGTACAAAGCCGTTGGTCTGGAACTACTTTATTGCTCGAACGTGTTCACTAGAAAGCAATATTGTATTCAGGCTTTCTGAATAGTGTCTTTATGCTCTTTAATCCCATAAACAAGATTAAGTTAGGTCGAAGTCCTCGAACTTCTAAACTCAGCTGGCCATATTTCTAAGCCTCATCCTGCTCTGTTATTTCTGCTTTTATATACAAATGATCAAATGTGCAAGTCCAGCTTCATTCTTATTTATGGGCGAGTGGATATTTCTAAACAAATGAGCATAAGTTTAAGTGCAAAAGGTAATAGGGTGGGAACCTAATGCCAAACCTAATGCCATTTTCTAGCCCTGGGCTGAAGGAAATCTACAGACCTGTATCATAAAGTAGGAAGGTTGGGAGAATATTAGACAAAGCGGAGTAAAAAGTTCACTGAGCTTAAAGTTCAAGTACACACACACACACACACACACACACACACACACACACACACACACACACACACAAATATATATATATATATATATATATATATATATATATATATATATATATATATATATATATATATATTTATATATATAATCTACTATTCACTTTTGCCAGATACATATGTAATTGTAATATTAACTTCTCGATTCTTCGCTTTTTGGATATACTACAAACAGATCCAAGCACAAGAAATTGAAGAGACTCTGATGCACGGTCGCGGGAAACGAACCCGCGTCACCATAATCACAAGGAGGTTTCCCAGACCGTGCATCACAGTCTCTTCAACTTCTTGCACAATTTAAAAAGGGCATTGTTTGAATATTTGAAAACTAGTATATATATATATATATATATATATATAAAAATGGACAATAAATTTTCAAACAATTTAATTTTGAATATTTGAAAACTAGTCGAAGTGCTTGCTGTAAAAATGGACAATAAACTAAAATTAATGAGCTTTAAAAAAACGAATATTAAAAAAAACAACACTAATACGAGTACCAAAAGCTCTGTAGTGACAAGCATATCCAAAAAGGCGATTATATATATATATATATATATATATCTATATTTCTGCATATATAATATATATATAAATGATAAAACTAAAACGATTATATAAAATCTGGATGTTAAACTCACAAGAGAGAGAGAGAGAGAGAGAGAGAGAGAGGAAACTTTTCAAACAATTTTAATTTTGAATCTCTGAAAACTAGTCGAAAACTTGCAAAAATGGACAATAAACTAAAATTAATGAGCGATTATAAAAAAACGAGATATTAAAAAACAAAATACCTGGTACCAAAAGCTCTGAGAAGTAAACATTAAAAGGCGATTAACTTCAAGGAAGAGATATCTGTGTTTCTGCACTTAAATAATCCCTAAATGATAAAGCTAAAACGATTAGCAAAATCTGGATGTTCAACTCACAAATCGGTTACCGCCCTCGGGGATCCAACTTGTTAAACAGCTGCGTCGAACATCACTTAACACCACAAAATAAAGCGAAAATATTTAGCCAGGATAAGAGTTAAACAAAAGGACCTGGTGACAGCGGGCTAATGATTAACACAACGATGTCATGAGACGAATTTTAAAGCGTCCACCTAACACCTTTTTGGTGTCGAACCGTTGTCCTCGAAAAATGATATTCGTTGAATACCTTCGTTAGGCACTAGTAGAAGTTTATATTCACAACTCTTTCAGAATCATAACTATTCTTAACTATATATATATATATATATATATATATATATATATATATATATATATATATATATATATATATATATATTAACTGCATCCAATGACCTTTTAAAGGAAAAAAGATAACAGAATAATGTAAGTTTGAGTGCATGACTAATTAGGGATCACGTTACTAATCACTTCCAAGTGAGCATTTGCTTTGTTTATTTCTTAAAAATTTTCTTGAAAACGAATTTTAATGACTAATGGTTTACTTAAGATTAAATGAAAATTTCCTTTTACAGCACTCCGTTAAAAATAATAGTTCTGTGAATCATTGTGAAAGATAGAATCTAAACGAACATTGTCTAAAAAAATGTCAAACTTCTTCAATAAGCTGCCTGTCATTATGACCTGTATAATTTGATAAACTCTTACATTTCTTGAAGGAAAATTCGACGTTACTCTTTGCTATTGAGTCAGATGATCACTGAAGAGGCGGAGGTAATAGTCATTACCAGTAAAAACTGAATATATGAAAGCCTATTTATAAGCCTTAACTAGCAGTCAGTCGAAATCAGCGGGACGCGACTTGGACGGAACAGTGACAAGGGTTGAAATCTCATCTCCAAGTTAAGTATATCTTAGTTTATATCTTAGTTTAACCAGACCACTGAGCTGATTAACAGCTCTCCTAGGGCTGGCCCGAAGGTTTAGATTTATTTTACGTGGCTAAGAACCAATTGGTTACCTAGCAACGGGACCTACAGCTTATTGTGGAATCCGAACCACATTCTAGCGAGAAATGAATTCCTATCACCTGAAATAAATTCCTCTTATTCTTCACTGGCCGGTCGGAGATTCGAACTCGCGGCCAGCAGAGCGCTAACTGAGAACGGAACCCAGTCACCCAGCGAGGAACTATCTCATCTCCAAATACTACTGGTTGAGATTAGAAAGGTTGACGCCTACTACAGCCATCGTAACTAAGATTAAAAGCCGTATTGTGAACAAATAAATTACTAATAAATAACAGATTACCTACTGCTTCGATTAAAATTGGAATCCTTGTCATGTAAAGCCTAGAATCTGTTGTCTATAGTAACAAGTAAAAAATGCGCCGAAGTTTCTTCGGAGCAATCGAGTTTTCTGTACAGCGTATAATGCCGTATGAAACTCTCAGCCATGGCCCATGAAAATCTCAGTTGCGGCCCATTAAACTGTCAGCCATGGCCCGGTGGTAACCTGTGTTGTTGGCACCTATAGTGGTGCCAGACGAACGATCACCAGACGAACGATCATGGGTAACTTTAACCTTAAATAAAATAAAGACCACAATGGCTAGAGGGCTGCAATTTGGTATGTTTCATGATTTGAGGGTGGATGATCAACATGCCAATTTGCAGCCTTCTAGCCTCAGTAGTTTTCAAGATCTGAGGGCGGACAAAAACTAAAAATCAATACTTCAGTTTAAAAGGTTCATGATAAAGGAAGAAAACATGTGATTGAATATACCTCTAAAGCGCTTAACTTTATCCGGTAATGAATCAGCAAATTAAAAGAGCTTGAATAATAATGCATATTCTAAAAATCCACTACGTTAATACGTCATGTTTGTATTCCGTTAGAGAAGATTACAACGTTCTGGCCCAAAAATAATACCCACATAATTAGACCCAGATAATTTTTTTAACATATTCAAATAATGCCTAATTAATCACTGATAATAAAATCTCAAATAATAAAAATCCACGTACAAAATTAACTGCACAGAAAAGTAAAAACTAAAATATACTGAGAGAAATGGATAATAAAAGTACATGCGCATGAGCAGAAAAGTATTACAAACAAACACATTCGCACACATACGCACACACACACACACACACACACACACACATATATATATATATATATATATATATATATATATATATATATATATATATATATATAATATATATATATATATATATATATATATATATATATATATATATGTGTGTGTATATATATATATATCTATGCAACTGTAATAAAAACTATACCCTCTTAACTTCTCAATTCGTCAAACTTTTTGGATACGCTTGTCTCAAGAAAGCCTTAGATCCAAATGCAGGAATATGAAGTAATTCTGAAGACCGTAGCATAATTCTGACCCGCAACCAAAGTATTAAAATGAAGTCGCTTTAACGACATCAGAATTATTTCATATTCATGCATTTGGTTCTCGGTCTTTGCAGTGAAAAGCGTGTCCAAAAATTTTGAAGAATTCAAAAAGTGGAGAGGTCATTATAGTTACTATAACTGCATACTTAAGTGATCAATAGATTATATATATATATATGTATATGTATATATATATATATATATATATATATATATATATATATATATAATTCCGTGTGTGTTTGGGTTGTGTATGTGCGTTTGTGACCTAGTAGTCACTTTGTAGCGTCCTGGCCTTTCATTTGAGAGACTGGGGTTCAGTCCCGATATAATTACACACACACATACACAAATATATATATATATATATATATATATATATATATATATATATATATATATATATATATATATATACAGTATATGTACATGTAATTACATACATACATACATATATATATATATATATATATATATATATATATATATATATATATATATGTATATATTTAAACATAACAACAGTGACCATAATAAAATGAATCACTTTTGTTAGCAGTCCTGGCCTTTCATTTGAGAGACTGGGGCTCAACCCCGATGAGAGTCAGTAATTTGTACACACACACACACACAAACATAAATATATATATATATATATATATATATATATATATATATATATGTATATATATATATATATGTGTGTGTGTGTATATATTATATAAATATATATAATAATATATATATATATATATATATACCATTATAAAATCAATATAATCAATTGGACCCCTTTCCAAGCCAACTCTCATTTGAGAGAACATCATTTTCAAAATACGTTAAAGTAAAATAATTTCATATCACACTGTCATAAACTCGGTTGTATAGAATTTATTCTATATATATATATGTTGTTATTCTTCCCTATGACAGTCTTTTCATTCCCTTCCCTAGACCATGTGACTGCGTTACAGCCCAGGACCTGGTCACTTCGCTGCCAACAATCCTTTTTAAAGATCATAATTTCCAAAAATCTTACATCTGTGTGAATTTCTCTCTCTCTTTTACATCTGTGTAAGATCTGGTTATTCTCCCATCTTGGCAGTCTTGTCATCTCTCTTCCTGGACTATATACTATATATTAAAACTCCTTTCCTGGTCATTTCGCTGCCCTAGGAGACAAGCCTCGATAGTCTGATCGTCCCAGGCACTACTTATGGGAGTTCTTGAGTCAGCGCCATGGAGGCACCAATTTGGGACAGCTGGCCCGCACCACATAAGAGAAAGTTGGGCGATCACGTGACAAAGATAACCATGTGGGCCTGGCATGTTAGCATGAGGTCAAAAAAGCGAACCACGAGGTCAAGGCGGCACTATAGAAAATGACTGACTCCTGCAAGAATGGGAAATTAATCCAGGTGAAGGGATAAAAGGACCTATGCACGGCGCCTCTCATCAGAGACACAACGGACATAGAACTAACGCCTACTGACCTTTGAGCTCTGCTCCCTAAGAGCCATCTCCCAAACCACATGACTGGCTTCCAGTCCAGTATATTTCCAGTGCCATTTCCCTTAATAACCCACCCTCATCATCGGCTCATCTACGAGGACCCATCTCTCGGACACAATGTACAGTGCCAGGAATTCGAGTTTTACCAGTCACGTAGTCCTGTTTCTTTTGCTATTCCATTTTCCGTGTTTATTATTTGTGTTCATGAGTGGAGTCAACAGTGTTATACCCAAGGATCCATTGGCACCATCAGTGCATCCTTGAACCCTTAATTGTGCTAATTTCGTCAGTCAATCGTATGCATTCTCCATTACAGACGGGGTTTCTCACTGTGGATCCTTCCGCTTCGATTGCGCTTTCATTGCCGTGGTAAACCCAATGCACGTTGACTCACAGTGCCCTTGAAGTGAAATCCCCGCCACCCAGTTATCATCTGATCATCATAATTCAGTGCTCCGACAGGATCCCATCTACCTGTCCTAATTGTTCCCATCTTCTGATTTGTGTTATTGTAAATATATATGATTCTGGTTATCCTAGTAAAGAAAGCTGCTCATTTTCCTCTCTTCTATGTCCTATCAACCCAGGAATTCGAGTCAGATTGCATCATCCTTTGTGGTAAGTCCCCTTCCTGAGATTAGAATATATATATATATATATATATATATATATATATATATATATATATATATATATATATATATATATATATATATAATATATATATATATATAAATATATAAACATAAGCAGGTGAGCATCACAATGAAATCAAGTTCGCTGAAACAACAAACCTGGATGGATAAACAAAAGTTAATACATACCTGCCCCATACATTTAATTTTATGCTGATAACTGTTTTAGATTTTAACGTATGTCTACACACACACACACACACATATATATATATATATATATATATATATATATATATAAATATATATATATATATATATATATATATATATATATATATATATATATATATATATATATATATATATATACACACACATCATGCATATCTTTCAGTGCCACTAAAATACGACTGTGAATAATACTGTGAATGTTAATGAGTAAAACATTAGAAGTAAATAATATAAAGAACAAAACAGTGATAGTTCTTTTAAATACAATTTCCCTCTTCGATTTCCTTCGCATCCCCAAACCAAACTGGTGAACTACACGAGAGCAAGTGAAAATGGACATTCCGTATTACAGAGTGGAACTGCAAATGTTTTTATGTCCAAGAGATGTTTTCCGGAGGAGAATTATGCTTCCCTTGGAATCCAAGAGTCCTGATGCGACGGGAGGAAACGTCTTTTCATAAGTTTCTCTCTTGCTTCAGAAGTCGTAAAAGCAGTGCGGGAAACTCCTCTGAGAGACGGTCGAGAATAAATGGCAGATTTTCTTCTTTATGCATTACATCGCAACATTTAATCTCCACGGAAAAGATTTTTCGTGGACGTGGGAGGGAACTTTTAGATATGCATGAATGGAAACATTACAAGATGCTTATCAGGGGAGGGGGACTTTTCTCACTTCCATGGAAAACTAAACAGTCAAAACCCTCATATATATATTTTTGCTCAAAGTGAATGTGTATATACCGGTATGACTTCCAATGTGTATATAACCAGTATGACTTCCAAAACCTTCATTTACTCGCCTTTGTGAACTCTATAACAGACAAGTTATATTTAGAGAAATATGGCAGGACTACACTGACGAGAGACAAGTTCAGGATATTAGCTTCTTTCATAGTACGTTGGATATTTTGTCTACTTACTTTCGTGTTAACGAAAAATACAGTTAACCGTTGGCGGCTTCAACAAGTAAAAAAATGCGCCTTAGTTTCTTCGGCACAATCGAGTTTTCTGTCCGGTGGTGGCCTCAGCCACGGCCCATAAAATTGTTAGCGACGGCCCATGAAACAGCCAAAGTCCGGTGGTGGCCTATGTTGTTGGTAGGCCTACCTATAGCGCTGCCAGAAGTACGATCATGGCTAACTTTAACCTTAAATAAAATAAAAACTACCGAGGCTAGAGGGCTGCAATTTGGTATGTCTGATGATGGGAGGGTGGATGATCAACATACCAGTTTTCAGCCCTCTAGCCTCAGTAGTTTTTAAGATCTGAGAGCTGACAGAAAGAGTACGGACGAACAGACAAAGACATCTCAATAGTTTTCTTTTACAGCAAACTAAAATGGGAATGAGTGCAATGGAAAGACGTGTTGCCTTATCTCAGTTGAGTAATAAGAAGATATAATTAACATACCAAGAATCAGGAGAGAGGGCCTAAGAAACGATGACAGATATTTAATAAGTTTAGAGCAAAAAATCGCCCAAGTTCCAGCCTAAATCCAGAGTTGAAAACAAAATACAGTAAGAATGATCTGATGAACGAATGAGTTCAAAGACCCTGGCCTCAAAGTCGTTCATCTTTGGAAAGTTTAAGTGATTCAAATACTTTGACAGTTTCTTTTTGAGCCAATCTATATCACCAGGAGCTACGTAGAAATATGCAGTGTGGAATTTCCTACCTGTAAGCCATTCAAGTTAACATTCAATTCTAATATAAATATCAGAGGCCATACATATGATACCGACACACGCTCACACACACACACACACACACACAAAACACGCACACATACATACACACACACACACACATATATATATATATATATATATATATATATATATATATATATATATATATATATATATTTATATATATATCCTCAGTTACGGAAAAATGAACAGGTTTCAGTTACTTTCCTTGCAGTCAAATGTTTGCACAATTATAGAATATTTCATTGTATATGCCCCGAATTTTATTGGAAAATTTTTCTTTCTATCAAGACACTTCCTCACTTAATTTCCTGTTTGTTTCATTGCTAAACAAACTCTTTCGTTTCTCGGAACTTTGTTGGTGAAGTTCGACCCTCTGTGGGGAACGGTCAACATAACGCTTAATTCCTGACTTTTGGGTGTCGAGTTTTGCTTGTGACTTTCTAAGGTTTTACTTTCTGGCCATATTTCCAAGAGATGAGTCTTATTAAAAACCCTTACCTCCGTAACAGACAGGCAACACGAAATACACTTGGTCTTAGTTTATGAAGGGACCCTCTAAGGATGGGAGCTTTCTTAAAGGCGATGTTGAAGAGAGGATTCAAAAAGTTTGCTTAATTATAAAGGAGGTAGAACTTGCTGCAATGAATTATTCATATACAGACATTGACGCATATATATATATATATATATATATATATATATATATATATATATATATATATATATATATATATATATATATATATATATATATATATATATATATATATATATATATATATATATATATATATATATATATATATATATATATTTTCAGTGGGCGTTTTAATGACGTAAAACATATTACAAAAAAAAAAAAATTATCAGATTATAAAACGAGCATAAAATATGCAAGTAATCTCATAAAAATACGACAAGCAAAGTAATGTTTGCATGTGTGCATACACACATTGCATTAATGATAGCCAGTCGCATGCAATCGTCATTTACCTCGTCATCTACACACAACTTCAGGACCCAATTTGAGCTCCTCGGCTAAAATGAGAAGGGCCGAAATGGCCTCATCCAAAACTCCGCCAAAAGAAGAAGAAGAAATAACGTCGAGTGCCAACTCGGCCTCTCCATTAAACCGCCCAAGGGAAATTACGAGGAAAAGGGCTCGAAACGGTGCTGCTTGTGCAACTCGTTCTGAATATGGCGCTATTTGGCAACACCTGGGATTCACTGCATGTCGAGGGCTCGCTGGGATTGTTGGCCGGATGAAGGCCTTCTCAAACGCTATTCTTTTAGCTTCGACTCTTCAGGATAGATATTGCCAAACGCTTGTCGTTGTGCAATTCTCGGAATAACGTTTTTCCTGAGTCCGTGTTTGGAGAAGTTCACTCGTTTTTTTTTTTTTATATCAGAGGCTTTATTGCACTTCTGTCTGGGAATCAATTCACTCTGTGATTATTCTTTCTTTCGCAAAGACCTTAGAGCTTGATCTTCACTCCACGGTATATGAGCTTTTATTTTCTTTGAGTCATTCTGCTAAGTGTCTGTGAAAACTGGTGCAACATTGTTATATGCCCAACATTTGAGTGCGCGCGCACACATAACTATCTACATCCGTACCTACTCATCATATATATACAGTATATATAATTATATATATATATATATATATATATATATATATATATATATATACACACATATATATGTATATGTATATTTGTATGTATATATATATATATATATATATATATATATATATATATATATATATATATATATATATATATGACTATTTATCACATCACCGTGATTCATATACAATCAGAAAGCTACAAACGTCTTTAATATCCAATTCACTCTACCTCCGAAGTAATATATTTTCATATATGTTATGAGAATTTTATAATTGATAATAAGTCCACCGTCCCGTGGGGTCAAAGACCAGCGACGGACGAGGAATCAGGACTACAGTGACACACCCTCTCTTGTGGCCGACTGGTTGGTGTGTCACTGTAGTCCGATTCCTCGTCCGTCGCTGGTTCGACACCACGGACGGTGGACTTATTATCAATTAAAAATTCCCCTTCGGTAACATATATGAAAATATATTACTTCCGAGTAGAGTGAATTGATATTAAAGGACGTTTGTAGTTGATTATATATATATATATATATATATATATATATTATACATATACATATATATGATGTGTGTGTATATATGTGTATATATATATATATATATATATATATATATATATATATACATATACATATATATGATGTGTGTGTGTATATATATATATATATATATATATATATATATATATATATATATATATATATATATATATATATATATATATATATATATATTATATATATATTTGAGGAAAGGCAGGAAAATGGATACCTTTCTAGGCTATGCGGACTGTGAGCCCCTTGGTTAGGTAATATGGATGTGAAGCAATTACTTTTTTGTATTCATGCCAAGTGATTAATAATCAGGCTAAATAAAAAATGCACTCTATTTCTGAGTTTCAATAATATGAACATTCAATAAACATGAAACGAAAAAAAGGAACGAAATTGCATCAAGAGGGAGATCCTTAAAGCTGCTCAATGCAAAAATCCAAGACAATACAGCGCAGAGCTATCTCAAGCAAAACCCAGTCTGACATCAAAAACACTAGTATTGTTTCACATCAACTGTTTGTTAGCGCAAGCAGCTGCTAAATTGCAAGGGTAATACAAACTAATTAAACTGCAACGCTCAATTTTTTATTTGAATTCAGTAATGAATGTAAGTGGCATTAACCGGTATGCATCCACCTTTCGAAGACCAGGGTAAACTCACGATAAGAAAAGAGGGGTGGAGGCAGTTTGGTTGTTTAACTTCGGAACTACCTGTTTGATACAAAGAGATTTGAGGATTGTCAGCTGCTGAGGAGTGCGAGGCCTCGACAGAATTTTAAATTGATTATATTCAATATTATTTTGCATATTTTTCGCATGCTCTCGAATACTGGAAAATTCCGGATTAGACAGCTGGACCCAAGCACGATGGCTGACACCTCTGTGACAATCGATGCGAACCTTTGGTAACATCCGAGATGCTCAGACATATTTCCCCTGACTACGTCCAGGGCAGGTGGATACATACCGGGCTAATACCAGTGTAAGTTCGAGATCAACTAAATTTTTCAGTAATGCAAGTCTTATATCCTCAACACATCCATCGATCACTGTTTTTTTATGAGCCGTACTATATGTGTTCAATGAGTCTAATATTTCATGCAATTAGAATGTCTTCCCAATATGTATACAATCTTCAATAGACTATCTCTATATTTTGTTTTACGATACCTATGTTCTTATGAACTATCCACTTACTGCACAGTCTTTAATAGTACGTAATAATGACTAGCACTATCGTAAGACGTACAGCATTTCGTTGACCAGACATTTTCCTTATTTTGAAATTCTAAAGTAAAGTCGCACCTAATTTTAGACTATACCTGTCATAACTTAACGCCCGTCTGCTAACCTGTGGCTATTTAAATGACTAATACTGAATCTGCCGTCGCATATAACACATAAATATGTATACAGAAAAAACTGACACCAGCTCATAGATGCCCATAAGGGTGCACTTGATATTCTCAACATGTCTTCAGTATAGTCCCCCAAAAAATCCTTTCCCTAAATCTCAACTTATCTCAGTAAGCAGCATAATGTAACTGTATAGCTCGTACCAACAGGCACTGACATAGGCCTATGCAATGCGATCAATATTAACTTGACATTCTCCCGTATTAAAACATCCATAACAGCTATGATCTGCAAGAAACCCTGAGAATATCTAGAGTTATTCACAATAAACTGAATTACGGTAAGTACGGAGCAGTAATTCTAATCTTTACTGAGAATTTAATTGAATTAAGCAATTTATATCCAGCACTCTCCGGTGTAGATGAAAGCTTCACAACACAATTCTTAACACCCCCAGAGCAGTGAGTAGCATAGCACTGCTACTTACTACTACAAGATTTCAGGGAATCTCCATCGGGGCATTAGTTGTGCCCTTTACCAGTGGCTGAATTCACATATTATTAAAATAATTTAACCAGACTACTGAGCTGATTAACGTCTCTCATAGGACTTGCCCGAAGGATTAAAATCAAATGGTGTACCAGGGTTAGGCCATTGGCCAAGCACTGGGACTAAATGAATAATGACAATGAATTAAATTTTAGAAACAAATATGCAAAAAAGGAACACGCTTTCACACTGAACACATTCACACATTAAATACATTTACTCACGTTTCTATCAGCAGAATAAGTTAAGATTTTTAAAATTCGTACTTTATTTATTAAATGCCCCAATGGGCTTTTGTATTTTCATATATTACTTTTATTATTTTATTGATTAATTTACAGCTTCTCATGAATATTAAAATTCACATAAACCTTCATAAACATAAAGGTCGGTAGTACAACTCCCAATAGAACGTTTTGGTAGGAAATGTCTGGGGAGGGCTGGAATGACGTTAGACACCTGTAAAGTTTACACAGTCAACGCCCCCAAAGTTGAGAACGATGCCAAAGGGCACAGGACTTCTCCCTCATTACTGAAAAGGAACTGTAATACCCCGAGGAAGCTGCTCACTGAGACAGACTCAACCCTGATTGACAATTTGGCAAGCTGTTTAAGATAATGGTTAATTTCAGAAGCACCGTTCACCAAGGGCTTCTATTCGGTGCCTATGGGTGCGCTTTATACTGCTGACCATTCAAGGGCTTGTCAGGTAACAAAGCAAACCTTTGGCCGACTTAGTTTCATAATACAAAGTGGGTCTCGTCTTCAAATTTGTTGCAAGGCTTACGAAAATTGACACAAAGGCCCAGAATAAAGGTACTAGAAACTGTTTCGTGAGTTCAAAGCAAATTAACAAGCGAACATACGTCAGTGAGGAGTTAAGCTAAGTGTCGAGAAGTTTTGAGCAAATACTCATTTGTATGCGAATGTTCCTATCCTTGAACTGAGTTTCACTTCTTCCCGTGCCACGAATAAAAACGAATAGAAATGGTATACGGAAAGGTTGTAAAAAATAATGTAAAAGTGAGACAAATCGGGGAAATAACAGGGTGGGAAAAAGTATAAAATAAAATATTAAGAAATTAAATATTATAAAATTAATTTGAACCTGACGCAATACATTCATATCTGGATCAATATGTATTATATATATAGATATATATATATATATATATATATATATATATATATATATATATATATATATATATATATATATATATATATAATATGGCAGATAGATAGCCAGTAACTTGAAAAAATATGGTAACACGACATCAGAAGAACATTCCTAAGATTCTTGGAAGCATAAGTAAAACTGAGAAAAGATAAGGGTTTGCATATTACCAGAGCTGATATATCCAACACGTTGGTCAGCATGAACAAGGTCGCCCATGGCCATAAATTCTTAAAATGCTAGAATTTCTACCAGATCGAGAAACATGCACAGAAATAAGAAACAATCCTTTAGATAACAAAAACACTGAGTATTCTTAAAGACCATAAAGAATAAATACAAAAGTTTACCGCTAAAATTCCAACTTTACCTTATTTACGTGGAGTTGGGAAAGTAATCCAGTTAGACCCATCTTAAGTGGCTTGCCAACGAGTGTCTTCAATGTTTGGAGATATACCGGTTGTGTCTGTAAGAAATAACTTGAATTTTATATATGAGTTAATGTTTAATTTTAATCATGATTTCAAGTTAATTACTTTTGATCATTCACTGTTTACAAAGGTACTAGTAGATGTACTACTTGAATTTATGAAGGAAGATATTGAAAAATACACATTTTCTATAGATAGGCGCTTTACAATCAGTCACAGAGTTTTGTGTTATAAGTTATAAATTTGCATTTGAAGAAAGATATGAGCAATGGGCAGTCCGTTATCTTCATCCCTAAGCAATACTTGCCTAAAGCTTTCGAAACTAAGCAGTTGCCAAAGGTACCCTTGTGTGTTAGAGAAGTATTACTTGGAAGGTTATGAGAATTGTTGAGTTAAAAATATTGCAGAAATTGTAATGGTGATAACTGTCATATATTATGTCATTAAATTATGGAATGTAACTCACTCAGAATTTAATGATTATAATATTACTAGTGTTGAAAATTTTTTTTTAGCATTGATGTCTGTAAACACATTGTATTCCTGGCAAGAAGAAAAATGATCATTGTAAAATTATGTAAATACTGTGAAATAACTGTAAAACTGCATTGATGTATTTTTCTAAAAGATAAAATAAAATATTGTGAAATTGGTAGATTCTTTATATCCAAATCAATTTTAGGTACCAGATGATTTAATTTCGTTAAAAAACTTTTATAAAAATGTATAAAAGTTTTCTAACGAAATTAAATCACCTGGTACCTAAAGAACCTACCCACTTCACCACATTTTTTTTTATCTTTTATTAGAAAAACACATACTGCAGTTTTACAGTTATTTCACAGTATTTACATAATTTTACGATGATAATTTTTCTTCTTACCAGGAATACGGTATGTTTAAATACATCAACGCTAAAAAAACAAATTCTCAACACTGGTAATATTATAACCCCTAAATTCTGGGTGAGTTACATTCCCTAATTAAATGATATAATATGTGACAGTTATCACCACTAAAATTTCTGCAATATTTTTAACCCTCAACAATTCTTATAACCTTCCACATAATACTTATAACCTTGCCTAATTTTCATTATAAGCCTAGGGCATTTAACAGAGTTCCTGCTATTAACTTTTATTTTTATATTTAGTTACTCAAAAACAGTAGTTAATGTACTCTTTTGTGAACAGTTTATTTATTTTCTCTTTGTAATGATTTTTTGATAGCCACCTACCGTAACAAAATTTGCTCTTAACAAAGGCAGTTGTTTCCTCTTTCGTATAACATTTCTTTGTACTAACCCACACAGCATACAAATACCCTACAATTAATACAGTGGCACTATTATAATCCTTTTTTGCCCTATAATTGAAACTGAACATCAAGGTATTTAAATTGTCTCTGTTTATGTTGCACGTATGGAATAACACACTTTTGAAATACATAAATGTTGTTTTTATGTGACTATAAAAATAAAAAGTATGCAATGTGTATTCAACACCTTCGCAATTTTCACATTTATCACTGTTTCTGATAATTAAAATTTTCAACCGATTGTTGGTCGCCAAGGTTCCATGAGCATATTTAAAAGCAAACTCTGTTTCCATGATACCAATGAAAAGTTTGTTTATGCTCTTCCATACCATTTTCCAGTCCAAAAGTGGATAACTCTCTTCCATTTTTGGTGCATTTTCTGGCCTTATAAAATCATAGCAATCTTTACTGCTTAAGTTAGGAAATTTTTCATAACGACAAACTTTCCTGATTATATCAATTGCTACTGAATAAAATGATGCTGACACAAATGAAACCTCATTTATTTCCTTCAAATCCGACAAAAAGCTTATTCTCATCTTGCAATAGAATTTACTTAATCCAATATCTTTTCTGATATCATTCAGAGCTGTCGAACTGAAAATCGCTAATGGTTTAAGGTAAACATTTATCACTCCTAATCCACCTTTCTCTTTAGACAAACAAAGAGTATCTCTGTTGACAGGATGGTAAGTGACCCTCCACATATACCGGAAAATATGCATATTTATTTGAACAATGTACCTTTTTGAGGGAGACAAGGTGTGAGAAATATACAAAACTCTGGACAAAATTAGAGAATTAATAATAATAGCCCTCTGGAAAACAGATAACTTTCTTTAACTAAGCATACCTACTAATATTTCAATATTTTTAGCATGGCGAGACCAATTCTCTAACAAACGTAACCTCAAAATCACTATAATAAACTATACCAAGAATTTTTATACTTTCAACAGTTTTCAACCAACTAAGAGGCCAAATGTTTCGGTCCTCCCATTTACCAAAACCAGTTATACTAGATTTGTCCTTGTGTAGCTGTGCATCTGTCGCAAGTTCAAACAATTGTATTTCCTTACAACAATCTCTAACTGAATCATCAGTTGACAAAATTATAGATGAATCATCTGCACAACCCTGCAGACATATATTTATTTAGCCCTACTATAGTTATTGCTGCTTCTTGAAATATATATACAATATAACAGCATTGACATCGGGCAGCCTTGCCTTACAGACCTTTTTATACAAAAAAAAGGGAACTAATAAAACCATTTACAAAAATACAACTTTCACAATCCTCATACAAAATTCTGACTAGAGGCACAAATTCATCTCGTAAACCAAATTCCTCCATTTCTTCAAAAACAAAATCCATATTAACCCTATCAAAGGCCTTAGACCAGTCTAAGCTTAAGATTGCCAAGTCTTGACTGTTTTGTTTTGCATTAAAAATTACGTCTCGAATCGTATCATTACAGTTCACAATTGACCTTCCTTTCACGCCACAGTATTGTTCTGGTGAGATAATTTTCCCAGTAACACATCTCAATCTGTTTACTAAAACTTTAGCAAAAATTTTATAGTCAACATTCAGTAGGGATATAGGTCTCCAGTTTTCATTGTAACAATGAATTTGAACACCTCCATAATATCAGATTTTATTATACACCAAAACTTTTTGTAGAATTCTATAGGAAGCCCATCATATCCAAGTGATTTACCTTTACACATACTCTTGATAGCATTGGAAACCTCAACGTCCTCTAATACCTCTACCTAACAAATTTACATCTTCTTGGTCCAAAACAGCATCACAGAAGCTTAGAAAATAGTCGACTTTTTTTCCTGACCTGCGACCATATACTAAACTATCTTTCAAAATGCTTCTTAATAAGAACAGAAATTCCCTCTGCTTTCTATAATGGAACCATCTGTTTTTTTTTTTTGACAGTGGTGCTAGCACCTTTTCTATTTTTCGTCACCAAGTAGATGCGTAGATATTTTTTCACCCATTGTAAGATCATTTATTTTGGTTCTTATCTTTATACCTTCTAAAATTTCATTCTGGATGTCACCAATCTTATTCTTGAGAAGTTTAATACCGTCATAATTTAAACTAGTTTTGTAATGAATGTCATAAAATGACGTAATCTTACTTGTAGTAAGTTCAGCAAGCCATACTTTTATTGTGATATCTTTTTACACAATTTGACAAAGAAATTTTTACACTAATTTTGCCCAGTCCCACCGTACAAGTATGTTATCAAATATACCTTTTCCTGCTTTATACACTGCCATAAATGCACAAACTTTTCTCCAGTTTCATCAGAATCTAAAACTTTCACATTTAACTTCCAGTACCCTGTGCAAATTTTACGTGTGTTAATGTTTAACCTCAAAACAACCATACTATGATCTGAAAAACTTACAGGAACGATGGCAACAGATATTATATTATCAAATAACTTTACGGTATATATCCTATCTATTCTGGATCCATAGTTTTTCACGTATATAAGTGTACTCTGGTATTCTGTTTGAGAATTTGTAATTATCTTTCAAAGCAAGGTTTTTCACCAAAGTACTCGTAGACTTAGACAACAAGGCTTTTCTATTATTACTGCAATCTCTTGTGCACGTTATACAGCTGGAGTCACCTCCAAAAATTAGATAATCATTATTATGTCTCAGGTAGTACATTATTTCATTTCTAAAGAAGTCCCTTTCAGCAGATTTACTTGTACCAGATGGAGCATCCACATTTATAATAGGTATAATACATTTATTATAACGTACTCTTACACCCACAATTCTACCATTAATGTCCATTTCCTTGGTTAAAAGTTTTACACTGGTTTTATTATTTATACATATCACTGTACCTCCTTTTAAATTGGTTGATGGATTAAACATTACACCCGTAAAATTAGTGAAATAACTAAAACTGAAGTATCTTCAATATTATGCTCTTGAATTAGCAAAATATAGGTTTTATATTACATGATAAGGGACGCAACCTTCATTTGCTTATTCACCTCATTTAAGCCATTAATATTTAAGGTGTCAACAGAAAGAGCCATTAGGCCTATAAAGCCGAAAAAATGAAACAATTACATTTTCTTTTTGTTTGACAACCTACCTCTCCCATTCATTTTTGCTTCCTTCCTTTTTTCTTGAGTGGATTTTCCTTTAGTGAGTCTTAATTTACCTGCAGTTTCTGAATCTATATTCCACTGTCATTCTGACATCATGTCTGAACCTTTATCATCATTTTTCAATTCATCTTCAGTATCACTCACTTTATTTACCTCTAAATCCATCTCAAATTCTTCTGCAACATCATCCACAGATTCATCATTCCTATACACTGAAGCCGCTACACTGATTTCTTCAAGGCTTTCCAGTTCTTCATTTTTATCATCAACGGGAGAGACTTCGAGAGTGTAAGAAACACGAGGTTCGTCTTTGGGGGGGTGGGGGGGGCGGCCTCATCATCAGTTATTTCCATAACTTGAGAAGCACCTTCGGGTGCACTTTTTATTGCAAAAATGTCACTGTCGCTGTCAGTATCCTTTATATTATCATTATTAGTTGTAACATTACCATCCAAGTCTTGTGATTTATCTTCTATTTCAGTAGGAATTCCAGCAACATCATCAACACTTTGGGATAGGGGAATGGTTGCACGTTGTTGTTCAACTGCTCCGCATATATCATCCATCTGGTACTTTTCAATGATGCTACCTTCTTTGTCACTGTCAATATTATTTTCATCACATGGTTGTTCCGTATTTCCTTCACTATCTTTTGCGTGTTGAATACCAGAAGTTCCATTTCCTTCCGGTACATCACCCTCATCAGAATCCTTACCGGGCATTGCGGGAAAATCATTCAAATTGAAAATATTTAACTTAGGTTCATTATCCACGTTACAGTTAACTGCCATATGAGAGTCTCTTCCGCATTTGTAACACGTCTTTTTTGGCCATTATATAGAAAAACAACATTGTAACCAGAAATATTTATGGCGGACGGGATATCTTTCTTTATTTACATTTTCACAGTGCGTGTTCCATTCAACAGACCATTTGCCTTCCTATGAGAAAAAGTGTTATATCTCAGATGGAGGACTTTTCCATACTGACTGAGGACACTACTTAAAAGGGAGTCTTCCAAATCAAATGATACATAAGTATACACACTGCTAAAATTAGCTACTAGGACCTTTTCCTCGTCACCAAAATTAATCACTTTGTCTTCATACTCTCGTATGAAGACGTAAAAAGCATCAGCCTCAAAAAATTTCACAGCAACTCTGTTATTTGGTATGTTCTGAAATCCTCGTATGTCTCTTTCGTTTATTTTCAATTTATTGAATATGACATCACATGGGGAGTCATAATCAGGGGGACAAGAAAACTTTAACCCGACTGAAGTCTTTGGTTTAAGTCTCACAGACATAGGGGTGCAGTTTGCCATCGCCCTCAGGTAGAAAACGTTCCGTTTTCTATGATACGTCACACCGCCCGACGAGACTTGAAGCCCCGGCCTGAAAACTCCTAGAGGGTGTATCGAGGCAAACTAAGTCTAAATAAAGAGTTTATGCAACAAACAAGTCAACTTGAAGCACTAAATAATTCACTGCCATCTTACTCACAAGTTGGAGTCCAGTGTCATGAGAAAAAACTCAAAATACGGTCTAAATATCACAAAACGCGAAGTGCGTTCCGAACACCGTTTGTAAACAATCACTGGCTCTTCTTCTTCCTTTTCTCTTTTACCATATTTTAACCAATGCATGCCCATCCCTGGACTGCTGAATCCATTTAATGTTAACTGTATGCTAAAGATCATGTTGATGACGAAATCTTTCTGCACAAGAATGTTTGAATATATGAGATCCTTTGTAATCGATGTAATACAAAAAGAATGTGGGAAAAATGTCAAGGATCACGAAATACGATTGAAACAAATACATAACGTTAGAAGAGGGACTACAACCAGTAGTCTGTTTCAACACGGGAATGAATATAACTTTCAAAATACAAAAGTGAGCATTTTATGTAAGGATATTTTAAAGTGGAACATTGTCAAAATATGTAGGCTATAATTTAAAATATCGTGTTGATTTGGTCAACAGCCAAAGAATGTACAAACTGGACGGACTGCGTGCTAATAATATTTTAGACAATTTTTTTTCAAATGGTTCTATCATATTTATGTCTATGCATTGTTGCCACAGAGGTGGCTTTTTAACCACTTACAATTCAGTTTTTTCATGTATTTCTCCAACCTAGTTTAGACACATTAAAGTAGTCCAAGTACGAGTTCATAAGTCACTGTGAAAGTAAGAGAGGCGCAAGGAGATTTGAATGTAACTGGTCTAAATAGTTCCTGCTCACAGTAGTCAAACCCATTATACTGTAGCTATCTGCCCTGGATTCCCTCTAGACAGTTTTTCCATGGGAGACAATGTCTTACGTTAGTTTTCCCAGGGGAGGAAAATATTCTCCTCCTTGGCTCCCTTTATTACAAGAAAATCACAACTAGCTTCAGTAGGTTCTGTTAATTTATATTCCCCATTACTCCTATGTATTTTATGCTTTCAATAGGCACAGTTGCTCAACCACCTTCCTGCACATCATCAGTTTGCATGAATTTGGTTTCCGCAAATAATTTAGGGTGTACCATGCATACTTCTACGTTCATTTGCTCCAAACGGCGACCCCACAATGTCAGTTAAAGTTAACATTCTTCTTAAATAATGTGTTCTTCTGTGTCATTACTGTTTCTTAACAAATATGCCTAGTTTCTTCTTAAAGGTCGTTCCTCATTATTTCACGTGACAACTTTTTTAATAGATTGGTGCCTTGTATTCGGAGCTCGTTTCCATTGTCATTGCTAAACCTTGGTTCTCTTAATTTATATTCCCATTGCTCCTACGAATTTTATGCTTTCGCCTTTCAGTATAGTATTTAGTTATGCCTTTTATATTTCTGTCCTATATTATATGTTATGTATTTCAAAACGCATTTCATATTCTTGCTTTATTACATGGCAACAGGAGACTTATACGAGTCTGACTGCATCGTTAATTGAATATGATTGTTTCCGCAAATAATTTAGTGTAGATTATGCATGACGATCAAGGTCAATATACATCATAATTCCAATTAAATGACCACATATACGGATTAAACACGTATTATAAATAACAGCTAACGTTTAAAACAGAAAATTACAAGATTCAATTCCCCTGGATGCCAAGTTATAATTGATTCAAATGATAAATATATCTTAATCATCATGTTCACCATCTCTGTATACGTCATTAAATATTTTTATTCATGTATATATAATTACTTTAGCAATACAAAAAATATTTATGCTTTTCATATGCAGTACTTTATAAACAAACTCATACACTGGCTCTTTGCATCAATCTTTGTCACATTCCTGTGCCCGGCAGTCGTGTACATTACTCACCCCAGACAAATCCGGAGTCTTTGCTCAAAGCGCTCTACATACACTTCGGCGACGTGTACGGGAAACAGAAGAGGCGGGTCTGGCAGCGGACAAATTTCTCACTTTTGTCTGCGGACAAAGTCTGGTCGTGGGGACTGGGCTTTAGTTGAGTTTGAATGCAGATTAGCTGATTGTGCTTCAAATCTTGAATTTAAACGAGTCAAGCAGTTCAAAACATCGCAGCGAATCGCTTTCAATGCTTATGTCTTATAAAGCCAGGTGCTACTGTATGAAATCGTAGAGCTAGTGTATTGGTTCAGCCAGTCATTGAAGCTTTTCCGACAAATAACTTGGTTCGTGCAAATATAGTTTCCGAGCTACAAAACCCTAGGCCTAGGACAAGTCAGGTTGGACCGTTGGGGATCCATGATAGTCAACTCCTTCAGCTACAGACCGTGGCGCTCAAGAATAGTGAAACTCTGTATTCCACTCCTTTTCGCTTACTTTCCCTAAAATATGAAAAAACGCGTCCTAGCTTACCTTTGTGTAGCCTAAGCTTTAGCTGGAAACCGCAGTTTCTTTCATTAAGAGTACGACAACCTACGGAAACTTTTCAGGTTCAAAAGACCTCGGGTGTTCCTTGGGAAATCATCAATAACCCTGATAACTTGTGTATGAAACGCATTTCCGTTGAGATGTTCTTGGTTTAGGTATGAAGTCCCCAGATAAATAAGCTGGGTTAGCTTAGATTAGTTTTATAAGGTTTTCACATGCACTCAGTCAACTGACTCAGTTGCATTCAGTTGACTGTTTTCTCACAGTTTGTAGGGTTAATGGGTGCATATCTGTTACAATTTTTTTTTAAATCGATCTAATATTTTACCTCTCAATATTCTAAACACCATTTGTTTAAACTGACCGAAAGTTGAGAAAAATTGTCTAAGATTTTATCGACAACTTATAATTTATTGCCATGTCTTTAATCCACTAAGATTTTGAATTCATCAGAACACTCACCTCGATTAGCTCGCATAAATTACATTTCTCAGTAGTTTCAGCATTCGAGTAGCGAAAAAGAAAAAAAATTGAGGGAGAGGGAGAGATTCACGCTGGAACGTAGAAAATCTATAAAGTGTGTAGTATCAGACTCCGTAATTAAAGTAACTGGGTTATTTCCGCTTTTACTTTGAAAAATATTTGCTATCAGATTTTCACCTTTCTTGAAGGATTCGTTTTCAGCTGGTACCTAATACGGATGGTCGTTGCTATTGTACTAAATTCATATGACACTTTAAAGCACCCATTTCAAAACTCATCCTTTTTTTCTTAGTTACGACCTTATTGCATACAATTTTTCTTCTGTGCTCGTTTTTTAGTAAAATCTCAAAATCCTCACTCAACCCCATCTCAATTTTAAGAAGAATGGGTTTCATATATTAAAAAAACTCGTTATCTTCGTTGCAATATTTGTACTAATAAGGTAAAGTACTGTTTAACATTCGATACCTATCAGTAGTATTAGAATAGTTCAAATACTACACTGCGGTTGTAGTTTAGATAAAAAAGTTTTGTTAAGCTGTGTTAGTATTTAATTAAAAGACTATAAACGCTATATATCAATTGCAAATTTTCTACACATGGATTCCTTTCACACAAAAAAGGAATATCTAAATTTTCAGCTCTTTACCATAAACTTCCAGACTATTAATCATCTACATCAGGTCGGAAGTTGAGTTTTATCACGTTATATAAAAACTAAACCATAGTTTCAGGTACTGAAAAGAGTGAAGAACCGTAACTTTTACCTTAAATAATATTACCATGTGATGGTGCATATGGTTTGACTTAATTTTAGGTTCAAGGGGCTCACGTTATACCAATCTCAGCATAGTAAAACCCCGGGGATTTTAACACTATCTCGTCAAAGTAAAAACTAATTTATTCGGATTCTATGGCCTAAAAAAATAAAAAAAACTTAAAGTTGCAGGTGCTATTATTGGTGAAGGTACAAAAGTTTAGATTCACATGTGCAATTACTAATCTGCAACTACTATCTATTGGAGTGTCAAATAACCAAATACACCTTTGAACCATCAACGCAGAACGTATGGCAGGGACAAGTAACCTTAACATCGGGCTTCGTTCTCGCCTCATTTAAAAGCTACTGTGGGACAAGAGCAACGCACTCGAGCTCTTGAACAACTCAAGTAGCCTAGTGTTTTCATTGTCTTAATGGCTCCGGTAAGCTGTTTCAATTAGACTTCATTTAAAAGCTACTGCGGGGCTAGAGCAACGAAGTCTTGAATAACGAAAGTATTGCCTCGTCTTAACGGCTCCAGTAAGCTGTTTGTACCTAAGGTAGGCCTAAATCTTAAAATATGCGGAATATCGTTATAAAATCTAGTAATTTAAACTAAAAATATATAAAGGTAACAAAGTATAATCAAATAAAACTGGTACATAATTAAACAATTGAAAATTACCAAAATGTCAAATGAGGTAATATGCCCTCTTTGAAACAGCATAATAATTAGTACATATTAACAAGCGTACATTATATGATGTGTAATGACTAACATTATCCAATTTGTAATGACGTCTCATGTCATGTAAAATAAAAGGGTATAATCTATATAAACCAGGAGATAAATCGAAATTTTCCCTTTGTTTTGAAAACTGCAGGCTGTGTCTATCGCATTTCTTTCAATAAAAACCTGCGCTCTTAAAGAAAACCCGAGCCAGTCTATTGGTAAATTACATACACTGCCATAAAAACATAAGGCATTACTTGCACTATTCGTTCTCATATTATATTTATGATTTAAAAGTCGTTTTTTTTTTCCGAGTGGTATCCAAGACTGTCCTGTGTAGAAACTTCCGCACTTGCATGGCATCCATTAAATAATTCCTCCATTATTCCCACTTTTACTACGTTGATGCGTGAATACACGGGTACATGTAAAAATGTATTCTAATATCCACGTACCTGACATAGGCCTAAGCATAATTCAAGGTGCCTATACACCGCACTTAAATGGAATGATTACAGGTTTTCATACTCAATCCATACATGTTTATTTTCGTACGACTTTCTTTCATTACCTCATGGAAATAAAGTTGTATACTCAAGTCATTATATGAGGAAAGAAAGCATACGTGATATGGCTTTAAAAATCCCAAGTGGGTAGGAATTACACGATGCTATTACACATGGATTGCATTACCAAGAGAATGCTTAACACTGACTAAAAAGATCGGTGAAAATAGCATTCTGACAGAACGACTAGCAAACATAGGAACGGCATATGACACAGATTAGGAAATTAATTAAATGAATTAGCCTAAAACTTCATAAAGAAAAGTCCTTTAAACAAGACCGAACAACAGTTATATTACAACAAATGCATTGTCCTCTTTAATACAGGAATATGAACGTTTTCTTTAACCCATTTCTTTAGAAATGATCGTATCTTTCTTCAGTGAACATAGATATATCATGAACGAGTATTTCTTTCTCTTCGCGAAATGAATCATCAGACCAATCTCCGAACTCTTATCAACAATCCCCCTCCTTGATATATATATCAAATATCTTTCGTCCTTCTTCCCCCTTTTCCTGCAGCTCTTTTCGTTCCCTGGTTTTCCATCTCACCGGTTTTCCTATCTCCTCTCCCATCTCGCCCGCCACGTCAGGCCGTTCCCTCCCTTCTGGGGCGGTTTTGCAGTTGGCTGTTTCGTTCGTCTTCCCGTTCTCTGAGATGCTAATTTCTAATCTAATTTCGTTCGTAATGTAAATCACAGAAGCAACAGGGGATGGGGGTGGTAGTAGTGGTAACGATGATAGCATGAACGTTTAAAGTAAAAAGAATAAGTTTAACCAGACCACTGAGCTGATTAACAGCTCTCCTAGAGAAGGCTGGCCCGAAGGATTAGACTTATTTTACATGGCTAAGAACCAATTGGTTACCTAGCAACGGGACCTACAGCTTATTGTGGAATCCGAACCACATTATAGCGAGAAATGAATTTCTATCACCAGAAATAAATTCCTCTAATTTTTCACTGGCCGTCCGGAGACTCGAACTCGGGCCTAGCAGAGTGCTAGCCGAGAACTCTGCTGACTCGTCCAACGAGGACCCGAACGTTAAAAGTAACTTTGTCATAAACTTGCCATTAGTATTATTGTTCCGTAGACATATCCATCAAGAATGATGACGAGTCTTTAGACGCCAGAAAAAATTAAGTGTAAAATTCCTTATCCCCTTGACATCAGAGTACACATATACACACACACACGCACACACACACATACACACACACACACACACACACACACACACACATATATATATATATATATATATATATATATATATATATATGATACATACATATACATATCGGAAAAACGAAAGCGTTCAGAAAAACGCCACTTTCAATTTGAAACAAATCTTGAAAACTAATTCATCTAGTAAAATCTGTGTCACCCCCCCTGTAAAGTTTAAAGTTAAGAAAAACTGGGGACGCAAGGCAGGAATTCTGTTGTTTACATTCCAGGGAAAAAGGTCGAGGTGATAACCCACTTAGATTAAAAGTATACCTTAGTTTAACCAGACCACTGAGCTGATTAACAGCTCTCCTAGGGCTGACCCGAAGGATTAGACTTATTTTACGTGGCTAAGAACCAGTTGGTTACCTAGCAACGGGACCTACAGCTTATCGTGGAATCCGAACCACATTATAGCGAGAAATTAATTTCTATCGCCAGAAATAAATTCCTCTAATCCTTCACTGGCCGACCGGAGACTCGAACGCGGGCCTAGCAGAGTGCTAGGCGAGTACAGTATCGACCTATCCAGTGAAGAACTAAAGATTAGAATGATGACAGTTTTCTAATATCCTATGTGAACAGTCCCTCTAAATAGTTCTCCTTTTGCTTTAAGTTTTGGAAAATTTATCGTAGTATTTTCTAAAAACTGCCAGGGCATTAAATATTATAACTTTAAAAAAGATTATCAACCTAAAAAATGCCTTTTTAAAAAAAATACATGTTACTACTGTTAATATTAATAACTATATCTAAATCTGGATCTATATTTGTCTGTATAGATATTGCTTGTGTCTTTACTGCTCTGGAGCAGAAAAATCCACTATCATTATGCAATAATAATAATAATAATAATAATAATAATAATAATAATAATAATAATAATAATAATAATATGTTCCTTTAAAAAGAATGGCATCATCATTGGAACTGATTTTATCCAAGATCTTTTCAGCTCTTCTTACTATTCTCTTTCTTCAAGGCTGGTATCTGCTAAGAGCTGGTCGATGTTCAAAATAATATGTAGAAATGGCTTGGGTTAAGGATGAATATATCAGGAAGAGAATTTTGTAGTAAAGGATCATCGTACAGTAATATATATAAAAATATAAACATCAGCACAACAGAGTATTATAGTCTGAAAAAACATCAATTCTCTTTTATGCTCATCAAAGTTTGTCAACCTGAGTTCGTCAATAAGAAAGAAAACTCGTATTAAGAACTCATCAGTTACCTAAATCACGTCATTAATTCGTGATAATGACTTTGGAAATAGAATCTGACGAGTCTGAAATTTCCTATTTTTATTGTAATATTTTTTTGACACCCATTTAGAAAATGTAAAATTATTATCATGGCAGATGGTTCATTTTTTATACATTGCGGTCGACATCATAAGTAATTCGCTATAAAGAATTAAAGAATTAATGACTCTCTCTCTCTCTCTCTCTCTCTCTCTCTCTCTCTCTCACACACATACACACACACACACACACGCTCACACATATACACACACACCCACACATATGCTCACTGACACACACAAATACAAATGAAACTCAAATTGGAAAAACCAACTCATTAGCGAGATATTTCTGCTCACCTTCCATTCATACTAATGTCCTTTTTACTTGGTCATGTGGCCTTTAATTGACATAGCCAACCAAATGAGTAAATCATGGATTCATGGAACACTGCCCATTAGTCAAAATACCATAACGCTCAATGAACTGTATTCATTAACAGAGAAAAACAAAAAAATAACAATCATAGCAAGGGGACAAGAACACTACCTTGAGGAACACCTAAAATGGCATTATTAAAGCAACTGTACTGTTACTCAAAAAGATCTGAACCAAAAGTTCTGCCTTCTGTTAAGGGCAATATACAACAAATCCATCAGCTCCTACAAGGGAAGGTGCGCTTGAACCAATTCCAATGAGTGATGGCTTACGGGTAGACCACCACTTATGGTCTTCATCACTGGAGGGCAAGATCTTCACACCCTCATTATAAGCTTTCTTAGCTCTCGGGTTGACTCCTGAACTTAAAGAAATTACACCACAAAAAGCCCAATTGACTGTTCCTCCATAAAATCATAGGGTTGTTGTTTTTCATGGTAAGCACGCTGACATAGCATTTAAACCACGGTTTATCTTTAAGACGAAACCTGAAGATTTTAGAAGGAATTCTCCTCTCAATAGTAGTCTTTAGAGGATTATTTAAACTCTCAATAATATTCGGACATCTTTAAATATCACTCCAACTGAGCTCAGTAAGATCACGGAGAATACCATCCCAACTGGCCTGGGATTTAGAGTATATATACCTTTCTTGAAAAGTTCACATCAGGAACAACCTGATCCATCTCAACATTAACCGCCAGGTATCCTCGGCTCTTCGAGTAAGCCTGCCATGCACACCATTTGAAAAACAAGACGGAGGGGGAACTGACATAAAAGTGTGCAACAAGAAAGGACAGATCGGGAAGGGAAAGAAGTGTAGTCTTTAGTGATGTCAGTGTGTGTCAGTAGAAAAAAATATGTAACGTACATGCCAGGCTATTCTGATTGGAGAGGGACCTTATGGTACTTAGCCAGTCTTTTAGGATATTACTTGGTAATTAATTCATTGTTGACATCAAGAAGGCACATTGGATTTTCCAGATAACAGTACCGCCAGCTGTTGTGTGTGTGTGTGGTTGTTCATAATTCTTAAAAAAATAAAATTATTAAAAAAAAGGAAGGAATAAGGCTGTTCCAGCATTAATTTTGTGTACGATAAGGGTGACAATACGATAGCATGAAATTCTGGGATATTATTCAGGGTAAAAGTTTCGGATATTTCATAGGATGAGTTCCATTAAAACATATTGAAGAAAAAGTGGATTTCATCATCTAAATCAATTTCGTCAACTGGCTGATAGACTAATTCAGCAAAACAAATGACTATAAGGAAACTCTCTCTCTCTCTCTCTCTCTCTCTCTCTCTCTCTCTCTCTCTCTCTCTCTCTCTCTCTCTCTCTGCAGCTTTAACATGAATGCACTGTGATAATACTTCCTTGCTGCTCTTCTTATCCCCTCAATCCTTAGCAGCTTCTTTTATACTTATAAGTCAAAGGTAATGTACACCAGGGTGACAACAGTACATTACTCAGTCAATAACAGCCAGTTTTGAAAGGAAACTTGGGCTGCTTTGGATATGATAAGACAAGTAGTTCTTGCCTCAATATGGACGATTTCGCTCTGTATAACTTGTTCTGCTTGAAATTTTGGGCTGTGTCTCTGTGAAGTGTTGGACAATGTCGCCTTAATTTTTGCAGTACTGTGGTATAACTGACATAAGGATAAAATTAAGACATTATTGGTCTTCAGTTCCTCCTTCCTGGGAGATGGTGCACTATTCTTCATAACCACTAATGACAGCAACTTACTAAGATAACGCGGACGAAGATTATGAGTAACAATTTTTTAACGTTACAAGGCGTGTTCTCAGAGCAGTTGTTTTGGATGCCTTTATTCTTACCTTGAGCTCGTTAATTTAGTGTAGAGTATAACTATTTAAGTTTCTCATTATCAACTGTAATCTCGTGCCTTTTTTCTCCATTTTTTAAGGTTACACAATTCTCTTATACAATCCAGAAATCCCTTAGTCTGTAAAGAGTACCAGATCCTCATTAGTGCCCTTCCAGTTACTGAAGCGGGCGAATGTCCGTTCTCGGCGCAGTACAACAAACAATACGATATTAATGGCACTGGATGTAGTATTAACAGATGTTGCTTCAAGAAGTATGTCAGCTTTCTATGAGTGAATTAGCAGCCATAATATCCATATCGTCATCATCATCAGTAGTAAAATTAGTAGCAACAAATGTAGCGGTAAGTCTACTGTCGAAGTCGATCGTATCATTATCACGGTAAGTCATGTCAAGTAGCATCAACAAAGGTCAGTGGCAAAAATATAACCTCCTCAACCTCGGCGGTTTTACTCTCAGTTTCGTCCTCACTTTTTTCAGTACCAACATTTTGGGTAAAACAGTTCTTTCCAAATTATCATGGACATACTCAGCAGTTTCCAAAAATTCCAACAAAACACGAAAATGTTATCAATAAAAGTCTCTGAATGCCTGTTGTCTTGACTATACCAACTTTAAAAACTGTAGGTCACTGTTGTCATCCTTCTCATTACAAGCGATTTCAGCTGTAATATCATGTAACTAAACCCGGATTAACATTGGCTGTATTGCCAACAGAGGTTCGACAATAGCATCATTAATTCTATTGCTGGTACCATTGGTAGCTGTGGTCAGCTTGCGTTGGAGTAGTTACACTATTATGATAACCATATCATTCTGATTATCACTTCCTTTGCTATTACCCATTGCTATTTTGCTACTAAAGATCCAAGTTGTAATGTCACGAGAGTAATGCTTGTCATTGCCTTAATGGTCATCCTGTCACAATAAGAAACAGACATTATTAAGAAAGGGTTTCTAGTTTACAAATGGTGTGAATCACTCCATTTCATAACCGTAGTCTTTGTTGAGCTACTTTCGTTAAATTTGTTAACAAAGTCTAGGTTTTAAAATCAGTGTCTCGTTCCAGTAGGCTTTTGTGTAATGATAGGTTTAGAGAGAAGCTTATGACGAAAAGAGAAGGGATCTCCTGACCCAAGGTAAGGTCACGACTACCAGTAACATCTCAAGAAAAGTGAGATGCTAAAATTCTGTTCTTAAAACAGATACTTCAATATAAAGACTGCCCTTCGAACCAGACGGTTAACAAATGATATACTCAGCCGATCGAAAAAAAATGGACCTGGCTCCTCCGAGGACTCGGCCGACCCATTCATCACATTTACAGGCGTTTTGAGAAATACAGTCCTTGCCTTCAAGCGTGAAAACGAACTGGTTCGTATGCGCGTATGCGAGAGCAGGCGACTTTGCATGCAAAACTTCACAAACAGTCTTTGGTTAGAGCTCTCGAGCGTCCTATATCATCGAGTGTTTGGCGCTTGGGTGCATTCAGAGTATGATGTATATGAAATTGTGTCTCTGGAAGGAATGCCGATAAATGTATTAAATCTTCATTGGACAATGAACTGGGATAATTGCATAATACGGTCGTTAAAATAGTGAACACTTGTCATGCGAGTAAATCATCTGCAATAAATCACTGAAATAACCATTGAGATATTTTATCCCAGAATTATGAATAGTTTACTTTGATCCCAATAATTTATGGTCTCGGTAGATGTATGAAGTTTGTCAGTCATAAAATATAAGACAACGTTCAAATTCATTGTTTTGCAAAGGGCGAGGCAAACAAACAAATGTGTAAAGACAATAATAATGAATGCAGAAATAAAAGTTAAATACGTCCAGGTTAAGAACGAAAAACAGTATAAAGAGGGAATAGAATGGTCGATGGGAAACTGCACTTGGTAAGATGTTCTTTATTTATTAATGATACGCTCATGAATAAAATTCGTAATTTACTAAATTCAAGATACATTCAATACTATTGCTCGGTCTCCTCCCACATCCAGTTTTTGGACTTTTTTTGACAAAAATTTTATTGAACCTCTATCGATTATCAATTGGCCGTTCTAGTAATAATTCCAAACTGTCCTCGAGAAGCCACATAACTCAAATGTCTAAACTACCTTGCCTGAAAGTACCGCAAAGATCATCCGAAAATGCTAATGTCGGTCCTACGTTCAATACTGTAAATTTTCATCATTCAGATTTTGAAAATTGCACCCGCCTATTCCATCACTGTTTGGAATATTTTCCCCTTGATTACACCACTTACTGTTTTTTGTTTCCCTCAGTAGGACTGAATCCAAATCCATCACAGTTCTCAAAAAATTAATTTATATTTTACAGGTAAGTACCTCAACTGTGCATTTTAAAGCTTATGAAAAATAGATAGGAATTGTTTTGATGTGCATGATTTATTTTCAGATGTTTCTTTTTGTAAATTTTTTTGTACATAAATTACATATGCAGCATATGTATTTGTTTGTAAAATGTACTTGATATGATTTTTAAATAAAAGATAAAAAAAAAGGTTCTCAACGATCATCTTCCTCTCCTTGGACTGACCGGTTGGGTGGCTTCCTATTTCTCTGCTTGCAAATTTTGGAATGTTATTTTCTAATGCTGTCTTAAATTTTGATAATTTTCCAGCCTTCCAAGGAAGGCTGCCAACTTTTTCGAGATTAAGCTTTACTTCTTAACCTTTCCCCACTTCTTTTTCTTGAGTCATTCCGGTCCGTCATTGTTAACGAATTTGGCCTGTCAATCACATTGGTCTAGGAGTTAAAAAAAATTGGTAACTATCGGTACATTAACTATCATCCTGAAGGGTTTTTTTTGTTTATTCGAAAAATCTTCCAACCAGAGTATACGTCCTTTACAGTTTTAAAAGAGGTTTATCATACATCATAATTCGCTTGGCGCTATTATTAACAGCGGCATATCTTAATGCATCAGAACATTTTAACTATACTAATAAGGGAAATTTCGATGACAACGTTTATATAATTCATGTACTATAATATTATTTGGATCTGCATTGAATCGAATCTCCTGCGAAGAAGCAACGTGGTGTTACTTATCTCTTCCAAGACCCATACCAACCACGTTTTATCAAGATGCGAATGGACATCCCAGTATTCATAAGAAAAATGAGATAAACGCTTTAATTTCGAAAACTGTGGGATTGTATGTGAAGCAAAAGCATAGCTATGTAACATTTCTTTGTGAATAACATTCCCAACTCTCTAGACTGTCAACGAAAAATCAAGATTACATAATCCCTCTATAATAAAAATAAAATGTCAGTGATTATGTAAATCTCCAGAGGAAGGGGAATATGTGAACTGAAAACATTGGAAATTATAGACCCCACTTGAGAAGGCCATATTTTCATTGAACAATCTTAAAAATGATTAGACTATGAAATAATGGTCGTCAATATTTCATAACTTTTGACTTAAACCATTCATAAAAACTCTGAATGCAAAATACGTTGAGTAGAGTCATTTCTTCTTACATCTAATACTACGACGGCAGGTTTAGTTATGATAGGTATTTGATGAAAATTCTCCTTAAAGAAAAAATTAATTTATATTTTACAGATAAGTACCACAACTGTGCATTTTAAAGTTTATGAAAAATAGCTAGGAATAGTTTTGATGTGTATGATTTATTTTCAGATGTTTCTTTTTGTAAATTTTTTGTACATAAATGACAAATATAATATATGTATTTGTTTGTAAAATGTACTTGATATGATTTTTAAATAAAAAAAAAAAAATACTACGACGGCGACGGGTAAATCATTTTAACAGCTCCGAAACAAATTTACGACAGTGGACCGATAACCATATTTATTGTCTCGCAAGGTTACAGAAATCTCTGAGAGAACATCTGTCTCTCTCTTTGTGTCTCTCTCTGACTCTCTCTTATAGAAAGCTGATGCCTAAAGCCTTCAAAAAAACATTTGAAACGAACATCTTGACTAGCACTCTGACGGGCCTGCGTTCGATTCTCCGATTAGCCAAAAGAATTAGAGTGATACTTATTCAGCATTTTGAAATTGTTTCTCGATATAATGTCAAGTGACACTTCGGATTCCACAATATTAGCTGTAGGTCCCACAACTGTAATTTCTCTCCCAACGCGCCTGCTCATGTCGCTTTTGTTCTTAGCCGTAAAAAATAAATCTTTTTCCTTCAATAATTCTGTTACTTCATCTGGTTTAGCCTCAACGAGAAAAGAATGATTAAATCAACTTCAGTGGTCTGGAATCTAAACTATTTTGTTCTAGTTTTTTTCGGACTTTCTATCTTTAACTAAGTTGAGAACATCTATATGCTTTTGTGATTCATTGTTTATTTTAAGTGACTTTGTAAAACTTTATAGAAAAATGAGCTGATGTCCTAATGGTTTGCCTTCTTTGATTAATCAGGGTAACAAACAATTGAAACGTTTTAGCTTGGATCATTTTACTGCAACTTGTGAAAGCACCTATCGTTACGGGATCAGATGATTGGCTTTTCAACAGTATCGTCAGAAGAGGTAATACTTGTTCAGCATTTTTGTTTGTACTTCAAGAAAATATTTTCCGTCTGATTTTATAATCAGAGATGGATTCACGGCAACTGGGTCACTTTGGAAAAGAGACAAACAACCAGGAGTTCCTTTTAAACGGCTCCTCATTGAGATTCCTACTGAATACTGTTTTTTTTTTTTTTCACAACAGAATCTTATAGACTCTGACCAGAACGAAGAGCCTGCTCATTTCACAATGAAATCTCGACTTTTTGTTTCACAGAAAAAATTCTCATCACGTTCTCTTAATAACAGTTTGTCTGATTTTTGTCTGACAATTCATCTTTATAAAATCCCAATTTATTTCATCTGGTTTATACGTCTTTAGAGAACAGAATACTTTATTTTCATTCAGCGCAAACGAAATTGAAAATGAATTTGATCGTAAAATAAAACCTCAAAGCAGTTGCAATGAAACAGTTGTTGACAATGGAAGAAAGATTTAACGAATCTAAATAATTTTGCTTGCTAGTTTTTTCGGGTACTTTCTATCCCCTTAACTTTATGTTTTGAACACTAGGATTAATACGTCCTTAATTTATCTCGAATGGGTACAACCATGCCATTACGCTGTTTCAATATATACTGAGTCCTACCTCTAACGGGCATTCATTGTTTATACTGCTCTCGTGATTCATTGTTTATTCTGCTCTCGTAATTCCTCAAAAACTAATCAAAATAAATGAGCCCAGGAACTAGGACATCCTAACATTGCCTCTGTTTACCCCCATCATTGATTAATCTTCCCCAGGGGCAACAAATCCAATCTTCTGAGACATTTCAATATCTTTACACCTACATTAATGGGTACTCATCCTTTATGTTTCCAGTCAAAATCTTCTTATAATGATGACAAGATATGCTGTTTGGATAAGTAAGAAAAACAAATACACAAAAAGAAGAAATGTGGGAAATTAGGATGATTAAGGGTTATTAAAAACTTATATAAAGACAAAAGAGGTAAATGTTTCAGTGAAAATATATTGATTTTACCTCAATTTTTTTAAACCATAATAATTTGTATATCTGTAGATATATAATTTTGTAATTTTGGAATGCTTACATGTAATGAAAAATATTTTTCTTGTTATGTAGATGAACTTTATATTTTTCTTATTATGTAAAAAAATGTTATATTTTTCTAATAAAAGATAAAAAAAAAATCTTCTTTAAATGGGTACTTCAATGACTTTACATTATGTAATCGATTTTTCTCCGACAATAGAATTCACTTCATGCCATAAACGGTTCTCCTTATAACTTGATGATTCCTTTTATTTTCACAAACGAAGATATAAAACCTCTTTACAACAACAATTAAAATTAACAGAATCTTGGAATGAAACTCTGACTTGCCTTGGAAGGGTGGCCAATCCAGTTGGAGTAATAAAATACTTGACCCAGTAAGACCTGCAGTAATCTTAACGACCGTTCATAACAGATAAAAATTCATCCGTACTTCAAAAGCAATCCAGGCAAAACGACAGGTAAGATCAGAGCCAGTAAATTCATCGGCTCTTTTGACAGCAGCAATTGTCTCAATAAAAACAGAGGTGAAGTAGATAAAACGGAATAGCATAAAAACTCGACCATTGATAATCATTTTAAAAGTTATTTATAGATTTGAATGAGAATCCAAATCATATCAATGACCACGTTTCATCCATTTCCCAGAGGTAAATCAGCCATAGAGGATGTTTCAGGTTAATATTATCTGATTGTATCGAACCCCCACTGATTTGACATCTGAGTCCGTACTGAAGATTTTATATAATTCATTTCATGAATAAATAGAATTTTACAAACGCCAATAATCATGAGTAATGCAAAAAAAGTTAAGTATAGTTTAGTTTAACCAGGACCACTGAGGTTAACATTCAGAGCTGGAAATTAGATTTATTTTACTGTCAAGAACCAATTGGTTACTGAAACGGGACCTGTAACAGTGAAAAACCATTATACCGAGAAATGAATTGCATCACCAAAATAAATTGTTAAAGAGGCCGGTCGGAGAGAACAGAAAGAGAATATGAACGGAACGGAACCCATCTGCCCAATGGAATGAAAGCAAGAGAATCTTCTCTATAAGTTACACCCCTCACCAACTGCAGTAAGATAGCTGCATCCTGCCCATAACAGCTTATGGGTCCTATCGTCACCTGTGCCTCAACAGAATAGATATTACTTTGAACATTGTCAGAATAAAAGAGGAATTGACAGTTTAAAATATCTGAATGCCGGTGACCAACCATGTCGATGTGACTGTCGTCTGTTTCTAATGGGCATTTTCCAGTCTCCCAAAATCACGGTCTCTAACAGCGATGTGACTCGTCTGGATTCCAGAACCGACTCTTTTTCCAGTTTCCCAAAATCGCGGTAGTTTAAAGGCCGGTGACCATGCGATGTACTGTCGTCTGTTCCGAATCGATTTCAGTTAAAAATCACGGTATATTTAAACCGAGTGACCAAGTGGTGACTGTCGTCTAACATCCAGAACATTGCCCAGTTTGAAAATCGGGTAGTTTAAAGGCCGGTGACCAAGCAGCGATTGTCTCTCGTCTGGAAGTTCCAGAACATCTTTTCCAGTTTCCCAAAATCGGGTATTTCTAAGGCCATCAGCGATGTGATATCTTCTGTTCCAGAACCGACTAGTTTCAAAATCACGGTTTTGAAGGTCGGTGACCAAGCATTAATGGGACTGTCGTCTGGAAGTTCCAGAACCGACTCTTTTTCCAGTTTCCCAAAATCACGGTAGTTTGAAGGTCGGTGACCAAGCAACGATGTGACTGGTCTTTCCAAATCTTCTTATAAGTAAAATCACGGTAGTTTGATATCGGTATATTTTGTTTGGTCTAAGTTCCAGAAAAACAAAATCACACGGTGACAAAAGAAGAAATGTTCCAGTCCGCCTTTGTAAAAAATCGTAAATTAAGTTATGATAGACTGGTTATTAAGAAACTTTATCACAAAATCACGGTAATTGTATTCAGTGAAAAATATATTGATTTTGATTTCAACTTTTTTAAACCTTAAAATTTGGTAAATTGATTGTAGGTGATATAATTTTGATGTACTGTTTGGTTCCAGAACCGATCTTTTCCAGTTTCGCATGTAAATGAAATCGTAATATTTTTGACTTGTTCTGGATGGGATTCCAGATGAACTGTTTCCATATTTTCATTATTTGAAGGTCGGTAAAATGATGTGACTGTATCCGACTTTTCTAATAAAAATCGATAAAAAAATCTTCTTTAAATGGGTACTTTTCCAATGACTTTACATTATGGTCGGTGAATCGATTTTTCTCCGACAATTGACGCCATAGTTTCTCAAAATCACGGTTATACCATCTCTGTCATCATCCTTTTACTTTCGTCAAACGAAGATATATCCGACCTCTTTACAACAAAAATCGCGGTAAAATTAACCGGCGACCAAGCAGCGACACTGTTGGAATTCCAGAAATCCGACTCTTTTTCCAGTTTGCAAAATCACGGAAACGGGACCAAGCGCTAATCCGGTCTGAAGTAATAAAATACCAGTTTCGAAAATCCAGTAAGACCAAGCAATAATCTCAACGACCATTTCATAAAATCACGGTAAAAAAATGTCCGTCTGGAAGTTCCAGAACCAATCTTTTTCCAGTTTCGCAAATTCGACAGGTAAGATCAGAGCCAGTACTGTCGTCTGGAACGAGAACCGACTTTTTTCCAGTTTCAAAATCAGCAAGTTTGAAGGTCGGTGAAAAACGAGGAGTCGTACGAGAGAACCGCCGTTTCGCAAAATCGGAATAGCATAAAACCGGTGACGAACATTGATGATCATTTTAAAAGAACCGATTTTTAGATTTCCCAATCACGAGAATCGGTGAAATCAGCGATGTCATTCGTATGGAAGTTCCAGATCCGACAATTTTTCATCCATTTGGGGAGCAAGAGATAAATCCAGGATTATTCCAGAACCGATGCCAGTTTCAAAAATCACGGTTAATATATATCTATACTTTCTGGATCGAACCGCTCTTTTTCCAGTTTCCCAAAATGATTTGACACCTATTACTGAGTGACCCTGGAAGTTCAAGAACCGCAGTGAAGATTTTATACGACAATTCATTTCATGAATAAACCGATCTTTAAAAAATTTTACGGTAGTTTTGAAAACGCCACCAATCAGCGAGTAATGCAAAAAAAAAGTTACCGTATAGTTTAGTTTAAAAATCACGGTAGTTTGAGACCACTGACTGTTGATTAACAGCTCTTTTTAGTTTCGCTCGCGGCCCGAAGGATTGACCAAGATTTATTTTCGTCTGGCTAAGAACCAAATTTTTCCAGTTACCCTCACGCAACGGTGACCTACAACGATTATTGTCTGAAATTCCAGAACCGACATTATACCGAGTTTCCCAAAATCAATTTGAAGGTCTATCACCAGAAATAAATTCCTCTTATTCTTCATTTTTCCAGCCCAAAATCGCGGTAGTTTCGAACCGGCCAGCAGATGTGACTGTCGTTTGAGAACGGAACCCATCTTTTTCCAGTTTCCCAAAATCACGGGTTTGACAGTAATGCAAGATATGACTTCTCTATAAGTTCCACATCATCCAGTTTCGCAAAATCACCAACTGCAGTACAAGATGTGACTGCAATTCCAGAACCGACTGCCCCAGTAAAAGCTTTTGAAGGTCCCCAAGCAGATGTCACCTGTCGCCTCAAGTTCAGAATAGTTTCCCAAAAATCATTACTTTTGGGTGAAGATTGTCAGAATAAAAAGTTCCAGATCCGACTCTTTTTCCAGTTTCCCAAAATCGCGGTAGTTTGAAGGCCGGCGACCAAGCAGCGATGTGACTGTCGTCTGGAAGTTCCAGAACCGACTCTTTTTCCAGTTTCCCAAAATCACGGTAGTTTAAAGGCCGGTGACCAAGCAGCGATGTGACTGTCGTCTGGAAGTTCCAGAACCGACTCTTTTTCCAGTTTCCCAAAATCACGGTAGTTTGAAGGTCGGTGACCAAGCAGCGATGTGACTGTCGTCTGGAAGTTCCAGATCCGACTCTTTTTCCAGTTTCCCAAAATCGCGGTAGTTTGAAGGCCGGCGACCAAGCAGCGATGTTACTGTCGCCTGCTGGTTCCAGAACCGACTCTTTTTGTTTTTTCTCGAATTAAGAAGTCTGGAGTCCATCCACGTCTGCCTTGATGGATACACCCTCACCCATTAGAGCTCCTGGAAATATATTTTTCACATTTTGCATTTTATTTTTTAAAAATATCAGTAACAACAATCCGATCAAGTTGGGCGGGCACCACAAGCTATAGTGTTCGATGGAGCAATTTATTCACTCATTCACTTGCCAAAACTCTCCATGAAACTTATTCTTTGTCTGGTATTTATCATGTCTAAGCCTAAGGTCAGACAGGCTACCAACAATAACTAGTAAAATGTAATGGAAATTATTTTTATTTCATTAATATTCAGAGTCAGCCTAGCTTCCAGAAGTAACCGCAAAAGCTACATCTTGCAAAAGTAAAAAGGAAACTGCACTCACGTTACCTGAACTCTGTTTCAGACTGTGCACCATGATTATCTGCAAAAGGACACACAGGCCGAAAATTGCATGAAATTAAAGGAGTCTCTGTTTCAGTAACAAATTTCAGTTCTAAACATATTTGACTTCGAGCCGCACATACTGTATATACCAAATGAGGTAAAAGTATAGCGGCTTAGATGATGTTGTTTTCGCGTCTTGATTTCCCCTGACAAACGCAAACGAAAGACAGATTTCCTTCTGAAGTCAGTTAAAGTTGATATATTTCTTATATTACGAGTAAAGGCTGGCTTGCGTCAATATGTTGTAAATTCATTTCTTTAAAAAACGGTTTTATAAGCAATCATTACCTTGAATGTACTTTCAAAATTACTGGACACAAATATATATTTCAGCGTACAATAAAACTCAAGTGCATAAAAAAATTCGCCCAAAAATATGAAAAGTGTTCGTCACTAAAAGGTCCGACAACATGAATGCAAAAGTAAATGTATTTTCGAATGCGCTCTCCAACCACCATAAATCAAGTTTCGAGATGAACTCCCTGGTATTGGCTGCCAATACCATAATAAAACTCTCTCTCTCTCTCTCTCTCTCTCTCTCTCTCTCTCTCTCTCTCTCTCTCTCTCTCTCTCTCTCTCACGCGCGCCCGCTTACTTACTCTTCCTGATTTTACTGGTGCCTGGAACATATCAATACGAGAAGTTCCAGCGAATTTAAAAAAAAATGTTTACTATACGAATATTTTTTTTTGTATTGATATGTATAGGTGTATGCAACAATTTCATTATAAGTGACAAAACTAAATACATTTCAGATCTAAAAAAATAATGTATTTTATCAAGGACTTCCCTTAAACTCTCATTATCTTTCTTGCTTAGATAGTTTAGGTTTTCTTTGCATCCTACATCACAACTGCGATATGAATTAGGACTAATTGACTGACTGATTTTTTTATCATTTGGATTCGCTACTACTATTGCCACTGACTCTGGAAACCTGTTTTTTACTGAAAGTATTTAAAAAGAAAAAAAAAATAATTACCGCCAAACCTTGAATTTTAAAGAAATCCTCCGACATCTTCTCTGAGAACTCTGCAGAGGGTACTTTTCTTCCTCATCTCGGCAGTCCAAGGAGAAAGCGGCTTTATAAAACCCCAAGGCTGGGACGCTAGACCTAGAAGGTAAATGACTGGGAAGACCGTACCTAGAACCATTGTCTCTAGAAACCGATTTTAGAATAGGTTGTGGCATAGAGCCCCAACATCAGTAATACATGGAGACGCAGGCACTGCATGAACCCTATATTAGACCAAACAAGAGTCAAACCTGTTCCCGTAACGGATGACCCTGAAACCTCACCAGAGGCCGAGTAGTTGTTGGAAATCCTTAATGACCGAATGAGCTTAAGATGAATGTGGGGTCCTTATAAACCAAGTTCTACAATATATAAGGAGTTGGTCAATTTTATATGAGCTTCAAAACTTGGCTAAAAATGGTAGTGGGAGAAATAATTGCTTTAGGGTTTACCAAGAACCAAAATGCAATTGAAGCCTGAGCATCTTCATAGGTGGTTTATTGAAAAAAATCAATATATTTTAATCCAAAACACTACCTTAGTGGATATGAAGGAAATAGAAGGTTAGACAATTGCCAGGAAAGACTAAACAATTATCTTAAGAACCAAATTAGGAAACACCAGAGCATCTTTTTTGAAACCAATTTATCAACCGTAAAAATCGTCATTTATCGACAAGTGATGAGGAGATTAACATTTCTCATCCAAAGACATTTCTCGCCAAAAGGGATTTTTGCTCAACATCAAGAAGATCCTGGAGAGTGTAAATAGTTTGTGATCAGAAGGCCATTATGGGTATTCTACTTGCTTCCAAAATTGTTATAGTTCATTAGCTTTTATTTCGGCTTTTTTCATCCGAAAGAGAAACATTTAATGCTATATCTGCTCCAAAGACCAGTATAAAGTATGTGATCATTATAGATCAACCTATTTCCTTTCAGAGCTCTCGAGGGTTGCTTAAAGGATGATTTTATAACCAGTATGAAAATAACCTGTAGCCAAATATTGTCAAGAACCGGAGTTAACATAACTAGTGTGTACAACGTAACACGGAAAATGGATGTACGTATATGTATATGTGTGTGTAATACACACACACGCATGTACACATGTATATACTGCATATATATATATATATATATATATATATATATATATATATATATATATATATATATATATATATATATATATATATAATATTAATACATGTGCGTGTGTGTGTTGAATTTGAATTTGGTCTTACTTTTACCGTAGTTGATCGTATACGTTTCAGCAAGTGCACATTCATGTGTGTTTGTGTGAATGACGAAATTCATGTGAAAGCATAAAATCCTACCTAGTTAACCCTACCTACTATGTTCTTGGTAGGATAGAATACACCAGGAAATTCCATTTATCACAGCGTTTGTTGTTGTTCTTCTTCTTTTTAACACTATTATTATTATTTTTTGGTCTATCTCAGTCATCCTATTCGACTGGGTTGGTATTTATAGTGTGGGGTCCCGGATTGCATCCTGCCTCCTTAGGAGTCCATCACTTTTCTCACTATGTGCGCTGTTTCTAACAGCACGTTCTTATGCAGGAGTCCTGGAGCTAATCGTCATGTAGTTTTTACTATTATTATTATCATTATTATTACTATTATTTATGATAATAAAATGCCTCACCACTGGCAAAAGGTACAAGGAAAAGTCATAAGAGAAGTACTTTAATATCTACTAACGACCAAAGCGCTGTAACTTCGGTTACATAACAGCGCTCCCCATAAACCGATATCAGCAGTTGGCGGCGTCTCTACGAAAACCTTGTTTACATTCAAGTCTAGGCCTAGTAATGAGCTTCGGCTCCACGGATGGAAAGGAGGGAGGCGTCTTTGAAGCTAATGAACCTTGTGGCCTCATCTCTCTAATTACCATGTTTTATTTTGAAAGAAAAGTCTGGGAATATCAAGATGTGTGTGTGAGAGAGAGGGAGAGAGAGAGTACAAGAGTTCGTTCATCAAGCATATACAAAGGTATATAAAAACATGTAGGTGAAGGTACAATCAGATTTCATGAAAGGAATAAAGAGAATTAAGTATAAAAAAAAGTTAAGTAAGAGTATGTAAGCAGAAGGAAAGTTACACAATAAAAGAACATGTAATATAACAAATAAATAAATAAATAACAAACCTAGAGAGAGAGAGAGAGAGAGAGAGAGAGAGAGAGAGAGCTGATGAGGGCAAATCATGATATGAACCCGTATTGACAGAGACTCGATTTAATACGACCTCTACATTGCCGCATATCACAGCAGCTGGCAACTGTATATTATGCAATTCATATAAATATCGATGGACATCCATCGGAATAGAACACAGCCTGTTTGTTCGGGCGTTCATGTTTTGGCAGCCACATTCATTTCGGGGCTGGCGATGGAGGGCCTACATAAAACATAAATAAAATTTAATCTATTGCTTTCTCAGATACAGGTTTATGTCCTCCAGACGTGAAAATATTTAGAAAGTATGAAGGGATGAGGTGAAACATTGTCTACGATTAAGAAATTTTTTGTAATTCAAAAAGTTTACTATCAAAAACAAGTATCTTGTGTCGATGACGTTTACTGTAACAGTTGAATTATCAAAAAAACAAAAAACAAAAAACAAAAAAAAACAAAAAAAATCAGTGTTCGTAAACACTATCATTTTGCTTCTGAATATAAAAACCGTTTCCAGGAAGTTTTTTTGGGGATGAGGTTTTGGCCCTAGTCCCGCGCAACGAATGTTCAAAGGGCTTACGTAGCAACGGACCTGGATTTTGTTGGTGTTAGTTCCTTCATGAACTACAGCCTAAACAATCGCTGAACTTAGCTGATCAAATTATCAGCCGTACAGCTAATGTGTTCCTACTGTTTCACAAGGCGCAAACACACACACGCGGAGTGTGTGTTTGTGTGAGAGTGCAAACATATTTTTGCAACTGAATTAATTTCCATTTATACAGACAATAAATATCCTCTCAACACTTCTCGCATTCCGTCTGCTCATTTCCTCTCTGCTTTCGTCTTACTACAGATCTGATCTCTCTCTACCGAGGAAAATTAACATTGACATCGCCGCTCCGTTACTCGGCGTCTGAAGTTTAGCAGCGGGGCTTCTGGGGGAACAAAGCAGCGAGACTAATTAGATCACTCCTCGAAATTCTAAATAATGCAAATCTCGAGAGGCAACACGACTGGTGAACTCCCCTGCCGAGGCCTGTCACTCCCAGACTCATTATTCACATCCGAGCTTTCGGGGTAGAGTTTATGAACCATAATCTTCATAGTTATTTTTGTACTTTATATTTTTGGGGCTACTTATTTCAGCTCTCATTCGGCTCGTCCAGCAGAATCATTTGTTTGTGAGTTAAAGTTTATGGTGTTAGTGAAAAACTTGTACTCCTGTGTTGTAAATTTTTGTTATTATGATTTTTAAGGCCTTGCTTCCCTTGTCATCAGTTAAAACGTTTATTTATCCACGCTTTCTTATGATCTTATTTTGTGCTGCTTGTAACTGTTATGTCAGAGATTTCCGTGAGTAAGTCTCCCGCTTTTGCTTCCTTTGTTTATTTTATTGAATTTCACGAAACGCTGACTTGATGTTTTTCGTCTGTTGAACAGCGGATTTTGAGAGAAAATTATTTTTTTTTTTATTTTGATTATTCTACATAGTTTCATCAAATTTATGTTGCGCATTTCCCATTTTTGACCCATGACCGCCATTTTTCATTCGTTTCTGCAAACCTCTCAGTAAATTTTTCCATCGCACTGAATTTAGTCATAATTCGAGAGGAGATTAAAGTTCACGATATTTCTTCTTTAAGACGTCCTCTCAAGTGTGTGTGTGTGTGTGTGTGGTAAAGACGGTTGTGTTTGTTAGTATATACCTGAGAGGACTTCTTAAAGAGGAAATCTGGTGAACTTTAATCTCCATTGAATGATGTAGTTCCTCATTGGAATGGTTGGTATCGTTCTCGGCTACCACTCTGCTGGACCCGCGTTCGATTCCCGAACCGGCCAATGAACAATTAGAGAAAGTTATTTCTGGTGATAGAAATTCATTTCTCGTTATAATGTGGTTTGGATTCCACAATGAGCTGTAGGTCCCGTTGCTAGATCACCAATTGGTTCTTAGCCACGTAAAATAAATCTAACCCTTCGGGCCAGCTCTCTCTAGGAGAGCTGTTAATCAGCTCAGTGGTCTGGTTAAACTCAGGTATACTTAACTTTTCTCCATCGAGTGATAACTAAACTCAGCTCGATGGAAGAGAAACTCACTGAGGGGTTCACTGAGATGGTTGAAAAATGGAAGCTACGAGTCAACAAATGGGAAATGCTCAGCCAAAATATGAGGGAACTATGCAGAGAAAACCAGACTAAATAATAGTGATACTTTATTTTCATAATCCACTGTGACTAGAACGAATGTTTTTCAACAAACGTAAAACATTAGTTCAGCGCTTCGTGAAATTCAATAAAATATACAAAGGAAGGAAGGCTGGACACTTATTCATGGAATTTTTAGACAAAAAGTTACACGTAGTAAAAACTAAAATCATGAGAAAAAACTGATAAATAAAATTTCAATTGATTGACACAGTAAAAACAGCCCCCAAAAAGTCATGATAACAAATTTCCCTAAAAGTGAAGAGGAAGACATTATGATGGAACACATAAAGAAATTGACGCCAGGGTCTATGAATAAAATATTTGGTAACATAAGAAAACGTCCAAGCTGCTACACTGACGTCCAAAACAAAGGGTTGAAATATCCAGTTACTGAGAAAGAAAAACAGTGAAAGGTAACATCACAAGATTTTCCTCACCTTTACCAGCAAATAACTTGCTTATTTCCATGAGTAAGTATACCTTAGTTTAACCAGACTACTGAGCTGATTAACAGCTCTCCTAGGGCTGGCCAGAAGGATTAGATTTATTTTACATGGCTAAGAACCAATTGGTTACCTAGCAACGGGACCTACAGCTTATTGTGGAATCCGAACCTCATCATATCTAGAAATGAATTTCTATCACCAGAAATAAATTCCTCTAATTCTTCATTGGCCGGTCGAAAGACTCGAACTCGGGCCTAACAGAGTGCTAGCCGAGAACTCTACCGACTCGTCCAACGAAGAACTGCTTATTTCCATAGAATACTACATAAACTAACACCATATACTGTGGAGAATTACAGCAGTAACATAATTAAGTCTTTTCATTTGCTCTGGGAAATACATACACGTTCTATACGGGTAAAATCCACGCCAGAGTGTAATATAGCGTTTTAACATCGCAATTGCTCTGAATGACATCAGCACCATATACCTCAGTGGTTTTATGGGTGCATGGTAATGTCAGCGTGCGAAATGCACATTTATTTGCTGATATATGTACGTTCGTTATGCAATGGGCGTGTGTCCATGCATCGTTCTCCACGCCTCTATTTAAACAACATTCAGGTCGATGAGATTGACAGCTATAACGAAATTAAAATTTACGCTTCCATTTTTCAACATTCTATACGCCTCTGCTATTCTTTTGTATCAATATTCATGAACTGTTACTAACACGTGTATCAGTCGTAGAAAAATATGAACGTGTGTTTATTTTTACAGGCAAAATGTTTCACGTATTATCTTGCATATATTTAGTTTTGGTCTTTTTTTTCTATTTAATTTACTTTTTTGTGTGATGAGAAACATTCGTATTAAAATCTTATACACTGACTTTCTCGATTTACTTTAATGTCTGAAGTCTGCATTTGAAGTAACAGTTATATCGTTCCTATTTTTTTCGTGTTGGAATTAGTAGTTTCCGACTTTTTTCCATGCAATTATAGGTAGTAATGCAACTTCCGTGCTATCAAAAGAATTGATATGTTGTCAATGCGAAAATGTTATCATCATAACCCACATTATTATCTTGCTGGTTTTTATTATTTTACTGCTGAGGATATTTTTTTTTAAATTTTATTGAGAAAATTTACATAGTTTTGCACATAGTTATCTTTTATAAAATTATATTTTTTATATTATATACATATACTTTTTTTAGTTGTCACAATATGGTTATTAATAAACTATTTCAGAGTTAATGTTTTAAGCAGATTTGCGTACTTTTTAATTTGAAGCTCCTTAAAATACGTATTCATATTAAAATTAGCTACGTAACTGAGCAGTGACATGTATTGTGTATCACTACTACTTTCTACTGCCATTCACTGCATGAAGTTTTAATTCTTCTTATTAACTAATTCATTGTTTCCATAGTTGGAGCTCTGCTGCACATCTAAAAACAGCAGCAAATGAGAGAGAGAGAGAGAGAGAGAGAGAGAGAGAGAGAGAGAGAGAGAGAGAGAGAGAGAGAGAGAATCATACGATAACCTCTGGCGGGAGGAAGGCAAAATGTATATATATTTTATGTAAATTGATAGCCAAAGCCTAAATGCAGCGAATAGATTAAAGCTCTACACATTTCGGTGGATATATTTACAATCACCCTTACCTTTCTTTTATCCCGGTAACCAGACTTTACTGTGTAATTATACAATTATAATATTTAGCGAAATACCAGAAGTAACAGAAGGCAAATGATTATAACGATATGTAAACAGCAATTTTTAACATAACTGTCACAATCACCCTTATCTTCCTTTTATCCCAGTAAGCAGACTTTACTATGTAATTACAAAATTATAATATTTAGCGAAAGTAACAGAAGGCAAATGATTATAACGATATGTAAACAGCAATTTTTAACATAACTGTGTATGTAGTACATTCTGTGTTAATGTAACAAGCTAAGCTATTTTTCAAAACGGAAAATTGCTTGTTAAACTTTCAAGAGGGTCTTCTGTCGCAGCTGAGGTGCGAGCGAAGTGGCTGTTACCGGTGGGCAGTTACTGACTTGACGTTTTTGTCTTATTCCGCCATTACTTTTTTTTTATCTTTTATTAGAAAAATATTAAATTTCTATTACATAATAAGAAAAATATTACATTTCTTTAACATAATAAGAAAAATATTACATTCCATTTACATAAGTAAGATATTACCAAAATATTACAAAATTATATATCTACAATATTTACAAATTATTATGGATTAAAAAAATTAGAAATAAAAATCAATATACTTTTACTGAATACATTGGCAATTTTGTCTCTGTATAAGTTTCTTAATAACCTACTGTCATAGCATAGTTTACTTTTCACAAAGGCACACGTTCCTTCTTTTGTGTATTTGTTTTTCTTACTTATCCAAACAGCACATATATATCCAGCGATCATTATTATACCACTATTTCGGTCTTTTATTCCCGGCATTACATTGAAGTTTCGATAATTAAGACGTTAATCGAGATCGTCTTCGGTGTAGTACGGTATTATCTTGACCATAAAGGTTTAAAGTGAGACGTAACCGCAGGTTATGAGAAGAGCTGGGCTTAACGATCATTATTATAGCACCGGTTTTTACTGCTCTTGTAACCGAAGAACATTACAAGACTTTGACAGTTGGTTACCGTTGGTAATTAAGACGTTAATGCACGCGCAAGAGGATTTCTTCGGTGCTACCGTACCGGTATTATCTTTAAATTAAGTATATCTTAGTTTAAAGACCACTGAGCTGGTTAACAGCTTCCTAGGGCTGAGAAGAGCTAGACTTATTTTTACGTGGCTAAGAAACCAATTCGTTACCTAGCAACGGACATTTCACGAAGCACCGAAACACATTATACGAGAAATTTTATAACCAGAAACAAATAATTCCTCTTGTTCTTCACTAGCCGTTTGGAGATTCGAACTCGCGACCAATAGAGGATATCTGAACAACCCGCTCACCTACTGTACGTCATGTTGTGACTGCCTCCACAAGATTGGTATACTGTCTGTCATTTGCTTTGCAAATGTTTAGAGGGCTCTGTTGAAGAGACAGGACCATTTTTCCTACTGTGGGAATTACTGCAAGCAGCTTTTGAAGATTCTTGACTTGATTTACCCGAAATTAAGCGTATTTTTCTAGACTTATAATTTCAGGATTTGCTATGGTCACTTTAATGTGTATAACGTTAAGTATTCATGTGTTCCCTAATTAAGTGTTAGTACATAAAATCAATTATTGTCAATGAATTCGTTAATATTTATTTAGAGTTTTTATCCATAAGCCTTTGTTGTACCGGATTGTCAATGGAAGATTGAGAACGGATGTGTTTTGTATCAAGAACCTGGTTATGGGATAACAAGACCCACAACAGTTAAAGATTTACACAATTTTCTAAGTAACAGCATTGTACGTGTGTGTATGTGTGTATGTGTATATGTATGACTATGTGTAAATGTGCATATATGTGTATTCGTATTGCTGACTTGTCTAACAAAGGCCATACACAAATCTCATAACTCCTGAAAGCTTTAACAAGCGCATAATTATTTGCAATGCCTTATTAAATCGTCACTCTGTGTAATCTCAGATATAGTAATAAGAAATCTACTTAAATATAAGGAAAGAAAGGCTATTTAAAACATTTATGAATTTAAATTAGCAAATTGCTATTAAACCCTGTGTAATTAACTAAGAAATGAAAAAGCTTTTTTCCATTTGGAAAAAACTATTGAATAACAATTCGTTATTAACATCGATTGAGCTAGTTTTTCAAAAAATTATTTTAAAAATATTAGTCTAATAGTTTTCAAGAATTGCGGTATTCTTATAGATATTACCCCATCTATCTCTTTCTTTTCTATAGGCATTAAGTTGGCATTCAACCTTGAGAAAGGAGTCTGGAAGCTGGCGATAAGCATAACAGATGGCCTAGTCCTGCGTAAGAGCGTGGTGGGAGGAGCTGGTATTTATATATATATATATATATATATATATATATATATATATATATATATATATATATATATATATATATATATATATATATATATATATATATATATATATATATATAGCTGGGACTGGCACTCGCTGGCCGGAGTTCGATTCCCCAGCCGGCTGATGAAGAGTTAGAGGAATTTATTTCTGGTGATAGAAATTCATTTCTCGCTATAATGTGGTTCGGATTCCACAATAAGCTGTAGGTTCCGTTGCTAAGTAACCAATTGGTTCTTAGCCACGTAAAATAAGTCTAATCCTTCGGGCCAGCCCTAGGAGAGCTGTTAATCAGCTCAGTGGTCTGGTAAAACTAAGGTATACTTATTTATTTATAGCCATTGTTTCTTTATTTTAAGTTAAATTCTTTGTCCACCCTCTTCCACAGGGCCTTTAGTTTAACATCTGACATCTGACTGGAATGGTTTTCACGAGGAAATTCTATATCTCCACCACTATATTTTATTAAAATAACTGTTTCCCATCTGAGCTCTTTTACAAACATTTGCGCAAATTTTTTTAAATAATATTTTTCAACCACAATTCAGAATACCAACAGTACCTAAACTATCTTTCTATGCAAGTGTCCTCTTTATCTATGATAAACACTTTTACCAAGATTTACGACAAATAATAAATATATATATATATATATATATATATAAATATATATATATATATATATATATATATATATATATATATATATATATATATATATATATATATATATATATATATATATATATATATATATATATATATATATTTCTGAATTACAGGAGCCCATAACATTATACAAGCTTGCCATTTTGAGAACAGACTTTTGTTGCAGAAAACGTCATCTCGCTAGCAATTCCCACAAAAAAAAAAAAATAAAACATTGTTCTGAATTTCATTTCAGTAACAATTTTCTCAAATAAAATTTAACATTTATTCCTTCCTAATTACACGTATGGGGCTATACATTATCTTAGTAACAATGACTTCAATTATAATTTGTCAGTTTGGTGAGAACAAGCGGAGGACTGAGAGATGCCAATGGCAGTCATTTCCAGGAGTGAAAAATGACGCAACCTAGTCAAACCACCTTCTCGGCAACAGAGCAACGAGACGACGCAGTCCGACACTATAAACAACACATAATCAGGGAACTCAGTCAAAATATGAACTATCTACTATCACTAAGAAATAAAATTAACTCTCATCTCTCAATCATAGAAAAAAAGGGCAAAGAAAATGGAGAGAAATATCAATATATAAGAACTGATTTTTTTTCGTAAAAAAAGAGGTTCCTGGGAAAGATAAAATGAAAGGTAATTCAGAGTTTCCCAAAATATATAAACCTCGATTCACGCAACATCTGGCGCAATACTGAAGCTAATCGGCTCCGAGAGAGGTAAAGGAAAACGAGGACTGGTCTGAGCCGATTCTGGAAATCACTGGATAATGAAGAACTCTCCTGGAAAAAGCCGAGAAGAGAGGCACGAAAATAAATACGGGGGTGAGCGCAAAAATAACGATTTGTGTGTGTGTGTGTGTGTGTGTGTGTGTGTGTGTGTGTGTTTGTGTGTGTGTGTGTTGTGTTCGTTTGTTCGGAGAGAAACCTTGTCATCAAGATTAATTGGAGGGGTTGTGTAAATGAGGGAGAACGAAAAGTGTCTGTGAAGGAACAAAATATACAAGTAGAATATAGAATACAGAAAATAGAATATAGAAAAAAAGACACTTTTTGTAGAACGAAAGGCTCATTCAAATAACACCGCATGAAACGCGACCAATAAAATTTTGCCAGAAATAGAGTGAAGAGAGAGAATAAATCACTCGAAATAAAGAAGCATAAATTGAGCTTTTCAGTCGAGAAACATGCCAAGTGCCAAGGATAAAACCAGCGAAAAACAAATTAAAAATACTTTGGCCCAGGATGGCGCTTGGCATGTTTCTCGATTGAAAGTCTCAACTGAACATCAGAAGGAAACCGGAAATATTAAAAAAATAAATCGAAAGGCAAGAAAGAAAAAAAATGAAATATGCATCTGAAATTTTACCTCATCAAACGCGAGCAAAGGGACCGAGTGTCAATCAACGTCTGGAAAATCCGGGAGAGGAATCCATTCATGAGAAGTGAATAATGAATGAAGCCTTGAGAGAAATGTCGGTCAGAAATCTTGACGTTTCTTGAACACCGGACTCAAGACGACGGAGTGAAAAGACTTCGGAGAACTTTTGGGCTAAATAACGTGGCGCCATTAAGGCCTTTCTGTGAATGAGAAAGATGATGATTGTCGTGATAAAGATGACGGGAGAGATGGTGCCAATAACGATTTAAGGGAAAGAGCGAAAAGAAATTGCTGCAATGAGGATCGAGGGAAATGGTGACAAAGTGATTAATTTTCCTTTTTCGATTATAAATGTTTACGTAGAAGAATGCTGGTAATATGATAATATAAAAGAGGCCTATACTTAAGTTGACAGAAATGGGTCAGAGCTGAAAGGAAAGCCAAATAAATGGAAACTTAAGCTGAAAGAGAGAGAGAGAGAGAGAGAGAGAGAGAGAGAGAGAGAGAGAGAGAGAGAGAGAGAGAGAGAGAGAGAATACAATCAATCTTCAGAAAATCTATCAAAGTCGTCGAGACTGAGGTGAGAAAGTCAAATGCAGAGAATGAATAGAAGAAAAATGAACTAGAAGGATATAAAATTAAAGCAATGGCTCAGAAAAAATGGAGAATGAAGAATGAAAATCATATCAAAAAGATTTATAGGTATTTATATTACTGCATAATCGACCAAGGAACACAATTACATCCTTCGCTAATAAAAAAAAAAATCTATACAAATATTAGCTGCTTCAATACAAATCTGAGGTCCGAGGGACAGGCCAACTAACGTTACTTGCCAATCCTGACTAAAACTTCACTATTCGAGCGAAAATAAAGGCACTTGTAAAGCAACTCCTCGTGCATCTCAAACCAAACGAAACAAACATGATTCTCCTAAAGCCATCGGAGCTTCCCTTTTAAAGAAAAGTGTGAATCGCCCAGATCTCGAGAGGCAGATTTGGCTCTCAAGAACCTAAACCCAGTGGCCTCAGCTTGTTTGAGAGATCACGGTAGGCTTTATGCAGATTTCAGTTCCTCGTTGGCATTAGCTCTTTAACCAATGAAAAGTCAGAAAGCTGCCGGTTATGTAACGCCTATTGTTGATTATAAGAACCGAAATTATGAGATGTAACTTCGAGTTAACAATTCTCGGCAGTTCGGTAGTCCATCAGTTTCTATTTTTAATTTTTAATGGGGTGTGTCATTTCTCATTTCAATTTAGGCTATCGTCTCACAACTGTGAGCATCAGTGTTATCTTTCATAACTTTATATATTGTTTGAAAATTGTGGAAATGTTTCGTTAAATTTATAGGCTGTGGAAATCCTACGGACTTAATGGTTAGCCGTGAATTATCGTGGCTGACGCCGTTTCAATCGTTATTAGCAATTTTCTTTATTAGGGAACATTAGTCTTAACGTAACTGTAATGTGTCTGGAAGCCAACGATGTGTGCGATCTTTCTTATTTTTCTTTTGACAGTTTCAGTGTTAGGAAAGCTAACGACTATTAACAGTCCGTTAGTTCACTGGCTGGGGCATGGTCTAAGAAGGAGCTGTGGGATTCCAGTGTCTTCAATTGACCGGTGAACCACAGCAGCTGTGCCCTCTGGAATTGTCTACGCTTCGTTCTATTGCCATCTTTGATATAAAACATTTGCATATAAAGGTTAATTTCATACTATGGTAACATTTATAATTACAACGGTGTGTAGTAGAACTGTGGTTAAGTCTAACTTTTGTAATAAATACATAACTAAATTCAGCAGAGTTAGTTTCGTAATGGCTATGATAAATGTTTATGATTAATGTATGATGGCATTTCTTTGTCCTTGTGGACTGTCTTTATCTCCATTACTGTAACAATCATAAATTGCATAAAATAAGATTCGGTAATCAGTGTTACCTGATCCTAAATAAGCAAGCTTCATGTCCCGTGATAAATCCCCATGAAAGCATAACAAAAAAATTATAGTTCTATGGCACGAGACTCATTGACTACAATACTCGCGATGATTACATTTGGCAGAGAGAATCTACAGAGAAGAGTCATATTACTGTTTTTATGAAACAGACTAAACAGCCAACCGAGTCATTTCTGGGTACTTACAGGGATCGTCAGAAGGATTTATGGTTAAATGAACGATAAAACTGGAGCAACACAAAGTTTAAGAATGTAGTCAGCAATGTGGAAAGAAACAAAAACAAGTAAAAAACACGCCGAAGTTTCTTCGGCGCAATCGAGTTTTCTGTACAGCCGCGGACCATGAAACTTTAACCACGCTACCAGCGTATATCGCTGCCAGAAGCACGATTATGGCTGATCAAGGTCAAAATAAAAACTAAAATTTATCTATCTTTGATGATTGGAGGATGGATGATCAACATACCAGTTTGCAACCCTATCAAGTTCTTACGTTGTAAAAGCCAGACGGACCATTAAAGTTTTCTTAACCACTCGGTGTTATAGATGCATTTTGCATAAAAATAATTAAACTTTGTCTCTGAACACTTTTGGGGAAATTCATTCGAGATATGAATGTTTATATCCCATATCGCTGTTTACCACGGACACAGTTTGTGCTCTGATGATTATGGCTAAATTTTTCCCCTTAAAATTGCATTGTAACTAGGAGTCAAATAAAATAAAACATTTTCACTGATTTGGTTAGAGGTAACTTTGATTATTTTCGCTGAAAATGAAACACGATGCATTGGTTTTATGTTTGATGATTGGAGGGACACTGAATTTTCTGATCAACATACACTGTAGATGAGCCACATCTTGCAACCCAAATCTGAGTTACCTTCTGTAACCCCCTGGTAGCTTACTCTAAGATCTGTGGGCGGACATTACACAGTGGTTAAGGGATGTTAGGCTACATTACAAATGGCCTAGGTATGCTATGATTTACCTCATTATATTCATTAATTCAAATGCTGTTTTGTGTCCATGGTGATTTAGTTTTGCTGGATTACAGAAAAACTCATTTCTGTAAAATAACCATTCAGAACACAAAACAACGAAATGGGGTCAAAACAACGAAATGGGGTCAATTGGAGGCTACCTAGAACCTTTCTTACTATCCATAGTAAATCACACACCACACAGCGTATAAAGTGACTTGGATAGGACTAAAAAAAAAAAAAAAAATTAGAAGTACTGGCAAAAACACTGATAACTCGGTCCTTTATCTGGAAAATAACCCCAACCCCGTTCACAAAGCGCCAGTCGTAACGAAGTTAGCGAAGGACATCACTACGGTTTTGACGGTAAACCTCATCATCAAAGAGCATTAACGAAACGGCTGAATGGTAAGCACTGTAAAAGTTCACGTTTTAGCATTTCAGAATTTTTGGACACTTTTGTCCGCTGATATTTTTCGTTTCTCTCTCTTATGATATTGAATTCAGTCTTGTATGTATTTATCATTACATGATCGCTTGCAAGCAGAAAATATATTCTGGAAGATATAATTATAATCATTCTGTAATTATATTATCACTGAATGAGATCATATTTACATAAACCGAGTGGAAATCACTTATTCAACTCGATACTTTAATAAAAATTTAAAAAAAACTCGTGTAACAAAGTAGTTAACAGTAATTAAATAAAAATCTTGGTAAGTGGGATAATCAATAAGTATTTCATTTATAACCAGAATTTATTTTCATAATTTATCATAACGATATTTTATCAAAACTTACCAGCGTAATTCGCAGCATTCAGTTCAAATTAACTTTCAAGTTAACCAAACTCTCTTGTTGAAACAGTGCAATATAAAATAGGAATAATCAACAATTCAAAATCAGGCAGCACGAGAGAGAGAGAGAGAGAGAGAGAGAGAGAGAGAGAGAGAGAGAGAGAGAGAGAGAGAGAGAGAGAGAGAGAACGTGACTGAATTAGCTTTATTGCAATACAGTGCGCCAGCATCAAAACCGCACGAAATAATTTCTCAGAAAACTATGTACTTTGAACTACATGAATTGAGACTACCGGCTTAAAGTATTGTAACTCTACTCGTCCCCTTTTTTTGGGCAAAGTGTTGAATATGCATTTTTCCCAATTTTTTTTAGTTATCGACGGTGATTTTATTACCGACGTCTTGTTTCAGCAAAGTCTGTCTCTCATCATCCAGACACTTAACAGAAACAGGAAATTATTGAAAAATTTAAAATTTGCCAAAAAATGGACGGACTGATTACATATCAAGACAAAAATCGACCATTATGAACGTTTGGTCAACCAACGAATAGAAACTATTTCTAAATACTTCCCACGCATCGTTTATAGTACATTTATTTATTGGACTGTTTATCAAATGACATGTTTATAATTGTTCGCTTTATTTAACGAAAATGGCCCTTATAAAGTTTAAAATCATAAACAATAACAACCAAAATATTAATGTTTATAAAATAATACAGCAAACGAAATGGTTTAAATAGCAATTACAGTGCAACAAACAATAAAACTAAAAATACCATCACTGAATGCTGATAATGACACTGATAAAGTCTAATAAAGTGGTTCTTAACCTTTTTACTACCGCGCCTCCTCAAAGAGTTGGTCCTTCCCTGCACTCCCACCTTGCATCAGTGAGTAAAATTCCTTCCCAGATTTAAATGAAAATAAAAGAAAAAGAAAAAGAGAAGGAGTGTTTTTATTCGTTTGGGAATGAATTAGTGAGATACTTGACACTGCTTCTTAGCGACTCTCGTCCAGAGAATAACGAATTAGAGAAATTTTTATTTTTTCCCTAGGCTCGCGCCCCCTTTGGAAATTGCTGACGGTCCCCTAGTGGGGGTGCGTCCCCAAGGTTGAGAACCACTGGTCTAGTAAAACGATTCCCAAAAAGACTTTCCATTTTTAGTACTCACCAACAACGAACTACGACGCTTCATCACTGCAGGCACTTTCCAGAACTGTTAGTATGAACAAACATCTCACAGTCGCAGCAGGTCTGTGAAACAATAAAAAATATCATAGATTATATAGAAGTGGAAAAAAGGTCAAGTATTAAGGATCTAGGGACTAAAAGAACCTCATGCAACCATATTTTCATCAGAATAATGGTGAAGTTTTCAGTAATCGCTATTCTGAAATGTAAAATATGCAATTTTTGTCACGGAAACAATTAAAGGAAATTTAAGTTTTGGAATATAGGTTTTAAAAGCCCCAGTTACTTTTGACTGTCTTTTTACGTAGACTAATTACGGTTCTACGTCATGTAGAAGGAATATAGTCAACAGAATTACAGCTACCTTTAGGATATGTAAATGAAAGTCTTCTACGCCCATGCATGGATACAATCCACAATTTCTCGTTTGATTTCATCGATACGTAATGCCCAGAGTCCACTGCCCTTGCAAGTTTAATAGCAATTCGGGTTTAAGCAGTAAAAAGAAAGGAACACTTAACATATTTCGACAGAATGCTCTTAAATCTGGGATATATCCCAAGCAATAATCAGGACTCACCAATCAAACGGGCAATAACTCCAAGCAGTGCATTAATTTGGCTTTAACGTTCAAATGGTCGGTATTCAAAATTGAAAGTTCTCAGTTGGAATTTTTCCATCAACAGGCATTAGCGTTCAAATGGTCTCCTCAGTATTCCTTATTGTTGTTTGTGCTAGTTCAAAGAAATTTTTCGCTTTTTCATCTTACTCCAGCCTGCAATTTCATTAACATTTTCAAATTGGATTTAAACAGCCAATGTTTTTAAGACGTTTTACAACTGCACAGTTTTTTTGGGGTTGTGCACAGTGAACTCAGGTGGTACTTGGCTGTTGTCTTCTGGATCGTGGATGATCCCCATTCGTGCCAGCATCTCAATAGTGATTTCAGCATGGCATCATTTTATCCCATCCTCCAGCTCTCTGTCTCAGAATATGTGTGGAATAGGTAAGATAACACTTAACTCATATATGAGTGTGAGTAGTTTGTATATATATATTATCATGTACTGCACCAGCAAAAATATCTTTTTAAGACAAGAAACCTGGGTTGCACTGGAAAGGTTGGTGGAGAAAAGCCAACGGAATGGTTGTACTCTCATAAATTATTCTAGTTTAAGATACTGCACTGACCTGTCACATTCTTGTTTCTGCTCTCAGATTTCAACTAGCAGCTCAATAAAATGAAAGACGAAGTGAGGTTATTTGTATCTGTAGCAGCTGTATTTAAGAGTTACTTCTTTATAATTTACGTTAGAACAGCTTTAAAGCTAAAACTTTATACAGTATCAATACTCTCATCATATGCACAAAAAATGGAATAGGCTGCAACATTAGAAATATGAAAGGTAAAACAAAATATACTTTATAAATTAAACTTAAATGATAAATAACCAATTTATTAAGCCCGGCTGAAAATTGATTACCATCAACACTAAAACTAATGAGTCCAAAGCAAGTTTAATAGCTTTGGTCTCTGCGTGGAATGGAACACTCGACATTTTCGACAGAATGCTCTTAAATCTGGGATATATGGATGCCATCACCAATCAACCCAAAACTCAAGCATCTTGATTGGTTTCAAAATGACAAGGATTTCACGGGTTTATCTTTGATCTTATGTTGTTTGTCTTAGTGATCAGATTTGTCCAACCTTTCCTTAACGGTTTTTATTTTTTTACAACTGCACAGTTTACAGTGAACTTCACGTAAATGGTGAGAGGAAAGCTGCAATCTCAGCATGACATCAGTGTTGGGATATTTTTATTGGTTGAAGAAGCTGAAACAACATTAGCATAATCGCTTGGAGACTTTACCATAATGTAGTAAATTATCATGTACTACTTGCAAATATCTTGAATGGTAACCTTTAGCATTATTACAGCGCTCTGGTATAAAAAATGAGGTCTGAGTAAGCATTCTTTTTCACCAATGAAGGATTAACCAAACAAAAGACTTATGTACTAGTCAAAGGTTACTAGGACAACAAGATGGATATAAAAAGTCTGTTGGTTAGTGACACATCTCTGGTCTTGGCACGTCTTATGATCATTTATAACCTATATTCTTATTTGTATCGTCATATAAATGATAAGAGGAAAGTCTCAATATTGGTTGAAGAAGCTGAAACAACATTAGCATAATATATATATATATATAATATATATATATAAAATATTCTTTTTCATAAGGATGAAATAAACAGAAAGACTTATGTATATATTATATATATAAAAAGTATATATTATATATATATATATATATATATATATATATATATATATATATATATATATATATATATATATATATATATATATATATATATATATATATATATATATATATATATATATATATATATATATATATATATAACTATGTATATATATATATATATATATTTTGAAATATGCATTGTGTCAATGCATACGAGTATACAGTAGCTACGCTTCTCTGAACAAGCTTATACAATTTCCATTTCGTTTTCCGATGTGTAAGGGATGAGTGAAATGTATAAACAGAGTCGATACTTTACGACCCCATTCTTTATTTTCAAGTCGTCAAGCATACACACATTGACGCATATATATATTTATATATATGTGTGTGTGTGTGTGCACGCGCGCGTGTAAATAAAGACCACGTAAAAAGATAAAATAAAAATATTAGAATATAAAACAAATATAAAATTTGCAAGTAATCTAAATAGAAATAAAAGGAATAAAATCACATTTGTGAGCTATTAACACGACGAGCTAATAGAAATGCGACATCGTCTTTGCCTTGGGTTCAGATGGACAGGACTTGGGTGTCTTGGGACCTCGAGGTGGGGTAGATATCTCAGCGTTAGAAAAAAGCAAACGAAATTTCTAACGAGACTGGAAAGGACGCTTCCTTAAACGTATGGTTCCTGTTGTCTTAGCAGTTTCCTTTTTCTTTTCCTTCTTTTGTGAAGCGATACCTTCCTTTGATGAAATTTCCTTTAACATGCGGAGAATTAAATATTGATTGTAATTTTTTTTTTTCCGTTGTTGAGATACATTTCCGAAGAACCTTAGTAGTTGTTTTATCTTAACGATTTTTTGCATTTATATATTACTCTTGTCTTTTTTTTTTTTTAAATAGAAGGGAGTAGAAAGTATCTGAATTCCACCATACCCTGATCAGTAGTGTCTGAAATCCCTGTTCTTTTAAATTAAGGTCTGTATAAATCTTCCACAATCCCATTTCTGTAAATGTCAATCCATAAGAAATATTCTTCATACTTCTGCTTTCTGAGTGTAATTCTATTCTTTTGAATCTACAGATGTTTTGGGAGCGGTTTGAACTCTGATGTACACTACTGACGATATCCTGGAATTCCATTTCAACTTAAAAAATAATCTTGATCGAAATATTTAAATATTTTAATATTACAGGATATGCGAAGTTACTTCCTCCACTGTCTCTGTTTCAAACAAGTGTCAATTTGGCTACGACGAGAAAGGTAAAAAAAAATCAATTACATTTCTAACGAAATTTAACGTCAATCGACTACAACATAAAAATAAATGCCGACAGGAAGGTAGAAAAGAAATGCAAGTGTAGAAAATTCCGATAAAGCTGGTTTACTATTCTTTTTTTTTATATCTTTATATTTTTATTTTTATTTATGTTTAATTATTTTTTTAATTAATTTTATTTATTTCTGTTCATTTTTATATAGTTTTATTTATTTCAGAACCACTTCATATAGTTCACTTCATATGCATGACTGTAGGCTACGTGAACATGAGCGAAACAAATGCAAAGGCGCCATAATTCAAAATGGAATGATACCAAGTTTTTATATCCAAACATTCATTTTTTTTGGGGTGGCTCTCACTCATTACCTGACTGAAATAAAATGTTATAAGTCAAGTATATCTTAGTTTAACCAGACCACTGAGCTGGTTAACAGCTCTCCTAGGGCTGGCCAGAAGGATTAGATTTATTTTACGTGGCTAAGAACCAACTGGTTACCTAGCAACAGGACCTACAGCCTATTGCGGAATCAGAACCACATTATGACGAGAAATGAATTTCTATCACCAGAAATAAATTCCTCTAATTCTTCACTGGCCGGTCGGAGAGTCGAGCGCTGGGCCAACAGCGTGCTAGCCGAAAGCTCTACCCACCCCTCCAGTGAAGAACTAATAAAATGTTGTGACAGTGTCATTATACGAGGGAAGGAAACAACTGATATGGTCGGCGAATATCACAATGAGGTAGGAATTAAAAGGTACTATTGGAATGGAATATAGAATTTTGGTCAAAGGCCAAGCGCTGGGACCTATATGAGGTCAGTCAGCGCTGAAAGGAGAATTGAGAGTAGAAGGTTTGAAAGGTGTAACAGGAGGAAAATATCGCAGTTGCACTATGAAATAGTTGTTAGAAGAGGGTGGAAAGTAATATGGAAGAAAGAATATGAATAGAGGTGCAGTAAAAGGAATGAAAGGGGTTGAGCTAGGGGCCGAAAGGTTGCTGCAAAGACAGCATTACCCCACTACGGAGTGAAAGGTACCATTATGCAATGATTACATGCCCAGGAGAATGTTTAACACTGACCGAAAACCTGGTGAAAATGGTACTCTGACAGAACGACCAGTACCCACAGGAACCGAATATGACAGAATGCAAAAGAAATTGATTCACTGTCTAAACTTTCAACAGGAAAATATCCTTTCAACGACATTGAACAACTTCATTCGATTTTTTAAAAAAATAAAAAAACAGAATTAATTCCAAGTTTAGCAATATGGATATTTTCTTTAACTCATTTTTTCACAAATGATCATATTTACTTCATCCTCTTAGCACAGACATATAGAATATCTTCCTATAATATGAATAAGAAGTCTGTCTCTCTCTTCTCGAAATGAATCATCTGACCAATCTCCGAGTTCGTATCAACGCTCCCCCTCCTTGATATGTATCAAATATCCTCCGTCGTTCTTCCCCCTTTCCTTCAGTTCCTTTCCTTCTCTGATTTTCCAGCTCTCCGGTTTTCCTATCTCCCATCTCACCCTCGTCAGGCCGTTCCCTTCCTTTTGAACCAGTTGTGCAGTTTTCCATTTCATTTGCCTTCCCGTTCTCTGAAATGTTAGTTTCTGATCGTGTCTGAATCGCAATTTAACACATAGCAGCAACAGGTAAAGAAGTGATAAAAATAGTAGTAATAATGATGGCAAGAACAGCGTAGTATTATTGGAAGTGCCTCTGTAATAAATTTGCCCTTAATATTATTACCGTTAATAATAGGACGGGGATGAGTCTTTAGCTACAATGAAAAAAATCAGGGTAAAATACCTTTTCCCATATATATATATATATATATATATATATATATATATATATATATATATATATATATATATATATATATATATATATATATATATATATATATATATATATTGTGTGTGTGTGTGTGTACACACACATTCAATATATATATATATATATATATATATATATATATATATATATATATATATATATATATATATATATTTCTATTGAAAGCAATGGCACTATTCTCAGATACTCTTTCTCTGGCAAGCTTCTCAGGAATAAAGAAAAATCATTCAGGATTCTTTTCATTAACTTGTTCTTTCTCTAATCGACGGACCGTTTGCTCACCTCTCTCGAAAACTTGATTATAAATCGACATAAACGGTTTTTATTACTGCATGCGGACGTTTGAATTTCGAAGATGGCGTCAATGGGGTAATGAATTTCTTATGGTAGGTGGGTCTCATTCTCTCACCGGCCATCCGGGCGGCAGCATGGGCATTCTTGGTGCTCCGTAGGACGCGTCTTATGCCAAGGCTTGCATCCAAGGGCGTGATTCCCGTCTCTGGCTGATAGTCGCGTCCCGGGGTGCCCTGTCGCTTACGTCTCCCTACGGATTCTCACGGATGTCTTGCAATCTGTGGAACCGGGCTTCTCGTTGCATGATCTCTGAGCTTTCTAACAATTCTCCTACTGTTGGCTTACGGTTGTGGTCGTCTATGTAGAGCTGAAATATTGCCCTTTGGTTGTGGTGAGCTTGAAATCGTTTACGCAGAGTGGTAGTGGTGCGACCTATGTAGTAATTGCTGAGGGCTTGACATGTCCCTTCGGTACATTTAAATTTGATTATGTTTTCGGCCCCCACATCTCTCTACAAGGGACCGTGCTATTTCGCATGACGAAAGTACTGACTAGGTCCAGGTGGCAGAAGACACGCAAGGAAATCCTCTCGTCAGGATTCGTAGGTATCATACCACTCAATTATTCTCTTCGTGGCCTTGAACTTATCCTTTAACTGGCTGTGAAATGCGGCTTTGTAATGCAGTATGATGTTTTCCGGTGAGGTAGGCGTCCTCACTTGTGTGCTGGCATACACGTACGAATGTTTTCGTATGCAACTTTCTGTTATATTGCCGTCGTATCCGTTATTAGCTAGGTGCTGACTGAAACACGTTCGAGCCCTGCGTGAGCAGCTTTCAATTTGGAACAGTGCGTAATTGCACGTCTCACGTACGCGGCCACCACAGAGCATATGTAAGTGTCAAGGTGCTCCCCACGGGCGTTAAGGCACCGAGCCACATTAGTCGCCTTTTGGTACACAGCAGTATAGTATCAGAGTCCCCTTCTCCACATTTACATCCAAGAAGGGAAGTCTGCCTTCGACACCATATTCAATAGTGAAGTTTAGGCTAGAGTTTATCTGCAAGGCATACTGTAGGCGGGTGGCTTCTTCGTCAGTATCGATAGCAATGAAGATATCGTCTATATATCTATATATCTTCGTTTTCGAATGGAAATTGAAGGTTCTTTCCTCGACACCTGTCATGTACATATTAGCAAATAGAACACCAATGGGGGAATCCCATGGCAACACCATCTACCTGTCGAAAGAGGCCACACCTATGTGAGAGGAAGAGGGGCTCTTTGGTGCAGATTTGGAAGGGCATCTTCTGGTATGTCAAATTGCATGAAAGAGAAGATATGAACAAATAGCATATATATATATATATATATATATATATATATATATATATATATATATACTGTATATATATATACGCATTTATATAAAAGGCTTAATATTTAAAAATATTGTAATTTCCTAAGCAATTACAAAATTATGAAAATTATATATATATATATATATATATATATATATATATATATATATATATATATATATATATATATATATATATATATATATATATATATATATATATATATATATATTCTTACACACACGCATCGAGAAGAATATAAACAAGATCAAGGGAATACCAGTCTCAGTTGAGATAATACTTGAAAAGAAATTCATCCAATAAAATTTGTCTCCCAGCAAGTCAAGAATTCTGTTTCAACGGCTTGTTTACCTTCCAGGGAGAAACGGCCGTCGGGATAACCGACTGAATACGATGACAGTTCTCCAATAATCCTATGCCAACGTTCCTTCGAGATTGTTCCCTCTTCTGTTTTAAGTTTGGAAAAAATCATCGTTGTGTTTTCCAGAAATTCCACGCATAGCAAATATGACAACTCTTTCGAAGACTTTTGTGATCTAAAAAGAAAACGCCTATTTTCCGGAAAACAAATGTTACTACCAACAGTATCGCTAATCTGTGTCTAAATCTATGTACAAATTTTTTTTTTTTTTAAATACGGCTTGCATGTCTTCACATCATGCTCGTTAACTTCTTCACAGGAATACTTTAAAGATTTCGTTTCCATAAACTGCTTTGGGGCAAATACTGCCTAATCATTATAACTATAGCTTACATGACAAGTATCTCCAGGTTGTTAATACTAATAATAATAATAATTTCGTAATTAATAATAAACAGATGGTGTGGGCTAATGATGAATTTCAGGGTAAAATGGACCGTTGCACTAATATACAAAAAATTATAAACAGTTATCAACGATTCAAAGAGTATCATAGTCCTAAGAAAAAAAAAACTCGTTTATGTTCATCAATGTTTGTCACCCTGATTTCGTCGATGAGAGAGAAAACCAGTATTCCTGATAATGACTTTGGAAAGAGAAGCTGACGTGTTAGATATTTCCCCTTCCAATATTTTCCTTTTTTCATTTGATAATCAATTAGAAGATATTAAATTATTATATCTGCAGATGGTTTTTAATACACCGGAGCCGACATCATAATAATAAGAGAAGTTTAAGAATTATTGAAATAAGTACAGATGGCTTACGCACTGACACACACACATACAAATGAAATGATCTGGATAAAAGTAAGAAATATCAGGTATTTATTTGGCCATGGGCAGGTGAATGAACCAAATGAATAAGTAATGGATCTATGGAACGCTGTCCATTAAGGAAAATACTTTAATACTCACTGAATCATTTCCATATACAAAGTAAAAAATAAAATAAACAATTTCCATTATCTTTTCAACGGGTCATTCAAAGCGCCGATGATCATTTCAGCGCCAGAAAGTCAGCGCTAAATAAAAAGACGATTCAGCGCCGTCATTATGCTCATCAATTTTTGTCAATTGCTGATTTTCGCCTGATAAGAAAAAAAACTTATACGATATTGTTTATCTTGATTTTATAGTAATTCTACTTTGTATAATTGCAGAGAAACTGATTCACTTGATGGTTGTTTATTATATTTGTAAGATTTCTTTTTCTTTCATTTTGAATTGTTATTTTAGATTTTGGAACAACAACACCTTTTTTTTTTCCTGAAACATTTGATAATCAATTAGAGAGAAAAGTTTTGTATTAAATTTTATATATGCAGATGGTTTTAATACACCATGAAGATGGTAGATGCAAAGCCGACATCGTTAGAGAGTGAGGTGATCAAAAGATTAACGGACTACTCATCCTCCTTCAGCAGATCGAAGTTTACCGATGCCAGAGACCGAGCTGAAATGACTTGTGAGTTGCCAAGTACAATTATAAATAAGTGCATCGAGAAAATGTCTGTTGCAGGTATGGCACAGTTACCAAACAGGCACGCAATGCGAAGAATTATTCGTAGGAAACGTAACGCACAACACCCTGAAAACCCACCATTGCACTTCAGTTACGCACAATCACACAGATACCAGTGAAAATTTTTGTTTAATGGACACACACAACGGATTATTAAATGAAGATTCCAACTGATTTGGTATAAAATTTAAGAAATTTTTATCAAGTGTTATTCTGGTTAAAAAAATAATGGAGTACACTTACATTCGCTTTTACAAAACAAGCAGTATGCAACATATGTGAGGTTGTTTGAGATGATAAAGGAGATGAGCACAAACGCACGACCCGACGTAATCAATTGTGATTTTGAGCGAGCTGCTTTTACTGGAAAGACACTGCAGGTGATCTGTCTCAAAATCTACTAAAGCAGCTAAGTGGGTATGGTCCAACAACACTAATCAAATGAATAAACTGCTTTATGGTTTGTGCCAGTCTGATCTAGAACTCACATAGATTCATTGGCAGTTTTACCGGAGGAATTAATTTCATTTTAAACTGGTTTGAAATAACTTTAATAAACTGGACAGGCTGAATCATTTCCAACGGAGATGTGGAATATACAAAATGGGTAAAAAATAACTAAAAATAAATTGAAAAGTAACTTTCACCCGATTTTTTCATCGATCCTTTTCTACCATCAACCAAGAAATATCAGTCAAGTTCTTGATTGTTTCTGAAATGAGAAAAAATGAAACAGTCCATATAAATAAAATATAAATAAATTATTTTTTCGGGTTTTTATGTATGTCAAAATGATTTAAAAGAAACAAGATTATATTTCAGTGTCTAGATAACATCAAGTATTGATTTCTAAATATTTAGTTTGAACTTTCTGGTCTCATCCCCTGTACCCTTTTTCTAATATAAAAATATCAGTCAAGTTCTTGGCCTAATGAAACAAGAATTTGTATACAAGTTTGATTTCTAAATTCGCTTCCTTCCCATTCCCAAGCTAAACATACTTTACTCTCTACTCCTCCTTCACTACTTTCATTTTAGGAGAATTTCATGAAATTATAAACAGTTCCTAAAATTTTCTACAAAGCCCTACAAGCGGAGGATAAAAATGGTTGGAAAAATTCGCCATGTCTGAAATTTTCTTCGTACGTTATTTTCTGGGAAGCTGAATTACTGCTTCTCTTACTCAGAACTTCCCCTTTTTTCGTTATTTTTTTTCTCTCGCTCTTTACCGGTGGCCCACTCCAACTAAAAATAGCGGTGTCTTTCCTTCACTGGAAAACCTTACTGTTATATCACATAAAATTTACGCAAGAATTTCCAAGCTAAAACCTCATGTTGAAAAATATTCACGATCACCCTCAAAAAATAAAATGGCTATATCCCAGACGAAAAACAGACTAAAGAGAACAACAGATGAATATAAACGAACAAACATTAATACATATAAGTGATTCAGAAAGCCAGAGTAACAGCGAACTGCGTTTTAGAATTTTTTAATAATAGTTCTTTGTATACTCTCAGCGCTCTGACGTCTTTCAAGGCCAGTCGACACGTCACGCGGTTCCTTTTATGACAGCCCTTTCCGTGAGCATCCATCTGCAATTTCTCATCGATGCAACGCTTTCCCGTGAGAATTATCTCTTCCTTCAGAGGTTGCAATCATACACCTTGAAACACGACCACATCCGAGCTAGAACTGGGGGTGAACGGGAGAATGGGCATTCTCTGTTGGAAAACTGTTGTATCTATTTTGGCTTCAGCAGTGAATGGGGTGCAATGTAGCAGTAGTAAGTCATAAGAAAACTTGAAAAGACTCAATATAAGATTAATAACAAAAATGCAGCCATCCTTTTAAGATTAATGCGAAAAATGAGGGTCAACATCCTTTTCAACAGGACATGCTAATAATAAGGGTAATAATAATTTTCAATATAATAATAATAATAATAATACAGATCCCCATATACACGATAATGCTGTCTCATTATTTGAAAATTAACATATACTGTTTAAATGACCACTCTCATTCAGGGACACATGTGTTCATTTTCCAAATATTAGCTTTTCCAATTCAGAGGAAGTTATTTAAAATGGTATCAACCTTCTGCTAGTCAGTCAGTCTCATTGGATATAGTAAAACTCGTCCCGAGCTTAAACCCAACATGGTCGACAAATTACTTGGTGTTTAATCCACGGCTGAAATTAAGTGATGCACAACTCCTAGTTGCTGTTTTTTGTATGTGTATGTGAGTATTTGTCAAGAATATAATTATCATAAAAAATGAGGGAATAACGCTGTCCCAGAATTAATTTTGTGTATGATATAGATTTTCTATATCATGACAATAGGACAGTATTAAATTCTATTGTATATTTCAGAATAAAAGTTTCAGATTTTTCAAAGGATGAGTTCCATGAAGACATACCGAAGAACAAGTGGGGTTCATCATTTAACTCAAATTTGCTGATTGGCTGATATACTAATACATGTGACCGGAAGGAAGCTCTCTCTCTCTCTCTCTCTCTCTCTCTCTCTCTCTCTCTCTCTCTCTCTCCAGTTTTAACAGCAATGGGTTGTGTTAATAGTTCTTTGTAGCTCTTCTCCTCCTCTCAGCCCTTATTAGTTCCTGTTATACTGACAGGTAAAAATTAATATACGCCAGGGTGGTGTTAACATTATATTAATCAGTCAGTATCAATCAGCTTTGAAAGAAAATTGGTAACGCTTTGGCTGCGATAAGACAAGTAGATCTTGTTCTGCTTGAAATTTTATACTGAGTCTGTGTAACGTGTTGGAGAATGGCGCCTTCGTTTTCGTAGTTCTGTGGTATAACTGACATGAAAGATAAAATTAACGCAGTTTTAGTTTCCTGTTCCTTCTTTCTGGGAAAGGATGCAATGTTCTTCATCTTCAAGAATGACAGCGAGTTGTCAAGTTAAAGCTGATGAAGATTCTGAGTACCGCCTTTTTAAGAGTCACAAGGCGTGTGTTTCCTGTGGCAATTGTTTGGAATACCTTTATTCTTACCTTGAGCATTTAGTTTTATTGCAGAGTATAACTGTTAAAGTTTTTCATTATCACCTGTGTCTGGAGCCCTAGTTCTCCATTTCCTAAAGGTTACAAATTCTACCACACAATCCAGATATCCTTTATCTGTTAACAGAGCTGGATTTTCCTTACTTCCCTTCCAGTTACTGTAGTGGGTGAAAGCCATGTTCCTGTAGGTGGGTTCTGTCGAAGTTTATAAGGAACACTTCACTCCTCTTTAGCGTTCATACATCTTCCAATATTGGCTTACTTTTTTAAAAAGTGACTTTCTAATTGTAGGAGTACAGCAAGTAACACGAACCTTATTAAACTTATGGTACTATATGTAGTATCAGCAGATGTTGCTTTTAATAACTCTGTCAAAATTCTGTGACTTTACTGGTAGCCATAACAGATGTATCAGTATCAACATCATCAGGATACGTAAAGTGGTAGAAGTAACAGTAGTAGTAGCTAAAGCTGCTGAGAGGCTAGTGGGTATTATCATCATCACAATAATGCATAATACGTTGTCTTATCAAAGATCAGAGAGAGAGGCAGGCAGCCATTACCCGTAATAGGACTGTGGATATAAAATTGTAGTGCCATCATCCACACTGCTTTTACACTCATTTTCATCCTCACTGTTTTCAATATCTTTAGTATTTCCGATAAAACAGGTCTTTCAGAGTTCTCATGGGATATATTTCGAAATTACTCAAGACTCAAGCAAAACACGGACAACGTGTTTTCAACGCAGTCTTAGTCAGTACCCGGAACTAGAATAATGAACATCATAAGCTGCGGCAAGCTGTTGTCATCTTTCTCAATACCAGCGATTTCAAGAGCAGTGTTATGTAACTAAAACCGCAACAGTGTTATTTGTGTTATTATCAGAGTTGTTTGCAACAGCAGCATTAACCTTATTGCTGGTATTCGCGGTAGCGTTACACTCAACTCGCGTTGGAGTAGTTGTACAATATCATAACCATAATCATTGATATCATCCATTGCTTTGCCATTATCCATTAGTTTGCTACTATTGTCCTAAGTTGTAATATTACTAGAGCAATGCTTATTGTTGCCTTAATGGACATATTGACACAGTAAAAACAACCATTATTAAGAAAGTTCATAGTTTACAAATAATTCCTTCAGACATTGGATGGGTCGATATCATACTCGGTTAACACTCTCCTAGGCCGGCGTTCATTTCTCCGGCCGGCCAACGAAGAATTAGAGGAATTTATTTAATTTATTTCTGGTGATAGAAATTCATTTCTCAGTATGATGTTGTTCGGATTCCACAATAAGCTGTAGGTCCCGTTGCTAGGTAGCCAATTGGTTCTTAGCCACATAAAATAAGTCTAATCCTTCGGGCCAGCCCTCTTTAGGAGAGCTGTTAAACAGCTCAGTAGTCTGGTTAAACTAAGGTATACTTTTTTTCAGACACTGGGCTCTTTCGAGGACTCGGCCAACCATCCATCACATTTATAGCTGTTTGAGGAATACAGTCCTTGACTTCATGAGTGAAAATGCATATAGCACATATCTCGTTAAATGATCGGAAGCACGTATGCAAACACAGACGACTTGGCATGCAAAACCTCAAATGGCCTTTGCTTAGAGCTCTCTAGCGTCCTATATCATCGAGTGTTAGGCACTTTAGTGCATTCGAAATATGATTTACTTGGAACTGTACATCTAGAAAAAATTCAGACTGGTTTATTAAGTCTTCATTTGACAATGAATTGGGTTAACTGCATAACAGTGTTGTTAAAATAGTAAACACTTACCATGTGAATATATCATCTCCAACGAATCTCTGAAATAACCAGGGAGATGTTTTATCCCAGATTTCTCAACATTCTACTTTGATCTCGGTAATTTATCACTGCTTTCGTGGCAGTGATTCACTTATTCAACTTTCTTCCCATTAGTCTGTGAGTAAACAAGAATTGTAATTGCATTAACTTTTTTCTTTTCCTTTTGAAGGGTTCTTTTTCCTTTTTCATTCGAAGAATTTTCAACCTGGAGAACTTTCCTTTATATGTTTACATGTGGCTCATTAGATAACTTACTCCGCCGCTAAGCGCTCTTATTGACACTGACATATTTTACTGCATCAGAACATATCAACTATATTAACAGGGGAAATTTTTACTACAACGTTTATATATTTTTCATGTATTATATTGTGGCTTTGCATTGAATCCAGTCTTCTGCGTATAGGCAACATAGGTTTCAGTGATCCCTTCCAAGATGAATACCAAAAAGGTTTTATGAAGATGCGGATCGACATCCCAGTATTTACCAGAAAATGAGATGAACACTGATTTTGAAAAAGCTGTGGGATTGTGCGATTAGCAAAACCGTAGTCATATAAGATTTCTTTATAAATAACATCCCCAACTCTTTAGTATGTCAGCGAAAACCAAAAAATTACATATTCCCTCTCTGAGAAAACAAGAAGACAATGATTATCGAAATATCCTGGAACAATTTTCTGGATCATAAAAACGGAAGGGAAATATGTGAGCTGAAGACATTGAAAATTAAGGATCCCACTTGAGAAGGTCATATTTCCTCCAATATCCTTAGAAAAAAAATCAGTCTTAGAAAAATTAGCCATCCATATTTGATAACTCATTATTTTAAGAGCTACGAGACAAATAAGACAATGGTTCTATAACTATATTCAGTCTCACGCAAGGTTACAGAAATCGATGAATCATTCATTTCTCTCTCTCTCTCTCTGTCTGTCTGTCTGTCTGTCTGTCTCTCTCTCTCTCTCTCTCTCTCTCTCTCTCTCTCTCTCGTGCCCATGTTTAAAAAATATTTGGGAGAGCATCTATATCTTCATATAATTTTGTGTAAGTTCAAGAATACGTTATTTAGTTAAAGAAAGCTGATGTCCTAATGCCTTTCAAAGCCTCAAAAGGATTGAAGTGTTTCCTTTTGTGCCTCGTGATTGTATCTATCGTTGGTGATCACCCAAGGATCGAAGTGTTACTTTATAGAAAAGTAAACACTTGCAACAGAGACTCATTAGCTACCTGAATGCTGGAGTTTCTTCACAACTGCCATTTCTCTCCCAATAGGCCCTCTCATCTCTCTCTCTCTCTCTCTTTACGTATCGAAAAATTTCTTATCCTATATAAATGATTTTTTATCTTTCATCTTCATAATATGTTACGTTACTTTATCTGGTTTAACGGACTGGTATTGTGTGAATAGCAAAATTAGTTACTATAAAATACAACCTACATTAACTTTTTTGAAAATAATTTAAAAATCGACGAAATTTTTCTTTTTTTGTTCCCATCCTGTATTTTATACTCTTTAAATTTACTTTTACAAGTTTATAAGATTTGTTCTTCACCTAATTCTCCTATACGCATTGCTAGGTAACCAATTGGTCTGCCTCTTAATCCCGTCAAAATAAGTCAACAAATCCACAATAAATAAAAGAGGGACAATGATTTAGGAGAGCTATTAAAGAGCTTTAGTGGTTATTGGCTTAAACTGACTGTCAGAAGAGTGTATTACTTCACCTCCTTAAGAATGCTTTTCCTCTATAGGAGATAATTTACTCGAGGAGGATTCACTGTTCAGTCTGCCTTCTTAATCCCTCAAAATAACCAAATCTATCCAGCTAAAAGAGGACAATGATTTACCTATCTTTCATTAATCAGAACAGTCGAAATCAGTCTTACAAGAGACCGAATTTAGCCTAGGTCCATTTTGCACGTTATTGGCTCTCTTAGAATATGACTGTCAGAAGAGTGTAAGGGTTACCTAAGACTACCTCACCTCCTTAAGAATGCATATCTATGGAGGCTTGCGTGTGTGTGGATGAAAGGGAGATTATTTTTCGACTGGCTGGCCCCATATAGAGAACCATGGTTACCTCAACGGGACCAACTGCTCATTCTTTCTTTAAATCTGCAGAAATGTAATTCTGAAAAAATAAATTCCTTATGGACACCGGAGAAAACAGACGCGGGCCTAGACCAAGAGGGTACGATATCGACAAAAGAACAGAAATCATCCTGCAAAGGGAGATAAGTTATAGGATAAGGTGGTAAGTAAATAAATATGAGGGAACAGAAAATAAAACCGATACACCTGATATTCAGGAAACATCAACAGAGAACAGGAGTGAATTTGTTCCCTGCACAAATATTTGACGATCAGAGGATTCCAAAACTGCTCTAGGCAAACTATTCCACATTTTAGTTGTAGCCAAGATAAAATTCCTACTAAACTGATTAGTATTAAACCTGAAAACGACACTGTTTGCAGCAGCAATCTAACCAGTGTTGCGAGTAAAAACAGCTAGGTCAGGTAAAGAAGACTGCAGTGGATGCTTGTTGTTGTATTGCATTTTATGCAACAAACATAATGAACTCACTTTACTTCAGTGCTACAAGTCAACATTAAAGTTAGCAAAATAAACTTGACTGATGACATTACTCTATCAAGAGTTTGAAATGAAAGACCAAACTGGAGAACAACACTCCAAACAAGGAAGACGTAAAAAGAACACTTAGATATAATAACTTCATCCTGAAACATTCTAAAACATTTCAGGGAGATAAACACTTTTTGAGAAACAAAGGAAGCAATATTACGTTCTTGAAAGTCAATTTAAAACCGTACTATTAAAATGTAAATCAGGATGAAAAGGCAAAAGTGTTCTGAATTGACTATCATGCTTTGAGGTTTAGAAGGTTTAAGATTCATCCCCAAACCTATCCCACTCATGAATACAGACCAGATCTCTATTCAAGGATTCTGCAACCACTTACCTGAGGTGTAGAGAAGGAACAACAGCTAGAAGAGTAGCATCATCGGGTCCACACCTTGCCACATGTCACTAGTATAGATAATAAATAGCAAAGGTCCAAGATCACATCCCTGAGAAACACCTGAAAGGGCATTACTAATGCTACTATATTGCTCATCAACACAGAACCCTTTAGGTTTCGCCTATTAAAAATTTATTTAAAATATTAACAAAAGATCAAGCAATTCCCAATATTCTTAGCTTGTAGATAAGGGCTTCATGATTCACACAGTCACAGGCTGCACTAAAATCTACACCAACCATGCATGCCTCTGCAGCCTCATCAAGAGCACTCTGTAAAATTGTGATACTAACAAAAGTGGATCGCAAGTAACACGGTCTTTACGAAACTCAAACTGTAATGCTGGTAGCAGGTAATTATCTTCAACAAACCTACAAAGACGCTTAGAGAGCAGCTCGGCGAAAACCTTGGATAAAACAGGGGTAACTGAAATTGGTCTAGAATCTGACGGGCATGAAGATAGAATTAGTCTCTTAGGCAATGAAGCAATGTTTTCCTTCCTCCAAACAGAAGGAAAACTTACATGTCCAACTAATGTTCAAAGAAGTAGTGTTTTTAAAACAGATGGGAAAGATTCCTTTAAGGTTTATGCTGCCATAACTGTCAAGGCCCAGAAGCAAAGTTGTGACCACTGAACGCAATTTAGGCTCTGGAAAGCATGACTGGGCCAATGCTGAGGACTCACCACACTGTTTGCTTGCAAGGTTTGAGCCAAAAGTTCTGCCTTCTGTCTCCGGCAATATACAGCAGTTTCATCAGCTCCTACAAGGAGAGGCATGCTCCACAGAGTGATGAGACCGACCACCACTTATGATCACCATTGGACGCAAGATCTCCCTCACACCCTCAGTATAAGCTCTCTTAGCACTCTCACGGATAACCTCAACTTGACTTCTAAGCTCAATAAGTTATGCCACAGAAAGTCCTATCAGTTGTTCCTCCATAAATAATAAGCTTTTAGTTTTTCATGTTAGGCAAGGTTACATACAGCATTTAAACCATGGCTTATCTGTAAGACAAAACTTGAGGAGTTTGTTGAATGGAAAACGAGAGACATCACAACCAGAAATTCATTATAAACGGCTGCTTGACATTAAGATTTACAGACTCTGATTTTGGAGTAACAAATAACAGTCGGGATTTAACAATTAAATGTCGAATATTTGAAACCAGTAATCTAGTTGAATGCATCGTCGCAAGACGTAACCACGCGACCAAATCATGACTTGTAAAGTGTAACGTGTCTAATGCAACCATTACATATCCACACCTCATTACATCTGTACTAGGTATTGCTAGATCTTTACACCTACCGTTGGTAATGCTACGTCCTTACATCTCCTCTGGTAGGTACAATCATGCCTTTATATATTGTCAAACACTAATGAGTACTATCACGTCCCTACATTGTCCCTAATAGGCACTACCATGTCATTACGGTGTTTCTAATGGGTACTCCCGCGTCATTAGAACTTTCCCAGAAGGGAACTCATTGTCTTTATATCTTCTCTAAAGGGCACTTCCATATCTTTACGCCTTAATAATGGGTACTGACACTCCCTTACATCTCATCTGATGAATACTACTACGTCTAAGTTTTACCCGAGGACTAATGGGTATTACCACATCGGACATCCTGGTTTGTTACTAATGGATACTACCGAGTCAGTATATTGTTTCCAAAGTCTTTAAATCTGCGTACTGACAGTGTCCTGACATATTACCTACCGGGTAGTATTCTCTAAGTGCGTACTGACATATCTTTAAATCTTCCCCAGTGGGTACTTCTAAGTCCTTATACATTCTTTATTTTTCTCCAGTTGATGGGCACTCCATTCAATGGGCGTTCTCCATTATACCTTCACTTTCGTCAACCCTTTTATTTGCACAAGCGAAAATGCAAAACCCACGTACACCGACTAAAAATAAACGAGCAAATACTGTTAGAATGAAATCACTCAAATAGGTCGAGGTACCTGATCGCTAAACTATAAGAGGTAATAGAATAGTTTATCCACAAAAAGCCCGTAATAATCTAAACGGCCCGTTCATATCAAAAAAAAACATTCAGGCTTCAAAAGCAATCAACGCAAAAAGGGTAGGTAAGATCACAGCCGGTACTTTCATAACGAGAGCATTTGACACAAGCACCAACCTGTGGTAATATAAACAGGAAAAATGAAACGAAAGTGCTCAAAAAAGGGCAGCGTAAATTTATGTCCATTTGAAATCCATTTTAAAAGTCTTTCATAGGTTTAAATAATTCCGCAATTTCATCCATTTGATGGAGAGAATGTTTCTGGGATCGTGGCCATGACGATTCAAAACCTGTTACTGAGTGACCCTTGTCAGGTCATTGAATCTTTATAGGACAATTTAGAGCATGATTAAATACCTCTTAAAACAACTTTCAAGCACCAATAATCATAGCTATGAAAAGGATAAACACTCTCTAGAAACGTGTTGCAAGAGATTTTGATAAGTCTCCATCATCCTCCACCAATTGCTATAGAAAGTGGCTGCAATATTGGACAGTCTATGACAGCTTCAGGTCTCCATAACGTCACTTGTGTCTTAGCGGGATGGACCGTGTTTGGAAGAAGGACAATAATAACAATCCGATCCTCCTGAGGCGACAAGTTGAGTAGGCACAGTAAGATACAGTGCTCAATGGAGCAATTCATTCACACATTCATTCGCCAACACTCTTCATAAAACTTATTCTTTCTTCAGCATTTATCTTACTCATTCCTAAGGTCAGACAGGCTACCGTGAATAACTGAAAAAGCAATAATTTTGGAAAATGAAATGGAAATTACATTTATTTTATTATACGTAAATTCAGACATGCCTTCATAAATAACTGCAAAAGCCATATCTTGCAAAAGTCAAAAAGAAACTGGACGCATGATGCTTGAACTCAGTTTCAGACTGTCTACCACGAATAACTGCAAAACGATATACATGCCGCAAATAACATGAAATGAAAGGAGTATTGGTTTCACTAATAAATTTCACTTTTAAACATATGTGACTTCATGCAGCATGTATACCAAAGGAGGTTAGGACACGTATAGTTTAATGAAAGAGCATAGCTGCTTATATGTTGTTTTCTGGTCTTGATTTTTCCTGAAAAATACAAACAAAAGTCGGATTTCGTTCTGAAGTCAGTTAAAGTTGATGTGTTTCTTATCTTATGAGTACAGGTCGGCTTACAGCAATATGCTGTAATTCTATTTCTTTGAAAAAAAATTTTTCTAAGCAGTCATTACATTAAATATATGGCAAAATTACTGGACATAAATATATATCTCAGTATACAGTGTAAAAAATACGTGCAAAAATATAAAAAGCCTTCGTCACTTAAAAGTCCGACATAAATGCAAAAGTAAATTTATATTCGAATGCGCTCTCCAACCACCATAAACCAGGTTTCGAGATGAACCCCCGGTATTGGCTGCCAATACCATAATAAAACTATCTCTCTCTCTCTCTCTCTCTCTCTCTCTCTCTCTCTCTCTCTCTCTTCATGCGCACGCGCTTAATTCCTCTTACTGGTGCTCTGGAGCATAAAGATAGACAGTTTGATTTCAGTGACCGAATGGAGCATTCGAAAATAAATCAGAATTCACATAATGCGAGAAATGATAAGCAAATTAAAAAAAAAAGTTTACTGTATAAATATTTTCTGCATTGATGTGTATAGGTGCATGCAACAACTGATAAAACAAATACTGCACATTTTAGACCTTTATTCCTTATAAAATCATGTATTTTATCAAGGGCTTCTCTTAAACGTTGGCGCAGCCCAAGGTGATTGACACGACTAAAACGATTCAACCTCATTATCTGGCTTGCTGAGAGTTTTTCTTTGCATCCTATATTACAACGGCGATCTCATTATCTAGCTTGCTGAGACAGTTTGTTTTCCTTGCATCCTATTTTACAACGGCGATATAAATTAGGAAAAATTGATTGATTGATTTATTCATCATTTGGATTCGCTACTGCTAATCTCATTGACTCTGGAATCGTGGTTTTTGGCTGACAGTAATTAAAAGGAAAAAATTTTATCAAAACTTGAATTATGAAGAAATCCTCCCACATCTGAGAACTCTGCAGAGTGGTACTTTCCCCTCTTCATCTCGGCTGCCCAGAGAGGAAGCGATGTTATGAAACCCCAAGGCTGGGACGCTAGACCACGAAAATAAACGACTGGGTAGACCGTACCAGAACCATAGTCTCTAGAAACGGAGATTAGAATGGGCTGTGGTAAATTAGCAAAAATTGATTGACTGTGTCATTTATTCCCTGATTACATTTAGATGTTGCCCAGTGACGGAATGAGCTTGAGATGAATGTGGGGTCCTTGTGAACCAAGATCTAAAAGACTCTGGTAATCGTATATGTTTTTTGGAGCCTGAAGATTGCACTGAGGGAAATAAATACTTCAAGATTTACCAAGAACCAAACTCAGTTGAACACCTCAGAGTGTTTATTCAAATAAATGCTTTTTTTTAATTAGAAAAGTCAAATCTGATTAACAGCTCTCCATATCTTATTTCTGAGAACCAGCTGGTTCCCAGCAACGGAACCTCTGCAGTGGAATCCGAACCACATTATAGGTAATTTCTATCACCAAAAACAAATTCCTCTAATTCTTCATTAGCATCTCGGCTGCCCACAACTCTACCGAGGAGAACTATGAAGGAAATTGAAGGATATGTAAGATTAAGAATTGTCAACCTGAAGAACCAAATTAGAAAATAGCATAGTATCTTTTTGAGCCAATTTATTAATTGTGATATTCATTCTATACAGAAAGTGATGGGGAACTTATTAGTCATTGAAAATAAATCCAAAGACATTTCTAGCTAAAGAAGATATTTGTTCAACATTAAAAAGATCCTAGGTAGTATAAACAGCTGGTGTTAAGGTGGCCATTATAGGTATCCTACATGTAGGTATCCAAACATGTTGCAGTTCAACGGCTTTTATTTCGACTTTTTTTTTGTTTGAAAGAAAAATGGGCTGACCCAAAATAAAGGATAAGTAATAATCAGAGCCCTCGAAAGCAACAGCTGAATATAGTATGAAAATACTTCGTACCTAGATACTGTCTTATTTTCTGAAAGTTGATATACACACGATGAACTGCTTCTATTGCAGTTTTGCTTTTGTTCCTCTTCCTCTTAATAAAACAATAAAATTGTGTGTTCAATCTGGCTTTGGTCTTAAATATACCGTGGTTGATCACATACAATTTCACTCTCAAAAGAAAAATTTCTTGCATTGCAGTGTTTCTTTTTTGTTCCCCCTCTTCTTCTTAATAAAAACAATAAAACGCCCCAATAATGATAACGGTTACAACAAAAAGTCATTTTAATAAGAGATTGATCTTAATATATACTAACGACCAAAGCTAGTATAATTTCAGTTAGATAACAGCGCTCTCCATAAACCGAAATCAGCAGTTGGCGGAGTCCCTACGAAAACCTTGTTTACGTTCAAGCCTAGGCCTAGTAATGATCTTCAGCTCCACGGATGGAAAGGAGGGAGGCATTTTTGAAACTAATGAACCTTGTGGTCTCATCTCTCTAATTAACGCGTTCTATTTTGAAAGAAAAGTCTGGGAATATCAAGATATGACAGAGAGAGAGAGAGAGAGAGAGAGAGAGAGAGAGAGAGAGAGAGAGAGAGAGAGAAGGTGCTAGAGTTAGTGTATCACGCATATACAGAGGCAAATAAAAACTTGCGTATGAACGTGCATTCATAGAGGAAAAAACTGTTGTCAACGTCTCAGGCCTAGCCTAAGTAAAAAAGTAAGTACACCCTAGTTTAACCAGATCACTGAGCTGATTAACAGCTCTCCTAGGGCTGACCCGAAGGATTAGATTTATTTTACGTGGCTAAGAACCAATTGGTTACCTAGCAACGGGATCTACAGCTTATTGTGGAATCCGAACCACATTATACCGAGAAATGAATTTCTATCACCAGAAATAAATTCCTCTAATTCTTCACTGGCCGGTCGGAGATTCGAACTCGGTCCCTGCAGAGTGCTAGCCGAGAACGGTACCGACCAGTCCAACGAAGAACCTAGTAAGGACAAGAGAATCTTGCATTTAACGAGGTGAGTAAAAGCATGTAGGCGAAGGTAAAATGACCCAATAAAAGAGATGTAAATAAAACAAATAAATAAATAAAGAACAAAATTACCAGAGAGAGAGAGAGAGACAGAGAGAGAGAGAGAGAGAGAGCTGCCAAAGGTAAATCATGATGTGATATGAACCCATATTTACAGAGAGACTCTGTATTAAATACAGTCGCTACAGTGTCGCATATCACAGCAGCTGGCAACTGTATATTATGC
>NC_089776.1:26012909-26042909 GCF_040412425.1 Macrobrachium rosenbergii | reverse complement strand
TACCCCTCAATCATAGAGAAAAGGGGCCAAGAAAATGGTATAAATATGTGGGTGAGTGGAGAGGAAACTTTTTTTTGCATGAAGAAGTTAACATGATTCAAAGTTTCCCAAAATACATAATTCTCGATTCATGCAACATCTGGAGCAATACTGAAGCTAATCGACCCCAAGAGAGTTAAAGGAAAAAGAGGATTGGACGAAGTCGATTCTTGAAATCACTGAATGATGAAGAACACTCCTGGAAAAAGTTGAGAAAAGAATGGCAAAAATACGGAAGTGATCGTAATTATACATTTTTTTAGTGTGTGTGTTCGGAGAGAAACCTGTCTTCAGGATTAATCGGAGAGGTTACAAAATTGAGGCAGACCGAATGGTAAATGTGAAGTAACAGAATCTATATATATATATATATATATATATATATATATATATATATATATATATATATATATATATATATATATATATATATATATATATATATATATATATATATATATATATATATATATATATATATATATATATATATATATATATATATATATATATATATATATATATATATATATATATATATATATATATATATATATATATATATATATATATATATATATATATATATATATAGTATATATTAGTGACTAATCCATAGTTTTCGAGGTTGCTGAGATGAATACTGACACTCCCGATGCCCTTCAATTCCAAGTTCAGTCCCAGTAGGAAGGGGGGTGAAAAGGGGTGGGAAGGGAATGATGCAAAAAAATAACCGAAAATGATAGATATTAGTGTCTAATCCTTAGTTTTCAAGGTTGTTGAGATGAATAGTACTCCCATTGCACTTTAAGTCCAAGTTCAACCCCGATAAGAAGGGGGGTTGAGAAGGGGTGAGAAGGGGGTGGCATATAAAAATAACCAAAAAGACAGATATTAGTGTCTAATCCATAGTTTTCTAGGTCACTGAGATGAACAGTGACACTCCCGATGCACTTTAAGTCCAAGTTCAGCCATGGTAGGAAGGGGTGGGGGAGAGAAGGGATGAAAATAAAGTGAAAAAAAAAAAAACGACAGATATTAGGGTCTCATCCATAGTTTTCGAATTTGCTGAGATAGGAATGGGAGGTGAGAATGGGTGAAATATAAAATGTCAAAAATGTTGGGCAATGTATTTGAAGCAACTATCTTAACAGAAAATGGAGAGAGTGAGAGAGGGAGAGAGTGAGAGAGAGACCGAGAGGGAGAGGGAGAGGAAGTGAGAGAGAGAGAGTAGAGGGGATATTGGGAGGAGAGAGAGTTTATTGGTTGTCATTCAGAGTTTTCCTGGGCAGCACCATGTTGATCAGCTAGTATACATATAAAATAAACACACATAGTTAAACAATCAGAAAGGAAAAATATCGAAAAAAAACATTTTTGTAAACTGAAAGAATCGTTCAAAATAACAGAATGAAACATGATGAATAAAATTCCGGCGGAGATTTACTGAAGATAGAGAATGAACCAGTCGAAATAAAATGCATGCATGAAACACCAGAAGGAAATGGGAAAATAATAATAAAAATAAACTGAAATCTAATAAAAAATAAATTTAAATATTTATATGAAAACTCACCTCAGCAAGCTTGAGCAAAAGGACCAAGTGTCAATCAACGTCTGGAAAATCCGGGAGAGGAATCCAGTCATGAGAAGTGAATAATGAATGAAGCCTTGAGAGAAATGTCGGTCAGAAATCTTGACGTTTCTTGAACACCGAACTCAAGACGACTGAGTGAAAAGACTTCAGAGAACTTTTGGGCTAAATCACATGGAGCCATTTAGGCCTTTCTGTGAATGAAAAAGATGATGATTGTCGTGACAGAGATGACGGGAGAGATGATGCCAATAGCGATTTAAAGGAAAGAGCAGAAAGAAATGGCTTTAATAAAGATTGAGGTAAATATTAGAAAGCATTACTTTTCTCGTTGTGAAGATCTAAAATGTATACGTAGAAGCAGGGCTTCTTAAGCTGACAGAAATTAGTCTAAACTGAAAAGGAAGCCAAACATGTGGAAACCTAAGCTAAGAGAGAGAGAGAACAATCGATTGCAAGAATACCATCAGTTTTCAGAAAATCTATCAAAGGCATCGTGATTGAAATGAGAAAATCAAATTCAGAGACTGAATAGAGGAGAAATGAATAGAAGTGAAATCATAACATGATCCATCAGAATCAAAGACGAAAGCAAGCAAACTGGTGATCGGATATTAACGCAACGTCGTGAATAAAATGGAGAATGAAGATTGAAAATCATACTATTTCATGTTTTAAAATGATTAGACAGATCAGAGGAGTGTTTAATAATACGTGAACTCTGTTTTAAAGAATAATCGTTGAAAAAAGACATACAGTAGATATTTATATAACTGCATGAACGATCAAGGAGCACAATTATATCTCTCGGTAGTAAAAAAATATATACAGATAGTTACTTCAGTACAAATTTAGACCGTGAAACAGTCCAACTATACCATTACTTGTCAAAACGGACTAAAATATCACTATTCGAAAAAAATGAAGGCACTCTAAGTCAACTCCTCAAGCCTCCCACACCAAACGAAATAACCCTGATTCTCCTTAAGTCATCAGAGGGGCTTCCCTTTTAACGAAAAGTCTGACTCATCCAGATCTCGAGAGGCAGCGTGGCTCTCAGGAATCTGAACCCAGTGGCCTCAGATTGTTTGTAAGCAAGAAGGCTTTATGCAGATTTCAGTTCCTCATTGGCATTAGCTCTGTAATTTATGAAATGTTAGAAAAGCTGTTGGTTATTTATCACTTGCTGTTGATTGTAGTATTCGATGTTTTAACTTCAAGTTATCAATTCTTGACACTTCAATAGTTCATCAGTTTCTATTTTTTTTGTTGTCATATCTTATTTCACATTAGGCTATCATCTCACAACTGTAAGTATCAGTATGATCCATCATAACCTTAAATATTGCTCGTAAATTGTAGGGTGCTACTTTGGATTGTTATCTATGCGTCACATACTCTGAGACGCTAGTACTTAACTTGGCGGAAGCTCCTTGGGACGCCGTGTTTCGTACTAGCCCCTCTTGGACTGTAGGATCACCAAATCAAGGCACCGCCACTTTGAGTAGCGTGCCACCACAAGAAGAAGAACCACCTTCCGCCCACTGAAGTGGTCAACAGAAGGGGGCACACGCAAAACAATTCTCAGCCTAGTCCTCCCTCTCCATGAAAGGACGGCCGGCAACAAGGTCCTTCCATCTCCACGAAAGGACATTCCAGAGAAGCAGTACCACTGTAGAGCATGCAAGGTGACAGGCCACTCCACTAACTGGGAGGGCTGCCCAAATAACCAGCACCCAGGGGACGCTCCAATAACGTGATCTGCACTACCTTGCAAAGAGTAATATCATCCACATTGTGTGGAGTTGACTCGTGCAAAGTGGATCTAGGCTAAACTTCGGTCTCTGGTAAGACTGATTTCGACTGCTCTGACTAACGAAAGATTGAGTAAATATTGTCTTCTTTTATTTATTGTAGCTTATTTGTTGATTATTTTGAGGGACTGAGAGTGCAGACTAAACAGTGAAGAAGTAATCTTATAAACTCGAAAAAGTAAATTTAAAAAGCATAAAATAAAGGATGGGAAACAAAAAAAAGAAAAATGTCGTCAAGTTTTAAAGTAGTATTGTCAAAAATTTAGTGTAGGTTGTATTTCATAGTAATTAATTTTGTTATTAATACAATACCAATTAGTTGAATCAGAGAAGTAGCATAACATACTATAAAGATGAAAGAAAAAAATCATCATTTATAGAGGAAAAGCAGTTTTTTTTAACACAAATAGAGAGGGAAAGAGAGATGAGTGGGGCTATTGGGAGAGAAATGATCAGTTGTGAAGAAACCCCACCATTCACCAGTAAAAGAAATTATTGGTAGGAGCTAATGAGTCTCCCAGATGACCCTGCTTCAGCTATTGAATTTCAGCTTATATAAATCTAACACTGTCGATCCCTTTAGGGCCTATCACCCAAAGATAGATACAATCAGGATACCAGGTACAAAATGAAACATTTCAATCGCCTGTCTTTAGACAAAATGGCTACTGTGAAGAAGGCCTTGAGGCTGGATTGAAAAGCATTAGGACATCAGCTTTCTTTAATTAAGCAACGTCTTCTTGAACTTACACAAAAGTATACCTGAAAGACCCTGGCTCTACCAAGTTTTATATAATCGACAAAACCACCATGTTTGACTAGAAGTTACTGGTAGATGAGAGTGCCTTTGAGTCCACATTACTGACCAGATGCCCCTAGACAGTGATCTGCATCTAGTGTCTGCCAACTGCAGCCCATACCTTCATACCGCCACCAGACCCTCACCATTCACCAGTAAAAAGAAATATATTGGTAGGATGTCGTTGTCACGGACACCCTGAGATGTCCCAGAACTTAGTCTTTGGCCTGTATTTATGCTGACTTCCTCAGTAATTTCAACTTGCGGTCAGATATCTTCCACTGTCACCCTCTCCTTTAGGGCCTATGGACCTTTACCCCATCCTACAGGAGTTTCCCAATGTATTCAAGCCCAAAAAGGATACTAACTGAGCATGGCATATACCACCATTTCAAGATGAGAGGCCCTTTGGCCCACCTCAAATTTCAATGCCTGCCTTTAGACAAAATGGCTGCTGTGAAGAAGGCCTCCAGGGGAAATGGGATAGATGGATCTTCACTGTGAATTTCATCCACAGGCCTCCAGCTGCTTGGTCCTTTATCCACTAAAGAAAAAATAGATGGTGATATCATGGTCCAAACAATACCTATAGTGCCAATCAAGTAAAATAACCCAAAACATGGAATCTGGCATCACTGAATTCAGACAACACAAAGGACAACCTGGTCGTTTGCCATGTCAACAATTTGGGACTCCTACCCCAATCTGATGGATGCATGTACTTCTTCATGGTAACACAACAATCTACATGGTGAATGGAGGCAATATCTTTATCGGAAGAATTGGCACACACTTGTGGTGAGGCACTCCTCGAAAACTGGGTGAGCCATTTCAGCATTCTTGATGTTGTAACATCTGACAGAGGACCAGCGTCCATCTCTGAGATATAACCTTCCTAGCTAAATTAATGGGTTTGAAAATCCACCACACCACCACCTACCATGAGCTGCCAATGGCATGACAGAAAGAAATTACAGATCCCTAAAAACCACCTTTATTGCCAGATACGACAGACTTGACTGGAAATCACATTTGCCTGAGTTCTCCTTGGGTTAAATATCGACACAGAATAGATCAACTTCTCCCTCATGGATATTGTGTTTGGCAAAACAATCTGTGTTTCAGGCAAATTCTTCCCTGCTGACAACACCAACAATCAAAAAGATGACCACTCAAGACTCAACAAAATCATAAAAGGATATGAAAAACAAGTCAGCTATGTACTTGCCAATTTATCTTCCTTTGAAGCAACATCTGCAAGAACCCTCTAACACCCCAACACAGGGACTCCTTCCTTATCCTGTATTTTGTATGAAACATCAAAATACAGCTTAATGGACAAGAGGACTGGATTTCCACTGGCAGGTTAAATAAAGAATACCTAAATGATAATAACCCCTCCATTAACTTATTTATGTCAGGCTGCCAAACCTAACCTCCACTTACACTCCATCTTTAAAGAACTCATCTTCTGTAATCAACCACCCAGTACCTTTTTAGGACGCTTAAAAACCAACCACCGAGTATGTTGAACAATTGTCTGCATGTATATAAATTAATTATTTCCTGTTTTAAGTACTTCTTTTGTAAAGTATTCTATACAGTTGCAACCCAGTTCCCTAACAGCATCCTGCATGACATTTACCTAGCACAGATGTGGACCAGTTGTGAATATTTACATCTGATATCTATGTATACTTTTTATGTTTTATTTCCATCTGTAAATGATTTTGCTCCTCTTGTGACCTAGAATGTATCAGTATCCCGAAATACACCAGTCTAGTAAGGATGTGGAATGGCTGCCTATTCCATTTTAGAAACAGATACTTATAAGATGTACCTATCACAAATGCAATTCTGAAGTATGCACACTTTGTACAGTTCCTTCCTTCGTCTCTTTTGCTAGGAAAAAGCTGTAAGCTTTCCAGCTTTGCTACCTAAACCAAAGTTTAGATTCCAGGCTGGCAGCCAGTCACAGAACGCCCTCGTGGTCATATGCTTAAATGTCACCCATGTTACCTGTCACTTAGTCCCGTTTCCGGTCAACCACCTGTGACTACATTTCCGTCCGCTTGTCGCATCAAAACGGATCAGATATGCGAAGGAAATCAGTAGTTTCTTAGAATCCTGTGCATAATTTCTTGTATTCAGGTAGAGTATAAATGATTCTTTCTTGTTATAGTCTTCGTCTACCAAATAACACTTAGTTTATGATTTTCCCCCACTCTCTTCAAGTGCATCAACATGTCATCATGATTAATATAAAAATGATTTTTTCTTCTCTAATACATGAGAGCACCCAAATAAATAGTTAATTAATGCCTCAGTAACTAGTATCCAAACGTTCATCTGGCCTTCCTGGTAATTAATCACCTAAATATAAGTCTTGTGTCTTGATCTGACATTCCACCAAAACCTCCCAGATTCAGTATAAATACTGTACACTTTCCTCCCCAAATTCTTCTTCAGGTTTCTTGCACTCGGGTGAGTAGCTCTCACTTTTATTTCCTCCCTTTTTGGTAGGATGTTATTCAGACAGGTTTTGGTCATTATTTAGTTTTAGTTTTAGTTTTAGTTCATTTATTTGTAGAATGGTCCCTTTTTTTCGGAACTTTAGCTAATTCAGAGTCTTAGCACGTTTTCTTGTGATCATTTCTCGGGTATCTGGCCATTTCTCAGATCATTTTTTTTTTGGTGTAGTTCACTTTACTGAAGATTTCCCTACAGTTGCTTATATTCTCAGTTACTCCCGATGTTTTAATATCTTACGCATTTCATAATTTGAGAAATTCATGTGAACCTAACGGCCAAATTTGGCTTTCTTCCAACAATATTTTATGAAAGAAAAAGGTTGGCTGGCTTTATTATTCTGGCTTCTCTTTCCTTGGATAGCTTTATCTAGACCTTTATAAATTCTGTCCCCTTTACCTACCCTGATGGAACCTACAGTGTATTGATCATAATTGTTATTTCTGTGTTTTTTTGTGATATCTGGCTGCTTGCTATTTTTCTTTCCTGCAAGACTTCCAGTAAGCCGTCCCTCTTTTTTCCCAATGTTTGGATGAGAAAATATTTTCAAACATCTTTATCTCACTGTATTTGACAACGGCATGTTCCAGTTGCCACCTCTCAGTAAATTCTCAGCATTTCCCAACTGATGAGAGTTTCTTTCCAGGTGGCATTTCCTTTACTGAGAACTTTCAGGAAAACTATAGGATCTAGCACTTCGAGTTATTCCCATTGCGTTTGCCTTGTCTGCTCAATCTTAATAAACATATCCAAACTCCTTTGCGCAGTTTCTTTCGTGGACAGGACGTTTGTTACTTAGCCCATTAGATTCCACATGCCTTTTCCAGCAAGTGCAATTAGAAAGAAATGTGTTAATATATTTTGTAATCTATGACAACAAGGGATTTAAATATTATTGAATGAATATGTTATGCATGAAACTATTTCTGCATTCTATAGGTAAGTTATAATATTTTAAATTTAATAAAGTTGGTACTTTAGTTCATGATAATAATATACGCAGAGTACTGGAACATTTATCATTTATAAATATAATAGAAACTGTAATGATAAGATTAGTGCTTTATTACTGGAGTAATACTGTCGAAAATTATTATAAAGAGACAGATTTTAAAGTTCATGTACTTCTTGAGGGCACTTAGTACCATTCATTTTATACACAGTAGCTAGGAATAGTAGTACGTGTATGCTTACAAAAAGGATAATATCCGACCCTGTACTTTGTGTCGCCTGTCACGTTTCTCCATGGTACAAAACAGTAGCACATACACACAAACACAATATTTATATATATATATATATATATATATATATATATATATATATATATATATATATATATATATATATATATATATATAAACCTAAAGTCTCAAAATTGGTCCATGTCAGGGAGAGAAAATTATACCTGATCCCGGTGATACGTGCCAAAAATTAGCTATTCGGTTAGCAGTAGACTCTATAGGGTTGTATCTTATTTGGAGCACGGAACAGAGTTAATAGAAATCCTCCAAATAATATTGGCTGAGAACCGAAAGCTTAACACTCGAAAGCACTCCCTATATGGAAAGAAATATATGCATGAGTATGTATTTTAATTAAGATATATCCGGCCCATCTATATTTAGGTTCAAGGAAATATTCTTGAGTGATTTTCATACTGTTTATAAGGGTTTGGTTGAGTTCTTTATAAAAGTGATTCTCACTTTCTGTAAACTGGTAATTCAAGCATTTAATAAAACTCTCATGCAATGTTTAGGGGACTTGGTTAATATCTTGGATAATTTAGAGAGATATTGAGAGTGTAGGTTAGGGAATAGAGAATGGTATATTATTATTAAAACTGAGTTAATGGTTACGCCGTTATGAGATGAAGCGATAAATGATCATAAATATTAGGACTGAAGATAGCCAATTACAGAATTTTGTTTAAATCCTCAAATTTTTCATGAAAGATTACGAAAATATTATTATATTGCTAGTCAGAAATTCGTTTTATAGAATATATATATATAATATATATATATATATATATATATATATATATATATATATATATATATATATATATATATATATATATATCTATAAAATTAATTTCTGACTAACATAGTATATATTTTCGTATTTTTTCATGAAAAATTTGAGGATTTAAAAACCATCCGTAATTGGACTGAATCACAAAAAATATGGAACGTGATGAATATATAAATAAAGACATATTTATACATATATATATACAACACACATATATATGTATACATATATATGTATGTATGTATGTATGTATGTATGTATGTATGTATGTATGTATGTATGTATGTATGTATGTATATGTATATATATATATATATATATATATATATATATATATATATATATATATATATATATATATATATATATATATATATATATATATATATTTAGACAGGAGGACTTACAAGCAAATCAGATCAAAATCGTCGTGTAGCAAATGAACTTAATAGCAATGCAAACATTTAATAATAAAGAGAAAAGGTCAAGTACAAAACATTTCCTGAAGAGCAGAGTGATTGATGGATGCTCAAAGAGGGATGAGAGAGGAATGGAGTCAGAGAAATGGAAGGAAAGAGGAGGGGAAAGGAAACAAAGAGAATAAACGAGATGGAAACTGAAAGGAAAGCTCAAGCAACTGATTGGCACTGACGTCCGTTGACCTGAGAGAGAGAGAGAGAGAGAGAGAGAGAGAGAGAGAGAGAGAGAGAGAGAGAGAGAGAGAGAGAGAGTTTATTCAGTGGCTGTGATATCTGAAATTTGCTAAAAGAATATACGTTTCATCAGAGGAGACAGTAACGTGAGAGAGTCGAAACAAGGTAAGTTTATCGATCGATCCCTGTGCCAATAAGTAGACATTTTTTATGATTCAGTACCTGGTTTTATATGATCTGATTGTTTAGGCGACTATGATGGATCTGAACTAGGTTGGAGAGGTGCGTTCATACCAGATGAATTGTTGAATACCTTCAAAAGGTGTGTATATGTATATATATATATATATATATATATATATATATATATATATATATATATATATATATATATATATATATATTATATATTTTATAAATATTATTTTTATAAATATATATATTCACTAAATATAAAACGATATAAGTTCAACACAAAAGATAATACACACACACAGACACACATACACACACACACACACACATATTATATATATATTATGAAAGCTTTTTGCTCCAAATATTTATATAAATATATCATATTATATATAAAAATATAAACGAAGATAAGTTCAACACAAATTTTACTATACACACACCCAGACATACACATACACACACACATATATATATATATTTTATATATATATATACATACATTATATATATATATATATATATGTGTGTGTGTGTGTGTGTGTATAGTATCTTTGTGTTGAACTTATCTTCGTTTTATTTTTAGTGAATATGATCTTTTTACCCAAAAATAATAATTAAAAAAATAGTTTTCGTAAAATTGTTCTTGAATTAACGTTCACACTCTCTCTCTCTCTCTCTCTCTCTCTCTCTCTCTCTCTCTCTCTTGTTTTCTTGTTTCCTATCCATACTACGATTCTCCTCAAACCTTTGAAAAATTGCCATTGACCCAACCTTCCTGGTATCACTTGCCATCCTCTTGATTTTTTCCCCCATTTTGGTTTCCTTATTCGATGTTAGGCAGTGTCATATTTCTTGTGGTATTTCATCTTGTTTATCACGAATATGATTAGGGCCAAATGACAAATAGGAAGGACGTGATAGGATGGTGAATTTTCGTAGAGAGAGATGCAGGAAAGAAGTAAGAAGAGCACTCCAGGATGAAACTGCTGTGAAATGATTAAGGTAAAATGAAAAGGAAAATAAATTCATAACTAAAAATGACTAGCTAAAGACCAGTAAAGGTTAAATGTACACATATTAACCGAAACTAAATTCAGAGACGAAGAGAATCGTTGCTAACAATAGTCAAGTTCATCCAAGTCTTGATTAACAAGAACAAAAGATTTGCTTCCTTCATTGAAATGTTTTCTTTATTCCTACAGGTATATAATTTCAACAGTAAGAGAATTTCGTCAAGTAGTTATGCTTTTCGAAAGGGACAAACATCACTATTCCTTAATTTTAGCTTCATTAAGTATACATAAGAAAAAGAAGAACAAAAGATAAGATTTATTTCTAACTATTCTATAAAACAGGAGAATAAGCGGAGAGAAAAGGATAGAGATACGGAAAAAGCTCTTGCTTTTAAAAGGTTTCAGAATCCAACATCTAACATAAAACGAGACGTACTATTTGCATTAAAAGACGAATTAAATCCCTATACTTGACCTAAAAACAAGGGTGTTTCACTCGTCATCACTGTGTGAGGTGAATGTGACTGATTTTCCAGGTACACGGCTTTAATCTATTTGATTTACTGACAAAGATAATGAGCCCGAAAATGATCATACTACTATTACTCATAAAACACAACTACTGATGTTGGCTATGATGATGATGATGATGGTAAAGGAGAGGATGTTTACAATACCATTATCAATACTTTTATTGCTACTGCATTTGCTGAATTTAATGATGATGGTGATGCTATAGTGACGACGCTGAGAATTACAGTGCTGAAGCCTCCACGGCTGTTCACAAGATATAGTGATTAACAGTAATTTTTTCTCTGTTAATAATGCATTATTTACACCCTTGCACCAACTGAATCGAAAGGCGAAAACAAACGTTATCGGAGAAATAAAAATACATTTTATAAAAATATACAAGAAATACGAATTTTTAATCTATTCATTCAGACTTGATTATTCCTATACAACAGAACTTTGCATTAAGCGTATAGTGAGAGAAGTCAACATTACAACAAAAAAATTGCCTTGATCGACAACACGAACAAATCAATCAAACGAAAAATGAAGCAGCCAAGATCTTCAGACTAGTGTTCTTCCTAGCACATCTGTATTGATCTAATCTTTGTACTTGTCTGCCTGTATGTTGAGTGACAAGTGGTGACATATGGTGAAACCGTAATCAGGAACTTGATTAAAGGTCACCATAGAAGCAAGGTGTAATGGAATTTCTGATGTCAGCTCGAACAGATTAGGACAGGGGCCCGATTTCTCTCCTTTCTGCCAAGACTCTTGGTTTAGTTGTGTGAAGTTTATAACAGGATTACACTTAACTACTTCTCTTTAATTGTTTTCTGTTGTGTTTATTTTACATCGTCTTTATTCAAATGTTTTTATTCTTAATAATAATAATAATAATAATAATAATAATAATAATAATAATAATAATAATAATAATAAATGCAACACCCGGTCAGGTAGAGTAGGTTAGGTTAGGGAAGGTTAGGATGGGATGTATTCATGCAATTACCTTTGCTGATACTTGTCATCTTAAGCTTATTCTGAAAAAAATTGCATTTTGCCCTTGGGATGTTAAGTAAATTCTTGATAACCTTGATAGCTGAGGTGGAGAAGATCCTAATAGTGTCTTCCCTTTGGTTTTTTTTTTAAGTTTCTTATGTGTTGTCTACCAAGATTAGTAGATAATATAGATTTTTATATCGATGTAGTATCTTTGCGGATGAGCACAAGCTTAGCAATACAGTGCCTGTTCCAAAGAATGGCATGTCTGCAGACTGCAGTAACTACAGGCGAATTTCTATTCTCCCTGTGCTCTCCAAAGTCGCAGAAAAACTTATTTCTAAGCCACTATATAAGTATGTGGACTCTACAGGATTGTTAGCTGATGGTCAATTAGATTGTAGGAAGCAGTTAGGTGCCTGGGATGCTCTTTTAGATTTGACATGCCATTTGCAAGAGAACCTGGGTAATTCAAAGAGATTTTAATGCTGCTTACGATTTAGTAAATCCTCATGAGATTTTAAACAGTCTTCAAATCGTTTTAGTAGATTGTAGGGTTAACTGTTCTGTCTTCATCAGTAGGGTTTCTGTGAGTGCAGATGATTTTCGTCAGATCTGCCTTGTCTCTCTTATATTTGGTGTTCAGGTAGCCCTGGTAGAACAACCTTATGGTTCTCTCATCCTCTTGGGAGAAGTGTTCTCCTGATAGTACAATCAGTTGTTGAATTCTTGTCATCCTGAGAACACAATGGTAAGAAGACCTGTTATCCACCAGGGTTTGGATGACATGTTGTAGCAAATCAGAGGTGGTATTACAGGGAGAACAATCTATGAAGACACAACAAACATAGGCATTAATGACTCAAGTTTTGAATTTTTCTGGCCACTGACTACTGCTGTTGAATCAGTAGTGAATGCCCAGAGAAATTCAGAACTTCAGTCATGAAGACCTATGTTTGTCAAAGTCTGAGGTCAGTTAGTTTTTGGTGGACCTTCATCTAGAAGCCTTAGGCACTGCTGGTAAGAAGAATGTCCAAAAAGTGAATGTTGCAATCAGCACTTCTGTCACACATGAAGCATAAAACCAATTTGTCTTCAAGGTGCGCTGTATGGTCTTCAGCTCATTCTCATCTGCAATATCTTCATTTACACATACAGAAATGTAAACAATCACAAAGCCAACAACCTGGTTTGCATCATAATCCTAGACAGCAATGTGCAGCATTGTCATCTCCCCTGTCAGGAGGCCCTTGACATCCTCAGGTGAAAACCATCGTTGAATGTGACCTAAGAAACCCTTCTTCTTCCAACCAACATCAGGAAAATGAGGTATGCCCCTAGGATAACCCTTCAGCTAACCACTACCTCAAGAAATGAAACCCACAAGTAGAACTCCTGGGACCTGGCACCGGCAAACAACCGTCTTAAGCACTCGGCCAGACTTTCCAGGATGAATCTGGAAACACTCAACCAAAAGGAGTGCTTCCTGGTCCCATCAACCCATCAAAAAATTCCTGAGTGCTCTGCAAGTCTGCTTGCAGGTATGAATAAGCCATACTTGTACCCCATGGCATCATTTACCTTTTGTAAAATAGTAGAAAGTACAACTACAACATCAAAGAAAACAAATTAATTTCAGCCAACTTTTATATAATTTATCATGGCCACACATAAACTCAAGAGTGTGAGTGAGAAATTGCAGTATAAACTCAACAGCATCCAGATAGCCATTCTGTTTAATGGAGTTTGTTTGAAAGAGGATCTTCTTCAGAGATGTTCCAACCTACAGCTTTACAACTCTGTTGCTCAGAACTCCAGGGATACATAGCAGTTTTGCCATCAATTCATTAACCAGCAGTTGGCGATTAAGAAACATGAGGAAAGAAAGTGCTAGCACATCTGAGGTGCCCTGAATAAGATGGGATGCCCTAGGAGAACATCATAATAAGAACAGATTCTATAATGTTTTCTTTTTTTTTAATCACACCGCATCTGGTCCTTGACAAGTCTGCTTCTTTCTCTGTCATTTCCTCTGATCCATGATCATTTCTGATAAAACCTGAAGTACAAAAATGATCTAAGGTAGGTTTGTCTATAACTATGATATAATAAACATCACCATATTCACTACTGTCATTATCAGAGCTATCTGACAGCTCAGGTCTACTACTATCATTATCATTTCCAAATAAAAGCCTCTACTACTTCATCATTGAGAAAGACCTCCTTCCTTCTTAGCACTGTGATGGTTACTGAAGGCTTAGCCCTTGTCTTGAGATTATCCTGTAAGTTGGAAATCAAATGTTGCCATTTGTCACTAGAATATAGAGAAAATCTCCCTAAAATGATGAAGGAAACGTGTTATCTATTGCGAGCTGCCTAACTAGAACCAAAAGAAGTATGACTGAAGAGATCAGTCCCACATCGTGGATGAGACCTTTTGATGACTGAGAAGATCAGTCCTGTGCAGCAAAATGGTTAGTGCCACTGTCAAAACATCAGCTTTCCTTATATTTGCATACTAAATGGTGCAGATGCACTATGTACCTTTACATATTAAATGGTTAAAGGTGGAAGCATGAGTAAATGTATTTACTGTGTGAATGTGTTGCAGTATGAGAACGTGGGCCTATGTGGTATTTTATTCTAATCCTTCAGGCCAGCCCTATAAGAGTTCAGTGGCCTGGTTAAACTACTTTAATACTACTACTGCCGCCTTAGATCCTGTGCACCTACCTAAGATTACAGGGACTACAACATTGGCTGCATCTCCAGAAATGTAAAAACTCACACGAGCAGCAACCTTCTCCAACCTACCATTTATCTAAGACTTTAAACAAGATTTTGACTCTCTACATCCTTAGTGAAATTTGCATTATTTTGTCAACCAAGTTTCTTGACAGGCTTTGCACTGCACCATCTCAAGGGTATTGCTGTGCCATTTGATGTGGAAAATCTCTTCAGATATTTTTGATAAACGTGATAGATATGATTCAGCAGAGGAATTTCCTGTGGTCAATACAAGTGTTCTACAACACAGAAACTACAAATACATTATAAAAAGCACAAAAGGCTTTTGATAATCTTATGACATTCTCAGGGATTTCTTCTGTAATTTTTACTAATCAGCCAGTTTAATGGTAATTCCAAGCATTAAACAGTAAGCATAAAATATTGTCAAGAAGTTGGAATACCAGTTACTAATACAATAGTTCTCCACCTGGACATAGAATAGTATAAGACGTTAATAGTGATGATTTAATGCCTCATTCAGGGACTGCCTCAGCAATTCACTGGGTGACTCAATTTAACAACCATTCATGGACTATCCAAATGATCTTAAATAGGGCTGAATGCTTGCTTCACAAATAACTCAACAATACCTAAGTTACTCCATTACACATTGATATATTACTGCACTAATGCACTTATTTAAAGATAAAGTGGAATGTCTCTTCATGGCAAGAATTATTGTGATTAATCCCCAGAAGATGAAAACAAAGACTAAATGGAAAATTCACAAGATATTCCTCCATGTTACTTTGGGAATATTATTTCCTGCATCACCAGACTAACTCACCCTCATTAACTTCCCCTACACATGCCTACACACTTATGTATGGATACAGGTACCTAATATTTGACTATCTCCTCTGTCCAATCCCACTGATGTTGGAACTGGTGGCAGGTTGGTTGAAAGGAGGGCTAGCATTTATTTGAGACAAGACAACACCCACTGGGACTCTGTAATCTTCATAGGTATCTTTTGTTTGTTACCCAGTGCTTCAGGATTTTGATTGTGAGTCTTTCGTTCTCCCAGTCTGACTTCCAAGTAGCCACTGACAGATTCATGGGATTTTTTCTCTAACTAAAACTCTGCAAGCAACTTCAAGGACAGACCTAGCAAGCCATTGGTGCTTTCATACCTGGATGAGTTTGGGCGCCTGTTCAAGATGTGGATATTCCTGGAATGGTGACCTCAAGACAACCCATTGTAAGAGGGACTTGTTGCCTAGGATATTCGATCCAGAGGCATTGCTGTTGGGACAATAATGCTCGTCACATCTATGTGGGCGACCCATGCTCTGGAAAACTTGAGCAGGTTCGATCTGGTAGGACCTGGTTCTCTGGTGCCTCACAGCTGCCCTATTGGCCAGATTGTTATCATGGTGGAGGGGTCAGATCTTTGTTGCCATCCTAACCAAGGATTATCTATCATGAGACATAGATGTCCATTGGAAGACAAGGGCAAAATAGAAATTTTAAAGGACTGCAGTCACATACTGAAGTGTATGTAAGTCTTCTCAATGAGGAGGTTTTCGTTAATGACATAAGACTCCCTGTCATTAAGAAGGCTTGGTTATGACTTTCTCGTCCATCTCTGGCAACACAGTTGAGAGATCTTACTCCATACAAGTCATAAAAGGCCTGGTTCTCGACCATTGACACCAATTTTATGTTCCAGACATGTGTGTTGATTAAAAATAAATATAGTAGTGAAATAAGATCACTGCTGAGTCATGAAAAAACGCTGGTATGCCAGCATTATAGGTAATTCCTTATATATATTCCAACTTCTTTTATATTGTATGGCCTATGGGCATAAATAAAGACCTGGGTTCGATCCTATGTATCATAAATTTATACTGTTCCATATGATTGTGTATTGCTTTTATATCATATATATATATATATATATATATATATATATATATATATATATATATATATATATATATATATATATATTTATATATATACATATATATATATATATATATATATATATATATATATATATATATATATATATATATATATATATATATATATATATATAAATATATAATATATATATATATATGTGTGTGTGTATGCATGTGGTATTATCTTTCTTTTTTTTCTTGATGACCTTTTTTATTCCTTTTTCGCACGAGATTGTGAAAGATAATCATTCGTTATTCTGTCCTGCAGGCTTTAACACTACCAGCAAAAATAAGGTCTGCTTGATCCGGAACAGGAGGGTTTAATGAAGGAACTCTATCGCGCTGAAATAACAAAGAACTCTGCTACAAAATAAGGACATTGCCAGTGATTATGGTGCAATCTGATAATGGGCCTCATCTGAATAACGTACGTCTACAATGATACAGAAAAGAAAAAAAAAATCGCTCAAGACTTTAAAACGCTTTGCTTTCATTTAAAAACTATATGTTCAAACAATGTCCTACTGATTCTTTTTCCACCATTCACAGTTCTGTGTCTTATATCAACTTTATCATTTTAATTTTTAGATAGATTTTATTTTTCCAGAGATTATAATTCTCGTTACGAAGAAATAATCTGTAAAAGAGCAAAGTTTTCTAATATAAAATTTCGAATGCCAATTTCACTTATCTATGAAAGCGTGTTTTTCAGAGCAGTCATATTTTTTCTCACTAGATCAAAGAAGCTCGTGACATCAAAAAAGACAAGAACTTTGATGGTATATCTTTCTTACTTCGCATTCTGAAAGTTTTCCCAAAATTAACGGATGAATGGTTAACTTGTTTTGAGTCGTATACATACAAATATAAAAACACACGATTTAACTCATAAAATCTACAGGTATTATAATATTTATTATAATATTTTGTTAGTTTTAGTTTATGAAATGGGAATTCCTTGTTAGGCGGAATTCCATTACCTAACATCACCGCTGTAATTAAGCATTCGAGGTGAGAGGGTCCGAGTAAGGGGCAATAAGTCAGTCGGTCGCTTTCTGTTCTGTAAAACGACAGACTTTTACAGAGACTTGTATTTTAAGCATCAATACAAGGTATAAAAGATACATATGCGAACAGCGGCCAAATGTGCAAAAGCACAATTTTATTTAAGTCTTTTAGGAATTAATATGTGTTTATTTCTGTTTGTGCCTTATAAATGATGTTTAATGTAAGGTGTTCATAAAGTTCATATGCTCATTTATATATATATATATATATATATATATATATATATATATATATATATATATATATATATATATATATATATATATATATATTATACATATACAGTATATATAGTTTCTTTGGGAAACCGTAAACTTTCAAACTGTCATGCCAGTTGAATAAAAAAAAAGTCAATATACCAGTCAATCATCTGTGCTGCAATCAAGTTTTACTGCTGTCCATAAAAACCCGTTATTTGGACTATAGCGCACGTATTACAATTTTATAAAGCTTTTTAGTTTTACATATCGGTAACATTATGGTGGTTGCCATTCATTAGTTTCATAACATTTCAAAACAAAAGTTTTTGTGGAAATGCTCATAATGAACACACCTATTGTTTTATAGAAGAATGTTTTATAATTCGCCGATATGTTTTGGGAATCTGTTATTCAATCTACATCAAAGATTCGAAAACATATATATTTACGTTCATATTTTGACATCATCATTTGCTAAACAAAATAATATTCATGTGTTTGTCGACATATACTTGTTTGGATTGCTGAACATAGTCGTATACACCCGTTAGTAATTTCACCTTCTTACACAGAACTTCAGGACCTAATTAGAGCTCCTCGGCTAAAATGAGAAGGGCCGAAATGGCCTCATCCAAAACTCCGCCAAAAGAAGAAGAAGAAGAAGAAATAACGTCGAGTGCAAATTCGGCCTCTCCATTAAACCGCCCAAGGGAAATTACGAGGGAAAGAGCTCGAAACGGTGCTGCTTGTGCAACTCGTTCTGAATATGACGCTATTTGGCAACATCTGGGATACAGAATAGACTAGAATATAGAATTTAGGCCAAAGGCCAAGCACTGGGATCTATGAGGTCATTCAGCGCTGAAACGGAAATTGACAGTAAGAAGTTTTGAAAGGTGTAACAGGAGGAAAACCTCAAAGCAGTTGCACTATGAAACAATTGTTAGGAGAGGGTGGAAAGTCAGATGGATGAAAGAGAATATGAACGGAGGTCTAATAAAAGGAATGAAAGAGGTTGCAGCTAGGGGCCGAGGGGACGCTGCAAAGACCCTTAAGTAATGCCTACAGTGCATCACATGAGGTGCACTATCCCCCCTCCCCCCATCTCCGGGGATATACTTCCAAGTCTAGGACTCACTTGGGTTGTTGGCCGGCTGAAGGCCGTTTCAAATACTATACTTTTTGCTTCGGTTCTTCCGGATAGATATCGCTAAATATTTGTGCAATTGTCGGAATAACGCTAATCGAAAACCGAGCTATAAAGCTTTTTCCAGAATCGGTGTTTGAGGTCGTCCACTTGTTCTTTTGACGTACAAGAACATTTATTGCACTTCTGTTTGAGAATCTCTTCATTTTGTTATTATATTTTCACAAAACATTAGATCTTAATGAAAATATTGATCTTTCACTATATGGAATTTGAGGTTTTATTAACTTTTGAATGATTCTACTTCTGGTCTCCGAAAACTAATACAGCATTGTTCCTGTATGTCCTACAATTGAGCGCAAACTCACACATACCCATAACTATTTCCGTCACTCTCTCTGTTATGCAAATATATTTGACATGGAAAAATATGATTCAAGCCAAAAAAATTAATTTTCTAAAAGCAATAGCTCACAATCTATCTGAAATTTTGATTTTTAATGTCTATAATGATCCCTTGTTTCTTGATTTGAACGTTTTTAAATACAGATATATTTAGATACAGATATTTATTTTTCCATTTTCCTATCATCTCGACGAATTGACTTACGGTGAATTGTCCGGGAACAAATTAAAGGACAACGAATTGACAGGACATCGTGTAAGGCAATACCAACACTGACTCCTAAAAACAGTCCTCTAAAGTTCTCAAAAGCATAGGAAAAAACTGAGAATAGATAAGGATTTACGTATTACCATAACTGAAAAATCCAATACACTGGTTACATGAACAAAGTCGACCAAGATAATAAAATGAAGGGATCATTTTTAGAACGAGAAACATACACAGAAATAAGAAATATCCTTTTAGATAACAACATTGCTTACCTTAACAAAAACATCAAGATTATTCCAAAAAGTCACAAAGAATTAGTAAAAAGTTTATAACTATAAATCCAACTCACCTTATGTGTTTGGAGTTATCAAGACTCATTAGGTGATCCAGTCAGACCAATTACAAGCGGCTTGTCAAGATGTCCTCTATGCTTGGAAGCGTAACTGGTGCGTCTGTAAAAAAAAATTATGTGGGTTTTATAGATGGATCAAGAAGGTTTTATTTGAAATATGATTCCAAGTATTTAGTTTTGACATTAGCTCGTTGTTTGCAAAGGACCAGTAGATGAAAAATTAAGTTTTTCTAACACATTTCATCGAAGTCAAAAAGCTTTGTTTTTAAAGGCTGAAAATTTGGGTCTTGAAAAGATATTAAGAGCAAAATTTGTCTGGCAATCAATTTGTATCTCCGTTGCTAATCAGCATTGATATGTTTTTTCAAACTATTTTCTTTGGGTATCAGTGCGAATTTAGTAGATTGATCTATTTTGTGCAATTAACAAAGATGACAGGAGTTCTCTAATAGCATTTTTGTCTGATACCATAAAATCTATATTCAAACAACCATCAGAGAATTTATATTTTCTTTGTGCAGGAAGTCTATGAATGTAGAGCCCTATCCCCATTTTTATTCAAACAACCACCCGTGAACTAGGATGATGGTATTCTTAGGTCGCTTCGGGTCAGTTGACCTGACACTCTAGAAGCTGAGCTTGGGAAAGTCCGTGAGATTGTTGCTAAAAATCTTAGATACCTCTGTGATTTTATAGACAGCTTTTACTAAAGCTAGAAAAATTTCTTGAGAACTTGTACCTAAATGTTTTTTTAGCATAAAGAACTTAAATATTTTACCTGTACTAAGCAATTCAGGGCCAACCCCGGACTAAAGTATATCTTAGTTTAACCAGACCACTGAGCTGATTAACAGCTCTCCTAGGGCTGGCCCGAAGGATTAGATTTATTTTACGTGGCTAAGAACCAACTGGTTACCTAGCAACGGGACCTACAGCTTATTAATAGTGGAATCCGAACCACATTATGACGAGAAATGAATTTCTATCGCCAGAAATAAATTCCTCTAATTCTTCATTGGCCGGTCGGAGAGTCGAACCCTGGGCCAACAACCCTGGACTGCTGGAACCATTTAATGTCGACGGTTTTAACAACTGTCCACTTTGGAATATGTTGATCAAGCATTCCCTTTATACAAGAATGGTTGAATGCATGGGATCTCTTACAACCAATGTAATTAAAAGTATAAGGGGCAAATGTCAATGATCACACAACGATTAAAGCAACACAAATGTAACGTTGGAACAGGGTCTACAACCAGTAGTTTATTTAACCACATTAACGAAAGTAACCAACCTATCAACTGGAAAAATACAAAGTAGATCATGTTCTGTAAAGACATAAGAAAACGAATCATTGTCGAATCATGATGGATAATAATAATGTGGTTCGGATTCCACAATAAGCTGTAGGTCCCGTTGCTAGGTAACCAATTGGTTCTTAGCCACGTAAAATAAATCTAATCCTTTGGGCCAGCCTTAGGAGAGCTGTTAATCAGCTCAGTGGTCTGGTTAAACTAAGATATACTTATGAATAATAAAAAAGTCTTCATTTTATCAACAACTGCCCAGGGATGTACAAACTGGACGTACTGCTCACAAACAATATTTTTAGACCATTACTTTTCAAATAGTTGTATAGTAGTTATGTTTATGTACTGCTGCTACATAAGGACACTTTCTAACCACTCATGATTTTTTGTACCAGTGAAATTATATATATACTGTACATATACTGTACATATATACATACACACACACACACACACACACACACACACACACACACACACATATATATATATATATATATATATATATATATATATATATATATATATATATATATATATATATATATATATATATATATATATATATATATATATATAATGTATGTATGTATATGTGTTGTGTTCGTCGTCAAGTGTCAGCCTCTTGTTTCTTAACAAGGTTACTAGTTTCGTGCTCTTCTCCATCCAAGTTGACACATTAAAATAGTCTAATTCAATGTGTAAGGCAAGAGAGGCACAAAGGGATTTAAAAGTAACCCGCTTAAAGGGTTCCGGGTCTCAGCAATCAAACCCTTTTTGTACAGCGACTGGTTTTTCCTCCAGATCAGTTTGCCCGCCGGAGGATATTGTCTTATGTCAGTCTTCCAGGGAGACGATAATATTCCTCGTCCCGGGCTAAAATCCCCCTCCGTCCCTTCTTCGATTACGGAAAAATCGCAACTTGTCTAAATAGGTAAGAACAGTCGAACAGCCACCATCCTAATAATCATAATCAATACCCTAGTTTATTTATGGAGGCCTTGTAAGTTCCGTAGTTGGTTCAACCGGCGACCCCGCTATATCAGTTACAGTCAACAGTCTTCTTAAATAATTTGTCCTTCTGTGTCAAAGCTATTTTTGAATAAAGTCTTTGGTGTCTTCTTAAACGACCAAAGGTCGTTTCTCTATTTCTTGGGAAAACTTTTGGAATAGTTCAGTGCCTTGTGTTCCGGGGCTTTTTCAGTATCAGCTGAACCTTGGTTCTGTTAATCTATATTTCTCGTTGCTCCAATATGTTTTTGTTTTCAGTATTGCATTTTAGGTATGACTTAATTCCTATTAGATAGTTTTTGTATGCAAATCTTACTTTAATACATGGCCAAAGGAGATATATATATATTTTTTAATTTCTCTTAGAAGTTAAGTATACCTTAGTTTAACGAGACCACTGAGCTAATTAACCTCTCTCCTAGGGCAGACCTGAAGGATTAGATTTATTTTACGTGGCTAAGAACCGACTGGTTACCTAGCAACGGGACCTACAGATTATTGTGGATTCCGAACCTCATTATAGCGAGAAATGAATTTCTATCACCAGAAATAAATTCCTGTTTATTCCCCATTGGCCGGTCGGAGATTCGAACCCTCCATTGGCCTCCGACAGTAAATTAGCAGACTCTAGACACGTTATACTAACCTAATTTTCTGGTTACATAGTTCAGTACAAGCTTTCTTAAAGTACTCACATTCAAGTAGTACTTTTCGGAGGCTACAGCTCTTAAATGAAAATGTCCTATTTTCACTAATTCAATATTTGAAGTTATATTTAGATTAGCATAGTTTAGTAATCCTACGTCATTCGGGCTTAACTGTTCTCTTTCATATTAATTACTTATATTTAAAAGTTATTTCAGGCTGCTTTTAATCCTGTTTAATATATGATCTACTTCATTTAGCTCTATTATTTTCCAGTTCATCCAAATCCTTACATAATTATCTATTTTGATATTCCATTGTTACCCATAATCAGTTAAAATTATGACAAACTTCCACTTAGCTTCGAAATTTTTCACTAGCCATTATAATTCGGTAGTGCTATGCCTCTGTCTAGTTTAAAAGCGGATTTTCAGTTTTGCTTCACTGTATACTACGGAAACTCTTAAACAATGTTTATAAATTACAGTGCAAGTTCATTTTAAGAGCTACTGTATAAAACCATAAGTCTAGCGTACTGATTCAGCTATATAGGCTTACGTGAATAACCGAGGTATCTAAATTATGGTTTCTCAGAGCTATAACGTTCCAGGCCATGTTAAGTCGAATCCAGGTAAAAAAAAAAAAAAAAGTCCCAATCTTTCCTAGATAGCGACCACCAAGGGTTTTAACCCGGTGTAACAGTCTGTGTTTCCCCCCTGTCCGAAATTCCCCCGGGGGAAATATGGCCCAGGATATATTTCCCCCTGTGGGAATTTCGTCCCAGGATAATATTCCCCCCTCTGGGCCAAGATCCCCCCAACCCCACTACTGTTATAAGAGTATGGCTATGGCGGCGACGTGTAGCAACGACAGCCTTCCCTGTCAAACGGGATAATCATCATCACGACTAAACTTCATTATCTTTGTTATTTACAGTCTTTTGTTTATGTTTATACGGAAATCCCCAACGGGCTTGTATAAACACGCCGCAAAGGTGGATACATGTAGGGGGGAGAAATGGCCTAGAGGGGGAAAAATATCCTAGGTCCAAAATTCCCCCTGGGGGAAAAACAGCCTGGGCTGTTATTCCCGGGGGGAAATCAATCATAGGCTTTGTTTGTCCGTCCGCTCTCAGGTCTTAAAAGCTACTGAGGCAAGAGGGCTGCAAATTGGTATGATGATCATCCACCCTCCAATCATCAAACATACCAAATTGCAGCCTTCTAGCCTCCTAAGGGGTTTTTATTTTAATTAATGTTAAAGGTGGCCATAATCGTGCTGCTGGCAACGATATAGGCTAGGCCACCACTTGGCCATGGTTAAAGTTTCATGGGCCGAGGCTCATATAGCATCATACCGAGACCACCTAAAGATAGATCTATTTTCGGTGGCCTTGATAATGCGCTGTACAGTTTATTACGTAATGAGCTTTTAACTATCGGTAAACGATATCTGAAATACTTTTTATGTATTCTCTATTTTTTAAAAGAAATTATATATATATTATATTATATATATATAATACTATATATATGTGTGTACATATATATGTATGTATACATACATACATACATACATACATACATACATACATACATACATACATACATACATACATACATACAGTATATATATATATATATATGTATATGAAATTTTTATCACACCGTGATTTATATACAATCATGAAGCTACAAATGTCATTTAATATGCAATTCAAGTTACTTCGGGAACATCCCCGACGGTGAATCATCACCGAAGGGGAATTTTTAAGTGATAATTGGATCGGTACCTTCCAACGACTCCAGGGAATCCAGCTCTCCAGGGAATCCCCAACAATTCCCGAAGACAGAAGCAGCAGTATAGGAAGCTTCCTCGGAGACCAAAATGCCTCCGGAATCCTGACGCGCAACCGAGTCGGTTTTGAAAACTGCGGATACAGCAAAGAAAGTCGATCTGTATCGAACTGAAGATGATTCTAAGTTTGCTTTCCTTCGTGCTCAAACAGTGCTTTGGCTCCGGGGTCAAATTCCCCCAAGAGAATATCTTTTATATCAGCCTTGTTGTGCTATTCACTGAAGTATTTATACTTCGTGGACTTTGCATTGCTTTGGTTCAATTCTTCATTGATTTTATGGCTCTGGACAACTCTGAGTGTCCGGAGGAGGCCGCAATTGTAAAGGACGATGATTTGGAAGACGATTATTCAGATAGTTCAGACGACAATTCAGACTGTGAAGACGACGATGATTCAGATTGCGAAGAAATACCTCATTTAATCATGCCAAAGAGAGAGGAATCAATTAAGAAAAATGAAAATGTCTTACGGCTTGAGAAAGAGAATGAAGAGAAGGCTCGTTTGATAGAGGAATTAAAGAAGAAGGTAGAGATCCTGACCGAATATGGATCGCAGATGGAACGAAACATGAAAGACCTGGAACGACTCAACCAAGAAAAGGAGAGACAACTTTGCTCAGTGCCTGCCCTGATGGAAACTCTTAGGCAACAAATAGCGGAAAAGTCGAAAGAGACAGAAAGGTTAATAAGGGAGAACGAGGATAAAGACTCCACGCTGATTATTTTGGAAAGCACGGTCACAGTTCTCAAGATGGAGAAGGAGACGATGAACCACGATTTGAAGGAAATGGAAAATGGCAGACATGCGACTCAAGTCCAACTAAACAAACTGAACGAGGACTTGAAAAGACTTCGAGAAGAAAACAGAGGGAACGAATTCGCTTTGAAAGTCTGCAGAAGGAGGACGAAGATAAAACCTTAAGAATTAAAGATTTGGCAGACCAGTTAGAAGTTCTCACTGTTGAGAAACAGAGGGCTGAAGAAAGTTTGCAACAGCTCGAACAATGTAGAATGGAAACAGTAGAAAGAAAGAACGAAGTTGAAAAACTGAGAGAACAGAACCTGCTGAGGGACAGAGAGATCCTCCGACTGGAGAATGAATGCTCTCTGAAGCAAATGGAGGTCAACGGTCTGCTGAAAGAAAGTAAAAGTGTTGTCGCAGAACAGGAGAATGGAAAGATAAATGAAATGGCGAAGAAGAGAGTCCAACTAGAATTTGAACTGGCCGAGACGAAAGAGGAGTTGGAGACGATGGAGTTTGAGAAGATGGAGGCAGTCCTGGAAATTGAAAGACTCCAAGAAGAGAATTTGGCCAAGGATACGAAGATCAGATCCTTGGAAACGAAAGTCAGGATTCTTGAAGAAAAAAAGATGAATGAAACACTGAAGGAACGCGATCTGATCATTAAGGAAAAGGAAATGTTCGATAGAAAAGAGAATATGGTTAAAATGGTGCCGAAAGAACAGTCTGTACCAAAAATTAAAGATGGAAAGAAAAAAGCTCTGGATAAAACTCGATGTCTGAGGGAACCTCAGATAGATTGCAAAGCCCTCTACCGACGACTTGACAGCATCGAGAAAGGACTCAATCAAAACAGGCCATTGGAAAAGCATCCAGCTGGCACCAAGATACGTTCAAAAGCCCTGGCTAAAACCCCATCTAGTATGAAGCCCCTCAGTAGAGAAGAAGTGCATAAAAAAATGAGGCTGGAATCTGCAGCCAGACTCCAAAAACTGGAGCGAGATTCCGAAATGGTAAGAAATCTCTACAAGATCAACTCTGTCACTTGAGGACTCTGCATTTTTAGGAAGACGGATGGTTTGCTTGCAGAAGGAAGAAGACATCATCTCTGATGTTGACATCATTCCTGGATACAGCTGGAAGCATCTCTGCGCGATGGAGAGACTACAGCGGCTGGTGGGACTGGCAGCAAGTGCCCGACGAATGGACTCCTGCCACATGATACCTCCGGGTATCAATTGCCCAATCACATATGCTTGTAAGGCAACCTCTGGCGCGGCGTAAGAACCCGTAAGTTTCATGCCTGCTTCATATGTGAACTGGGTTATGCATTGCATATTGAATCCCATTCTTGCATATACTACTGTGGCAACCTCTGGCGCGGCGTAAAAACCCGTAAGTTCAATGCCTATTATATATGCAAAATATGGGTTATGCAATGCACATTGGATCAAATTCTTGCATATACTACCGTGGCAACCTCTGGCGCGGCGTAAAAACCCGTAAGTTTAATGCCATTTATATATGCAAAATATTTGGTCCCAGTGTGGCAGGGGCACAAAGATATCGAAGGGCACGAACCGTCAGGAGTCGCTGAAATTCAACGTCGTGCGATTTGGAGATTGGAAGCTTCCTGTCTGTAGCAGAGGACTGATTGGATATGGATTTCATCAAGGAACCAGACGTTTCCAATGGTGAGCAGAGAAATGGCTTCTGGATTTTGGACTGTCAAGAAATCACCCGTTTTCCGTCGATCGCAGAGGAATGATCAGCAGGTTCACCGCGACTGGCAGGCGTCACATGATGTAGGGTCATATGACTGAGGATTGCATCTCTCTTGGCTAGCTGATGGAGCTGAGAATGGGGAAGGGTCCACCCCTGGCAAAAATAAACCCCCATTCAATGACGCTCTGTTGGCGAGGATGCCCCAGGGGTGAGATCGCTTGCGATCGTTAAAGGCCCACAAAATTATATATATATATATATATATATATATATATATATATATATATATATATATATATATATATATATATATATATATATATATATATAATATACATAATACATATAATATATATATATTATATAAATATATATATATATAATATAATATATATATATATATATATATATATATATATATATATATATATATATATAATGTATGTATGTATGTATGTATGTATGTATGTATGTATGTATGTATATATATACACAGTAAGTCCACGTCGGAAGGTGAGTGAAAACCAGTGTAAGGCTGCGTCCACATGATCGAGCTTTGTTCGACGAACTTTGTTCCGATGTGACGTCAGAAGCGGAGAATCCGCGAGCAAAGTCAGAACTTTGCCCGCTTCTGACGTCACACCGGACAACGTTCTTCGAACAAAGATCGATCGTGTGGACGCAACAGTACGTATTCCCGCCTGTCCGAAATTCCTCCCAGGGGAAATATGGCCCAGGATATATTTCCCCCTGCGGGAATTTCGCCCCAGGATTATATTCCCCCCTCTGGCCCAAGATTCCCCCAACCCCACTGCTGTTATAAGAGTATGTAGCAACGACAGCCTGCCACACAGGATATTATCATCATCATCACGACTTAACTACCATCACTTGGGGTGTTGACAATCGCACTCTACTGCATGTTTCCCTTGTGTTCATGGCCCCATCAGGCTTCATTCACAGTTGTCCGAACAGTGGCAGTGGAAACAAGTCAATTTTTGCTAGGAAAAAAAAAAAAAAAAGTCACAGGAAAAAAAGTCAATTTTTGGCTAGGAAAAAAAAGTCACATTTATGGTGGCCGGTAATTAAGTCACAGGGAAACAATTCACAATATTTCTTGGGGGTCATTATCTGTTATTTACAGTCTTATGTTAATACGGAAATCTCCAACGGGCTTGTACTAAACACGCCGCAAAGGTGGATACATACCAGTGTGGCAGGAAATTATTCCCCCCGGGAAAATTAGCCTAGATTTTTCCCCCGGGGGAAAAACAGCCTGGGCTGTTATTCCCCGGGGCGAGGAGGGAAATCAATCCTAGGCTAACTTTCCTGTGGGGGGGGGATAATTTCCTGCTAAACCGGTATGTATCCACCTTAAACGTGTTAAGTACAAGCCCGTTGGGGATTACCATAGAAACAAGATAAATATAAAGATGACCAAGAAATAGTGAATGTTTCCCTGACAATATTACCGGCCACCATTTATTAATGGTTTTTCTAGCCAAATTGTGACTTTCCTGTGACTATTACTATGGAAGTTAGAAGCCCTTCACTTTATTGGGTGTATAATTTTTTCCTTTTTTCCCTTTCATACGAAAGAAAGCCTCTTCTCGATCATCTTTCACCAGGTTTCTTAATCCATCAAATGTTTCTTAATCCATCAAATATTTATATTGTCTCAATATTCTAAACATGTCCCATACTGACCTTAGGTTGACCAAAACCATAGACTAGAAACCATAGACAACGTTCCTATTTACTTAACATCTAGCTTTGATTAGATTTTAATTGGTACTTTGTGTTGATAGTAATTTGGTATCTTACAAGAGTCAATTTCTACAGCGTTTATCTCTAATTACCATAATTTTGCTATATCTGATTATTACCTTAAAGCATTTTCCTCTAACGCAATGAAATTTTTACATAACTTAAAAATTTCCCATGTTTCGACCTTCATTCAACTCGTTTTTAAATATGGATTTGCTGCCTTCGCAACCTTAAGTAATCACTTTTCAATATTCTGCAACTATTAATGCAAAAGCCACTTTAAAAAATTTATTCATCTGTTGTTTAACAGTAACACGAGTACAAGTTAAAAAACGAATAGCCATAAAGAAATCCATTTTTACTTTAAAAATTTATGTACTATCTTTTGTATATCAACAGTAACACGAATACAAGTTTCATGTAAACGAATAGCCATAAATAGAACAATTAGCCTGGATTTCTTTGACAAATTATGAATCTAAATTTTAAAGTCTACTATTTTTGGAAAACACTTGTTTTACAAAAACAAGACTTCAGCCTCAATCATCTGCATCAAATCAGAAGTCAAAAGTTGTGTTTTCTCAGGTTTTAAAAACAACAACCATGGTATTTTCAGGTAATAAATTGAAAACAGCACACCTATTTCCTAACAAATTACAAATT
>NC_089776.1:25975409-26007909 GCF_040412425.1 Macrobrachium rosenbergii | reverse complement strand
ACACATAATAATAATCCTCCTCCGATCTTATGTAGACATAATGTATTCCTGCATATTGGGTTGTAACATCCCTTTCAGATATAATGAAATTGCATTTATTTTGTCATGCGTAATTTTGATGGCGGTAAGGTACGTGTTATGTACCAAAGTTTTGAAAGTACCATTGTATTTATGATTATTGCTTTTCGAAAAAAGGTTAAATTTCCTTACATTTAATAGATTCACTGTAGTCTCTATTTTCTGTGAGATAATATTCCAATTGTATGCCCATACGTCTGTGTAGTCATTAAAAAAGGTTACACCCAATACCTTGAGTTCGTCCACCGAATGTAACCACGACAGTGTCCATTCACCAATACCCACAATTTTTGTTTTCTGTTTATTTAGTTTCGAAACAGTTAATTCCTCAAAAGCTTGAATTTCCTTGTAACAATAAAGTAAAGAAGCTTCTGATGTTATAAATATACTCTTGTCGTCGGCAAACCCTTGCAATTTTAATTCCTTATTGTTTGGGACTGTTAACCCTTTAACATTATCATTTGATATTATCGCCCTGTAGAGAGGTTCTTAAAATATACAGTACCTTAACACTGACAGGGGACAGCCTTGTCTGACAGATCTGGGAACATCGAAATGTTCCCCAAGTTTGCCTCCTAAAATTACCATACTCTTACAGCCGTTATATAAAGCTTTTACAATTTCCACAAACTCTATTGGCACCCCACATTTACTTGAGATTAAAAATACAAATTCCAAGTTCACCCGATCGAACGCTTTGCACCAATCCAAATTTAGTACGGTACCTGTAAGTTCATGATTATTTTCAAAATAAAATCCATCTCTTATTAGATTGCCACATTGCGTGATGGATTTCCCACTGCCTTTGCACAGCTGCTCAGGGGAGATAATCTTCTCTGCGGGCCAGGCAACCTATTTTTTGGTAATTTTGCAAAAAATTCATAGTATTCAGCATAGAAATTGACCTCCAATTTTCAATGTTTGTCAAGTCCCCCTTTTTTCTTACCAGTTTGATGTCCCTAAGAGTTAATTTTCATTTACACGCTTATTGTCGAACATATATCGCAGAACTTCAATTAGATCCTCTTGGATGATGTTCCAGGATTTTTTTTTTAATTCGACCGGTAGTCCATCTATTCCTGGTGACTTCCTAGATTTCATCTTCTTTATAACATCCCAGAATTCTCCCAGACTAAAATTTTTCATTAAGTACTGAATGTCTTTATTTGATAATGTTTTTTCGCATTTGTTTAGAAAATAGTCCATTGTTTCTTTATTACAGGATGATTTAGAATATAAAGCCGTGTAAAACTTTCACGTATTTTGTTAGCAGTGTATTTATTACCGTACCTGAATCTCTCTTTCAGCTATTCAGCTCCATAGACCTACTCCTACTTTTTTCTTTACCGAGAAGGAATGAGGAGATTTTTCTTCCATTTTCGTGCGTCCTTGAATTCCTTCCATAATGTCGTTTTTAATGAGATTAAATGCGCTCTTTCACTTGCTGAATTTCCTTATAGCAATTACAATGCGTATAGTGCATTTCATATAATTATCCAAGTCTTACCAGTAGTAATTTAATTCAGTCCTTTACACTAGTTTTCGCCCATACCAACAGTCTAACGGGTTTTCAAAATTATCTTCCTTTTATTTTCTGCCAAAATGCTGTGGGTAACGTTTCTACATCCAAATATTCTAATATACTTTAACATTTAGCTTCCAGTAGTTATTTCGATGCGTATCCTCATCGATTAGCAATTTCTTAACTACCATGTTTTGTCAGAACATGTAATTAGTCACGACGTATGTTGTGGGAGAACCTTCAGACAATTGAGGACACTCAAGGCTATATGATTATTTACAAATTTGATGAGGCCAAAGGGTCGTGAATTTGTTCATCCGGGCTTCAAGTCAAGTCTCCATGCTAGTCATGGGAACCATTGGCATGTTAAGGTCTTAAATGTAATACATCCTTACCCCTATAAATGAGAACTTTAAACACGATAGTCACGGCCCAACTGAGGAAATTCTCATTTCAGTAGAAAGTAATCCTGGCCATGGTGTACTAGACCACTTGGGATACGGATTTATTATAAGTTACCCAACCTTAAAGACCAAAAGCCTATAATGGTTATTATAAATCCTTGGGATTTATAATCCGGTCCCGTAGGTGCACAACGGATAAAATTCTCACAAGAACCACCGAAGTTGAATTTTATATTATGAAATGATGATCATTCATAGATCATAAACAAAACCGTCTTGGGTGACGCCCCAAAAAAAAAAAAAATCAAATCTTACTCAGGAATCCTTTTAGTAATATATATTGTAACTAGGCACGCTTTAAGACCGCTAATGATAGTGGGCTTAAGTGCAAATCATAAAAATGAACCCTTTACTTCCCAAGACAATACACACAATACTTTCATGTACTTTGTTCATTTTCAGAGGACAGTCATTAACAAAAACGGCGTAACCATTAAAATTAAAAAACTATCGTTACTATAGAGAAACTGACATTGGCGGTGAAATCCACATTAGCGCACTGATTGCGAAAGTAAAGCAATCCAACCAGCAAGTTCGTACCTGGCGTTTCTTCCAAGAAAGCGTTACTAGACCAACAAAGGTTTTTGCCGCTTTAGAATGAATAAAACTCGAACCCGAACTTGAAAACCAAGAGTGGTTTACATCCGATGAGAATATTTACCTTTAAAGCCCTGTCCACACTGGCAGGCACTGCCCGACGGGCAAACACTGTCCCCATAACCCGTTCCACTATACTGACCGACTGAGTATGAAGACAACTATGCGATTGTTAACACTGCTTGAGAAGCGAGAAAATAGACTAAGCTGTAAGCGCCCGTGGGCATGCTCGCTAGTGTGGACAAGCCCTTAGATAAGCCTGGGCACCTTTTGATACAGATGAAGTCAGTAAGGTTCACGTGAAAGCTTGGTTAACGTGAAAATAGCTTGGTCAAGATGAGATTAAAGCAGAGATTAAAGCAGTCAGAAAAATGGCATATTTTGAAAAACTGACATGCGAATGTAGAGTTGTCTTGCAGAAACAACGTAGTCAGGGTTCGTAGAATAGTTTGACTTTATATTCAGAAACTATAAAGTAGCAGTTTTATATTAACTAGAATATTCTATTAACCGAAACCCATTTTATTCAGGGTTACTTTAAACACTAAAAATTAACTTAAAAATCATGCAATCTACAAAATTTTCTAGAAAAATCAAAGCACTTACCACTTGGGGTCGAGTTTTTTTTTTAGCCTCCCATACGTCCTTCCACCAACCACGAAGACTTATGACAGGGCATTGGAAGGGCCTCCCATGCCTAAAGGGCCACTGAACCTGTAGGGATGAAGGAAGACAATATTAGTTTGACTTATCTCTAAATACAAACATTCTACAAAAATAAAACATCCTACCATAATTGAAGTCATTTACAGAGGTTGTGATGCAAGTAGTATTTAAGGGCTATGGTGCTTTGTTAACTTACAAATTAAATTTGGATCCACGACATCTGAAAAATTCTGAATAAAACAGTCAAGTTATACTACAAGATACCTTAAAACAAGATACCTTAAAACCCTTATACCTCTGAAAACTCAAATTTCCGATTAAAGTCTAAGTGAACGAATACCTCTGAAAACTCAGAAATTTCCGATTAAAGTCTAAGTGAACGAATTTATACTAAAAGATAGTAAAACAACCTTAACAACCTTAACCCTTATACATCTGAAAATGTTTTGATTAAAAATGAAAGTGCCAAAATTACACTACAAGGTACTAAAAAACCTTAAAACCCTTAAAGCTAGTTAGTTTTAGTAAAAACTCGTTAACTCACGGAGAACAATTATATCTACAAAAAAATGCATTGTAAGATTGTGGAATTGTACTAGCCCTAATCCTTTGATTATACTAGCCCTATGTAGTACATATTTCCCTGGCCCAAATACTATTTTAACTCAATTACGATCACATTCTAATTCATTTACGATCACCAATAAGTAAAGATTGTAACGACTACAATTACGTACCAAGGAGGTATTTTTAGTAATACACGAATAACTATGGTGGTACAATAGTAAATTAGGCTCGGCAAGAAAATGTTTAAGTGCGTAAAGTGATTAACTAACGGAAGTTTTAAAAAGTGAAACAATAGTAAATTAGGATCGGCAAGAAAACGTTCAGTGCGTAAAGTGATTAACGAAGTTTTGAAAAGTGAAAAGTTATAAACTATAAACTGAAATTTTAACACTTATGTACTATATTTAAATGAAAGTAAACCTTACACAGTTTAAAATATAACTGAAATGTACTATATTGAAATTTAAGACCAACTGAAATTTTAACACATACTATATTGAAAGTAAACCTAACCAGGAAATTATTTATTAAGAGTAAAACTAGAAAATTATTTAACACAAAAACCAGGAACCACACTGACAACTAAAAAAAAAAATTTGAAAGTAAAACCAGGAAGTTTTATATAAAAAAAACAGGAACCTCACTGACAATTCAAAACAAACACCCCACAAACCAGGAACCTCACTAGTTCCAAAACTAACACACCAAGTTACTCTATTATAAACGAAAAATTGGAACAATTCAAGACCATACACTTGAAACCACGAAAAAAAGAAGACCACAAAACCTGTCTAACTAATGCACAGAACTATAAAAAAACCTGTAACTACATGCACATAAAGATAATGGAGACTACGATTGTTACTATAACGAAACTAAGAAAACCTCTACAAATCAAATTTCTCGAGAAACACCCAACTCAGAAAAATCCAACCACCTCCTTTAACGCTGAAAAGATCAGTGCGTTATGTGGCTCGTTTTCACTGAAGTTGGCTGTCGTTGACGTCACCGTCGAGGTCGCCCTTTACAAACAAGGATCCACGAGAGGCAAATGCGCCCTCTATTTTTGTGTTGTAATATCGTATACAGTAAAACTAAATAGAGTTCACTGGTGCTCTAGCGCCGGGTATTTGATTATTTATTTTAGTATTTCCCGATTCCCTGACAAATATGAAGTAGTAAAAAATAAAAAAAAAAAAAAAAACGAAATTAGACTGAAAAACAATTGGCGTGTGGGCTTAATGAAAACTTGAACAATTCTTTTTAAAGCTTTTTATAAAGCTACCTATACACAAGGATGGGATGCCGCTTAAGGCATTCTTAATATCAGATTTCTTTCTTAATTACTTACGGTAGGCTTCTTATCGGGTCCATTCCACCGAAGGAATTCTTTAGGACCCATGAATCATTTGACATAATCATACGTTAAGTATACCTTAGTTTAACCAGACCACTGAGCTCATTAACAGCTCTCCTAGGGCTAGCCCGAAGTTAGCAGATACATTCGACACTACCATAAGATAAGCAAATGAGAGTCTTTCATTTTTTCTCTAAAGACTTGCTATTTTTAGTTCTCTTGATATCAATTGAGAGGTTAAAACCTTGGGACTGCACATTTGAAGGATTTGAAACCAACATTTGAAGAGCATCTTGACTCAGATAACTTGGAACCAACAGTACCTAGCTTTGCGTTGACTCCATTTCCTTAACTTTTTTTCTTTTATTTAAAATGTCCAATGTACAGAATACATTATTCTATAATTATAATATTGCGTTTTGAAATTCTCATGTAACAGTATTCTTCAAACGGTTCCCATAAACAGCAATTAATCTTCACTACAGACAGCTTTTTTATTTATATTAATAACGTTAACAACCACAAACTCGGGAAGGAAAACATTTACAATACAAAAGTTCAACAGATATTTAACTGAAAGGAAAACAATTTTAAAACTCATACTTCAAATACTTGCCCGTGAGCATTTTTGACAGACTCCCTTTGTATACCATTTTTAATAACCAACGGTCAAAGCAGAATTTACTTTTGACGAATGATAGCAATTCTCTCTGATTCCATTTTTTTTTGTTCTGCTGACCCAAACTGCATGCTGTTAGTCACCTTCCGTGGTCTACTCGGAAAATTCAACATAGGACATGTATAAAACAGTCTTGTGCTATGTTACAAGTGTCATACGACGCTTTTTGGAAATACCATAAAACTGGTCGTGAATGAACGCAGAAGTAAAACGTGTAAGACATTGTTTCTCCACATTTATCACACCATTTCATGCTGTCTAACCAAAAGTGTCTAAACTCCGTTAATGACAACAATGAACAGTTTATGGTGCATCACTATACTGTGACCGGAAATAACGAGTAAAAAGCCACAGTAATATAAATGAGAGACTGATTTTTCCTTTTTTGTATTTTGGAAAGATACAGTCTATTATTTACATTATTGTGGCTTTTTACTCATAACTGAACAGTGTTTCAAGGTAATCCGTTTCACTCCCATTTAATAAAGTAAAAGTCCAACAGTTGCTTTGCAGTCCAAATCAAAGTTACGGACTTAATATCATACCCCGTTATAACAGCGTGTTGAAAAAAGTTTATGAAGAATATTACAACAGATACTAAAGAAGATACTGACGTCTGTGGCATCCCATGCAAAAACTCTGATGAGTGCCATACCGGGGAAATTGGAGGTTCCTTTAACATTAGAACGACCACCAGGGTACATATCAAGAACGACCTGAGCGGTCAAAATGACCGAACATGTATTGGCATTGTAAAGATCTACATTTTCCCTTTTTAAAACATCCCGATTCATTGGTGTATAATTATTCACATGGTAAGAAAACAGAATAAAGTTGACATAATTAGTAATAAAAGATTCCCAGGTTATCTAAATTAAAACTTACATAATTACTATCAAACTGAAACAGTTAAGTTTTAATTTGCTACATTGAAATATTATTTGCTGCACTGAAATAAAAAATGTATTAAAAGTAATTACAAGATTAAAGTTAATTAGAACAGCAGTCTCTTTCTAAGCCTGGACTTCAAAACAGCCGGATCATAACAAACCCTCTTCCTTGGAACGACGGCACTGTCGAGTTCCTATTGACAGTCATTATTGTCTGTACAGTGAAGGTTTATCGGTATACATATATTTATATCTTTTAGGTTACTGAAATAACAACATCTGAAATGAGGTTCACTACAACATAATCTGTATTTGAATACCATAGCGTAAAACATATTTTATTAATATTGATCAAACTTTAAAAAACAATTAGTTTTTACATACAAAACAAGTGACTGAAAAATAAATAATAAAATATACCTGGGCGACAATGCGTTGTCAGTTTAAATTTTCTTACTTTCCACTCTAGGGAGTAATGCCAATTTTTCCAAGTACATTTTTTTGCAAAGGAGTTTCCTGAACACCTTTCTTGTGCATTTACCGCACGCAGATCTCTTACATTGGTGGCAAATTTTTGAAGTCTTATTCCCATTGCAGTACCCTGTTTGGCAATGTTTTATTTTCTTAGTACTGCTATTTACCGTGATGCTATTTTTGAGCGTTTCCTAAGTTCTTCGGCCAACTGATGAAGGAAATCACCACGGGAGATTTTTTGACCTGTGACTTTCCTATAAAGAACTCATGCATCGATGCCTGCTAGACCAAGTATATTATCAAGAGATACCTACTTGGATTGACCATGTTCGTGGAGCTGCTTGACTGCTGTATAACCGAGCCATTTGGTCTACGATGTCAACTCCGCACCTCCAAGAAAAAGTACAGTAATTTACAGTTCCATTAATTTTCTTTGCACCATTTCTAATGTCTACAGTTGTGTTAACAAAGTATGAGTACATTTTCGTTTGGCTTACATTGATACACTATCGATGTGTATTGATTATTTTTCAAGACTAGTCTGAGGTGCAGGTCGTCATGGGAATTTTTTTGTATGTACGTGGAAATCTCCATTCGAATAGGATTTACCGTCCCCACAAGACTCGTGTTTGCAGCGTTGTTGAAATAAAAAAAAAAAAAATCTACTGTCACATTTCTCCCTTTTCCCATTTTACGGCTTTATAAACTTCAGAACAACATATTCGGAGATTGGTTGAGTTACAAGACGACTGTGGTCTTTACCAAGATAAATGGAACTTCATTGAACATGTATCTTTATTTTACATCAGCTTCTAACCAAAAGTGATGTATGAATTTGTATGGCTTGCTGGCAATATACTGTATGAATGGGCACCTACATTTCGTATAACTGCTTATCACGGTTGTACCCTCGATTGGTCTATAGTGTACGCTACAGTTTTTGATAAATCTGTCCAAAACTTCAGAAATCAACGCAAATCTATCAGTTTGCAATCGAGTGGATCTTGTTGACCGTGTCACCAAGTGATCTGCTCTCTGAGACCCGATACCCAAGCCGGTTGGTGCTTAAGTTTACTTCCAAAACGAACGGAATTATCAAGAGGATCAATTCCTTCGGAGTACAGTTTTCGTGTTACCCGTCCTACGAGTCAGCATGCAAGGTTATTTGGGGAAATTAGGAGTTAAAAAAGTTAAATGATAAGGCAACCTTTGGCCCTTTTGTTAGCAAGTATGAAGGCAAGGTCATCAATATAGAACAGGTAGAAACCATCAAAATAGTCAACTTAAGCAGCAATCTGATCGTCTCGGTGAGACATGCACCATTCGACATGGGAGACGACGTTATTACTGCAGTTTTGAGCAAGTATGGCAAAACTTACGGTATCAAACGAACTGTTTACTCTCATGGTATAGCGAAGGGTGTTCCTAATGGTGTGAGAACAGTGAAAATGGATATTTAGAGATAGTTCCTAGGGCATCAAAACGCCTACGGTCGCATACTCCTTCTCAAACGAGAAGCTCCACGAATCATTCCCCGCCTACTTCATTTTCTTCTTCATCAAAAGCATACCCACCTTGTATTGCGTCATCATTGTCGTCATCGGCTTCTTCATCAGATGCGGGCGAGCTAGTTAAATATATTTGGCTTCCTCGTCGTCAGATGTAAGGTCACCCGTAGAGTCAGAGGAGGATATTGTAATCAACAACGTTAGAATTTCTGTGCAAAAGCGAGCGATTTGAGGACATATTACTCACTGTATTTAACCTCAGCAGCCACTAAATGACTAATTATGATATACTTGGTAATGATTCCCACGTCATAATAACCAACAGAACTCCCCGTATAGACCAGCGGTTGAAATGACCATTGTTCGGCCGTTAAAGGTAAAAAAAAGGCCATAATATCTCGTAGAGCGAAAAGCTAATTTCAGTTTCCTTTTAGTTCAATAAACATCCTGGTGAATCAGAAAAAGTCATGGAGAATCATGATTGTTAGGAGAATGATTACGGAAAATAAATACATTTGAAAAGTGAAATTCCGGTCAAAATGACCGCTCGGTCGTTGTACTGTTAAAAAATGAACAATGGTTCTGCCTCCTCATCTGGAAGTCAGTTCAACAGAATGGCTTACTGTGCAGAGTATCAGAACTTTTCGGCAGACTTCCAAAACGTCACTGGAGCAGAGCGGAGTCAAAACAGAAACATTCATTCATAGGGCAGCTGAAGTGGCTTCCTTTCCCATTCTTGATCCATTTTCAAGCGACATTTAACTTCTCTAAAGATTATGCGAATTTTATTGAAAGCGAACAATTTAGAATGATGTTAATATTTGTGTCAATTATATACGTACATACAATCATACAGTTATATATATAAATGTGTATATTATATATATATATATATATATATATATATATATATATATATATATATAGATATAGAATCTACTGGTCACCTTTTGCCAGAAGCTATTATGTGATTGTAATAACCACGACGCCCCCTTAACTTCTCGAATTCTTCACATTTGTTGGACACGCTTGTCACTACAAACCCCCATCTCCAAGTGCAAGAATTTGAAGCAATTCTGATGTGCGGCAGCGGGATTCAAACCCGAATCCAGAGTATTAGAACGAGATCACATTCCCGAGCTGACCACCAGGAGGAAAAATATGTATTGCCGCTCATACGTACAGTACATACACCGATGCATCGGTACCTGATGAGGACTATATCTTCGAAATCTTGTAGTGTCTTGGAAATTAATGAATCTGGAATCTAAGCCATCCCGTCTTTTTGAAGCTTAACGAGTGTAATATTACTGTAAATAGTGAAGTTGTGGTTATTAGGATATATATATATATATATATATATATATATATATATATATATATATATATATATATATATATATATATATATAGAAAGGGCTGCAATATTCCTTAAAATGTAAGACAACGTACGGTTTTTAATTTATTTTATTTTAAAGCGTGAAATGTACTTATTACACCGGAAAGTCCTCGTTCTTTTCGTTCAGTACATTAGTGGCAAAAGTTTTCTGTTGCGATACACAAAACCCTATATAGTAGTATCAAAAACCTAAAGTCATAAAACGCAGAATCAAACGGTTAGCGTTAAACCATGAACAGATCTGGTAAGTTTCCCTTAAAAAAAAATCGCATAAACGGTTCAGTTCAGAGAGCGGTGACTCCATGGTCCTTGATACTGACGTTAGCAGCAGCGGTTTCTCGGCCGGCATGTCGCTTTACTCCTCAGTTTTTGTGGCGGGAGCGTTGCCTTGCGTCGTGTCACGGTACTCCAGCAGTTCATGACGTTGGAACGTTCGTTTTACGATGGTCCCTGATGTTTGAGGTTCAGGCTGTGTTACTGAGTCGGACATTGGGGTTTGGTGGTGTGAAGGATGATCTACGTATGGTCATAGCGAAGCTTCTAGGCTTTTGAAAGGTTGAGTATAATTAGGGTTATGTTTAATTAATGTGTTAAGAATTTAGTGATTTAAGGTTAGTTTTTGCACCTTGTCTTGGATCTTACGGAGTTCAATTGTATGTTGCCGAAGGCATTTTCTGTTAAGCTGTTAGTTATAACTCAATACTGCTTAATGACTTGTTTAATGATAGTCATAATTTTATTTTGCTGTATAGACTATAACAGAAGTAGGACACTGGTGTCCTTCGACATCGATCAATACTTATTTTTGAGTCATGAAAATTCCATAAGTCTAGTTATGAAGCATTATATTCCTAATCTATTTTGGGTAAGAAAACTATAGTAGGTTTTGTGTTAATTTCTGTACTAGATTTATCAGGTCCAGAAGAAATCTGACGATTCATCAAGGTTAGTTTTAAAGTTTTTTAAAAATTATACTACAACGTTCAAGATTTTTGTCAAAACTCCAGGTTAAGTTCTGTGATTTATGGTTATTCTAAGTTTAATTGGGTACTCTACCTTATTAGTTTTACTTGTTTATCTGTAATTATCAACTTGGAAAGACTTTTAAAATATTTAGTGAAAGGACAAGCTCTGTTATAGCTTTATATCTACATTGGATCTCTCTTAAAGATTTTTTAAACTAAATCTATATTTTGCTCTAATGAATATTTTAAACTTTCAGATTTTCGTGAATACTTGAAGCTACAAAGTTTTCGTGATTTTCATGAATACTTGAAACTACTAAGTTTTCGTTAAGTCTAAACCAGTTCATGAAGAATATTACGTCCGCATGAAGTCAAAATTCTGAATCCATGATAACTTCTAGATACATGAAATGGACGTCTTCCCTTCACAGGTTTGGCTTGATCAGGTTGTTATAAACTTATAAACTGTATACAAACTTTTTTTACCTCCACCCCTGCAGGGGCGGTGCCCCTGTCAGGGGTGGAGGCCCCTCCCATGCCGCCCTGTTCCATAGGTCTAACAAAGGTCTAGAGAGTATATACTCTCTAGACCTCGGATGTTACGACCTATGGACAGGAGCATGGGAGGTTTTTTTTTACTAATCGATTTTTCCCTTTCAGGTCGTACGTACATTTTCTTAATAGAAGCTTGGTTAACTTAAGTTTTAATTTCAAAGATACTCATGTTATAATTAACGCTTAAGAATTAGAGAATTTAATAGCATTAACTAGTAAATTAAAGTAAATGTTAACTTAATGCTTGATTATATAAATTTTAAATGCCTAGAGATTGAAGTTATTACTTAAATTTTTAAGTTTAATTGTTTAAACTCCGCCTTATTAGTTTTACATTTCTATCTGTAATTATCAGCTTGAAAAGGCGTTAACTTTTTGCAGTTTAATTTCATTAAAGTAACTTTTTGGTAAACACTTGGTGTATTTGTTCTATAGGTAGGAATTTTAATCTAGATATTTTGTAAATTTATAATTTACGTATTTGTAGTTAAATTTAACGTGACTCAGTTCTCAATTTCAAAGCATAACTTTTCATGCCAGTAACACATTAGCAGAAAATGTTTTCTACTTTTAATACAGTAAGCATCCCTATTTTACCTATGGATTTTATGCAGTTAGTAAACCTGCATCATGTAAAGGTAGTTGACACTATTTAAAGTGTAACGGGTGACTTTGGAATCCCCGATTATGCTGTGCCTTAAACATGACTGGTAAATTGACACTTGAGCGGTTTGGCTAGTCAGGTTTGACCTCGCGAAATTTTATATGCTTTTTCCTTTGGTCCCTTGTTGGTAGTACTTTTTGGTACATGTGATCCTTGGTTTGCTTGCAGCCGTTTTTATTTTTCTTGGTATGGTTATAGACTAAGTGACTGACGTGTTTGGGATGAAATTTATTTTTAGTAGTCACTTCATCCAATTTTAACCCATTTTGCTGATGTTCTTACTGTAAGAATTTTGATGTAATTTTTCATTATGACCATATTTCTGCCGCAGTTTTGTTTTACAGGACAGTTTACTGGAGCAGTAAAGGCAAAATGTTCAAAAACTGCTGACTTTACCCCATATGTGAGGCGAGAACGAAGTCTGACGTTCCAGGTATACTTCCTTTTATGCATAAAGTTGTCCGACATTGTTGGCTCTAAGGTGTAATAAGTTATATGGCACTTGAATAAATAGTATTAATTGCTTATGTAAATATGAAGTTTCTAACCTTCACGTGTAATTTCAATTGAAACCTGCAAAGTTTTCTGGCCATGAAATCAAATCAATATATGTAAACTACTTAGTAAACTAGCTGTTTTCCAATAGTGACAGTATTGAGTACTTGAAAGTCAAACCAGATGTACTATCACTAAGAATTAGTTGTGCTGTTTTCAATTTAATACCTGAAACTACCGTGGTTGTAGTTTTTACAACTTGAAACACGAAGTTAAAAAGTCTGAAATATAATTATAGTAAACGCTTAAAAGTTTAGAATCTTTTTCAAAAGAAAACCAGGTTGAAAGGTCTGCGATTTATGACTATTCATTTAAATGAAATTTTTAGTTAGTACTACTAGACATATATAGTGCATAAATTTTAAAGTAAATGGCTTTTGCATTAATATTGTTACCGAACTGAAAACTGTACTTATATTGTGGAGGCAGCAAATCCATAGTTAAATGAGTTGTGAAAAGGTAGAGATATGGGAAATATTTTAAGTTATGTAAAAATTTCATAGTGTTTGAGGGAAGGAAGAAATGCTTTTAAGGTAATAACCAGATAAAGCAAAAATAACTTTCAGAGATAAACGCTGTAGCAAGGGACCTACGGCTTTTGTACAATACTAAATGACTATCCACACACAGTACCGGTTTGAAACTAGTCCCTAAAGCTAGATGTCAAGTAAATAGGGAAGTTTAGTCAGAGTAACTCTGAAACGCAATCTGTTAAATTTCAGTATCAGTGTCTGTTCTGGTGTCTAAGTGAATATTTTCTAGTCCCTTGATCAAAGGCCGTGTTTTAGCAAACTATCAATAAGTTGAAAATCTTGGTAAGTTTTGTTCAAATTCAGGTCAGTATAGAGCGTGGTGTTTAGAGTAGACTATAAATATTGTATTGAGAAAGCGCATTAAAGATGCTTGAGGAGAGGCGTTCTTTCAAATAGAAGGAAAAAATGAAACTATTATAGGCTCAATACGGCGATGGACTTAACTTCCATGGTTCCCTGATTTGACGGTGGGCGGTAAGTCACAGTTAAGGCACATTAATTTATGGTGGCAGGAAATAATGTCAGTGAAAATTTTCTTTCTTGCGGGTCATCTTTATATTTACTGTTTTGTTTTTACGGTAATCCCCAACGGGCTTGTACTAAACACGCCGCAAAGGTGGATAGATACCGGGTTAAAACCCTTGGGGGTCGCTGTCTATGAAAGATTGACTTTTAACTATTTTTTACCTGGATGCGACTAGACTTGGCCTGGAACGTTATAGCTCTGAGAAATCATATTTTAGATACCTTAGTTAGTCACGCTATACGAGTATAGCAGAATCAGTACACTAGACGTATGGTTTTTTACGGTAGCACTTAAAATGAACTGGCATTGCAACTTACACAAATGGTTTATTTCACAAATTAAAATCTAAAATTAAGCAAAAGCTGAAAATCCGCCTTTAAACTAGACTGAGGCTTAGCACTTCCGAATTATAATGGCTTGTGAAAGTTTTCGAAGCTAAGTGTAAGTTTGTCATAGTTTTAACAGATTATGGTAACAATGGAATATCAAAATAGATAATTATGCAAGGAGTTGGATGAACGGGAAAATAATGGAGCTAAATGAAGTACATCCTATAATGAAAAGGATTAAACGCAGCCTGAAGTAACTTTAAACGGGACAAGTAAGTAACTTGAACGAGGGCAGTCAAGACGGAGGGACGTAGGATTACTAAACAATTCTCATCAAAATATAACAAATATTGTATTAGTGAAAATAGGACATTATCATTTAAGAGCTTTAGCCTTTAAACAGTAATACTTGAATATGGGTCCTTTTAAAAATGCTTGTGATCAGAAAATTAGTTTACTGCAGCGGTTTCTCAGGGTCTACTAACATTTTCGGAAGCAATTGCAGGATTCACTTATCAAAAATTTTAAAATGTCTCCTATGGCCATCTATTAAAGCTAGATTTACATAAAGAATGGGGTTTAGCATAAATTGAGAAAGTATCTAATAGGAATCAAGGCAAATACAATACTGAAAACATAGATATTGGAGCAATGAGAAATAGATTAACAGAACCAAGATTCAGCTGGTACTGACAAAGGCCTTGAATGCAAGGCACTAAATTATTCCAAAAGCTGTCGCAAGAAATAGAGAAACGACCAAGAGATTTATTTATTCAAAAACAACTGTGGGACAGAAGGACAAATTATTCGAGAAGGCTGTTGACTGTGACTGATATAGCGGGGTCACCGGTTGAACTAACACCAGAACTTACTGTACAAGACCCTCCAAAATTAAACTACTAGGTTACTGATTATGATGATGAGGATGGTGGCTGTTCGACTGTTCTTACCTACTTAGACAAGTTGCGATTTCTCCTTAATCGAAGAAGGGACGGAGGGGGGATCTTAGCCGGGGACGAGGAATAATATTCTCTCCCTGGAAAACTGACATAAGACTATGTCCTCCGGTGGGCAAACTGATCTGGATGAAGAACCAGTCAAACCAGTCACTGCACAAAGGGTTTGATTGTTGAGACCGGAACTCTTTAGACAGTTACGCTTAAATCCCTTTGTGCCTCTGTTGCCTTACACTCTGAATTAAACGATTTTAATGTGTCAACTTCGATGGAGATAAGCACGAAACTAGCAACCTTGTTAAGAAACAAGAGACTGACACTTGCGACGACGAACATTTTATATATACAGTATGTATATATATATATATATATATATATATATATATATATATATGTATTATATAATTTCACTGATACAAAAAATCATGAATGGTTAGAAAGTTTCCTTGGCAGCAGTACATAAACAACTATCATACAACTATTTGAAAATTAAGTCTAAAAATATTGTTTGTGAGTAGTTGGTCCGGTTTGTACATCCCTGGGCAGTTGCTGACCATATCAAGATCGCTTTTTTTTATTATGCAGTATTTGACAATGATTCGTTTGCCCATGTCTTTACAGAGCATGATCTACTGGGCATTTTTTCAGTTGATAGTTTGGTCACACTCGTTAATGTGGTTAAATAAACTACTGGTTGTAGTTCCTTTTCAAACCTGTTGCTTTAATCGTTGTGTGAGCCTTTACATTTGCTCCAAATGCTTTTTATTAAGTTGGAAGTAAGAGATCTCACACATTCAACGATTCTTGTATAAAGGGAATTCTTGATCAACATATTCCTAAGTGTACAGTCCTAAAAAATAAAAAAAAACTAACATTAAATGGTTCCAGCAGTCCAGGGATGGCCATGAATTGGGTAGTATATGGTAAAATATGAAAGTTATTTGTATTAATAAATTTTAGATACAAGTTCTTAAGAAGCTTTTCTAGCTTTACTAAGTCTAAAATCGCAGAGGTATCTAAGATTTTTCGTAATCTCACGGACTTTCCCAAGCTCAGCTAATAGTGTCAGGTCAACTGACCCGGAGCGACCTAAAAATACCATCATCCTAGTTCTCGGATGGTTGTTTAAATATAAATGGACTTACTGTACAAAGAAATATAAATTCTCTACCACTTGTTAAAACGCCAGCTTATTATCTACTTCACCTTCGGTGGCAAATTTTATGGAGGGTATCAGATGATTAATACTATTAGAAAACTCCTGTCATCTTTGTTAATAAGCCAAGCACAACATATGTCATCAACCTACCAAAGTCGCACGATACCCTTAGGAAGTAGGCCTATCCAGGGCAATTACATAGTTTCGAAAAACGCCATATCAATAGTGATTAGCAATGGAGATACAAATTTCACGTTGCCAGACAAAATATTTGCTCTTAATATCTTTCTCAAGACCCAAATTTTCACCCTTTAAAACAAAGCTTTTAACTTTGATGATTGAGCTTGTGTCCGTAGGAAAAATTAATTTTTCATCTATTGGTCCTTTGTAAACAACGAGCTTATGTCAAAACTAATTACTTAGAATCGTATTTCAAATAAAACCTTCTTGATCCATCTATAAAATCCACATTATTTTTTTACAGACGCACCAGTTACGCTTCCAGCATAGAGGACAACTTGACAAGCCACTTGTAATGGGTCTAACTGGATTACCTCATGCGTTTTGATAACGCCAAACAAATAAGGTAAAGTTGGATTTATACTGTAATTATAAACTTTTTTTTACTAATTCTTTATGACTTTTTAGAATAATCTTGATGTTTTTGTTAAGGTAAGCAACAGTATTATCTAAAAGGATATTTCTTATTTTTGTTTTCTCATTCTAAAAATGATTCCTTCATTTTATTATCATGGTCGACTTTGTTCATGTAACCAATGTATTGGATTTATCAGCTATGGTAATGTGTAAATCTTTATCTACTCTTAAGTATTTTTCCTATGCTTTTGAGAACCATAGAGGAATATTTTTAGGAGAGTCAGTATTGGTATTGCCGTACACGGTGTCTGGTCAATTCGCCCCTGGACAATTCATCGTTGGTCAATTCATCGTCAGTCAATTCGTCGAGATGATACGAAAATGAAAAAAAATAAATATCTGTATTTAAAAATATATATTTAAAAACATTCAAATCAAGAAAAAAAGGATCATTATAGACATTAAAAATCAAAATGTAAGATTGAGAGCAATTCTTTTAGAAAATGAATTTTTTGAATCGTATTTTTCCATTTCATTTTTTATATGCAGGTTCATATCTTTGTACTTCTTCTTTTGGATTGGTTCTTCTCCGTGGAAAAATTTCTGCAGTTTGGCCCTGACAAACCTTTCCTCACATTTAAGCACATCAATGAGTTTCCAAATATTTGGATGGCTAATCTTCACTGTGTGTTTCAGCGCGGTGGAAGGCTTCTAAACTGTAGTAGGGGCGATCGCCAACAAACATCGATCCCAAACATTCCATATAGTTGATGGAAAGGGAGATTCAAGGCGTCGCCTCCTTTGTCCTTTTCCTCTAGGTGGTCCAATATAATTATTTTCAAAATCGGATACAGTTGACTGTGGGATATCATCATCTACAAGTTGTTCATATCCATCTATAACATCATCAACCGGCTGGAAGGCAGGGGCAACAAAACACCGCATTTTGAGACTATAACTATCATCTTCGTGGTAGCTGTATTTCATTCCTTCTTGCACAATAAGCTTGTAAACATTTGGTCCTAAATGAAACAGACTGCATGACAAACTCGACCAAGGAAACAATTCCAGAAATCCATTATGGGCTGCTTTTTCGAAATCCAAAATCATATTTTCAGGACCATCATTCTGCAGTAATTCATTTATTTCGCCAAAAAGTATATCATATGTGCTTTGACTTTTGCCAGAGAGCAATGCGAACAATCGTGGGACATTAAAATGATTAATTTGAATGTGCACTACTTATAACTGAAAAAATATACGAGAGTAGCACTTGAATGTTCCATCTGCCGCCCAGTTCTTCTATTGTTTTAACTGTCGGAGTGTTTCGTCACTTGCAAATATTAATATTCGTTTTGAATCTTCCATCCCACTGTCATATTGCAAAAACTTTTCATCATTATCAAGGTAGGCGTATTCACTTGGAATGGAAGACCCAACATTTGTAAATGGGGTGGCGGGATAGCTGGAATCAGCTTGCCTCCAACGTCTAACTTTCCTGCTAGGCTCTGCAAACGGAGGTATTTGCGACAATATGCAGTCGTTTAAACTATCGACTACCGATAACTGAGCGAGGGTCATCAGGAGATGAAGTAGACTTAACTTTCACATTTGAAATCGTGATCATTGCATTTACCTCCGCAGCAGTTGAAGCGTGATTATGGATCCCAGTTTTCTTAAGCTCTTTATAGTTTTCATGTGTATGAAGTCTCGCCTTGCACGCACGATTTTCGCACCTCCAGTATATCGTGGATTCATCAGCATTCTGCTAATTTTTTCGTGTATATATAATTTTCCTGATCGACCACTTTGTTTTTTCCCATTCTCTGAAGTTGTGATCTTGCAAGCAGTCATGTTGGTGGGTAGATGTACTGAATAAATCTAACGCGATTTGCTGTTATTTGTTCTAAAAAATTTGTATCTACAATTGTCCTAAACATTCCATCGAAAATTGCATTTCGGATATTTTCTCCTTTATTTCCTTGTCCCGGGAGTAACTGACTGACGATGAATTGACTCGGCGACGAATTAACCAACAAGAATTGTCCGGGGACAAATTAACCAACGACGAATTGACCAGGGACGAACTGTCCTCGCATCCCATACACTATGCCCCGTATATATATATATATATATATATATATATATATATATATATATATATATATATATATATATATATATATATATATATGTATGTGTGTGTGTGATATTGAATTGAATATTACAAAAACTTTTGTGTACTTAACGTAATTCATTTTTGTCTATAACTCTATCTATCTATCTATTTATATATTTATCCAGCTATATATATGTATATAAATTTATATATTTATACAGTATATACTATATATATATATATATATATATATATATATATATATATATATATATATATATATATAAATATATATATATATAAATATATAAATAGATAGATAGATAAAGTTACAGACATAAATGAATTACGTTAAGTATACAAAGTAATTTTGTAATATTCAATTCAATATCTTTTTTTTCTACGCTCCCCCACTTTATTTTCTTAATTTGTCGCACTTCTAAGTTTTTTTAATCAGCTTTTTATATATAATTCCTATTTATTTTTTTATCGTAGCATGGTGTAGCTTAAACCATAAGTACAAGTAGAAATCAGTTCAAGAATATGGACCATTCGCATAGAACTGTGTATTTACTGTCATCTCCATCCTGACGCTTAGCTTAACTCCATGTTGACAGTATTGTCCACGTCTTAATTCTCTTTGAATTCACGAAGCGGTTCCTAGTACCTTCATTTCGCTTCTCGTGATCCATTAATTGTAGGCTTTTACAAGATATTGGAAGAAGAGACCTAATTTGTGTTATGAAACTATATGGAAATGCCATACTGCGGGTCAGTGTCTACTTCTAAGGTCGGCCAGGGTTTTCCTTTGAACTAGACAAGCCCGCAATCAGTCAGCAGCAGTAAAACGTTACCTTAGTTTAACAAGACCAGATGAAAAACCCCAGGAGAATAGTTAGACTTATTTTACGTGGCTAAGAACCAATTGGTTACCAACAACCCTAAATAGCTTGTCATCAAGAAATGAATCATCATTAGATTCAGTTATCTTCAGTGGCCCGACGCACCCATGATAGGTCAGCAGCAGCAAAGCGCACCTATGGGCTCCAGATAAAAACCCCAGGGAGAATAGTGCTCCTGAACCCAATAAAATGATCAGTCAGAGAATCTCAGTCCCACCATCCATGTGGCACTGTCTCCAATAATGAGAGCAAGTCGTTTTCGTTCTGATCTAAAGTAGCGCTTTCTGCGTTCACTGTACAGGTGCCTAACGTCATTTTAGCCCTCCCCAAGTTCCTCATTGGAGGGGTCGGTACCGTTCTCAGCCAGCACTCTGCTGGACCCGCGTTCGATTCTCCGACCAGCCAATGAAGAATTAGAGGAATTTATTTCTGGTGATAGAAATTCATTTCTCGCTATAATGTTGTTCGGATTCCACAACAAGCTGTAGATCCCGTTGCTAGGTAACCAGTTGGTTCTTAGCCACGTAAAATAATCTAATCCTTCAGGCCAGCCCTAGGAGAGTTGTTAATCAGCTCAGTGGTCTGGTTAAACTAAGCTATACTTCAGCCCTCCCAAGATATTTCCTGCCAAAATTCACAATTGGGAGTTGTTCTGCCTACCTTTAGCCTATGTCATTTGAAGGTTTATGAGAATTCAGCATTAGACAAAGTTCACAGCGGCTGTTCCGATGGAGAATTATTCCAGATATGTTTCAGAATCTGATTGTTGATAATTGCTGTTGGCTCAAGCTGTCTAAAGTTCATTATGCTAATTAATGTGGAAAGCTGGAATTTAGGCGAAGGCATTAATAGATCAGTTTTCGTTGGACTATATTGAAAATCCTTTATATTTTGTCTTTCATGCCGAGAATATCATGTGTGACTGTAGATTCATTTTTGCTCATTTTAATAACCCCAGGGTAACAAATAGGTGTAAAATGTGGCTTGTGTAGTGTACAATTTGGTAAAAATTCATCTCACTATTTCCAAATGAGGGACATTTTGTTTTTCCTTCTTGATGTAATTTTGTTTTATTTTATTTGTTTTACGTTATTTATTTAATTAAATGACCATATTATTGAAACACTGAGTGAAACTTTTTATATAACTGATTATTATTTATCTGGCCCGAATGAAGTAAGGCAATTGCTAGATGTTAGCTTCACCATTAACAGTGCTTAAACCAAGGGGCTTACTGCCAGAATAAATAGGGAGGATAGAAATATATGTGTATGTATATACACACACATATATATATATATATTATATATATATATTATATATATATATATATATATATATATATTATATTTATATTTATATTTATATTTATATTTATATATGATAACAGAGAGAAAGAGAGAGGGAGACGGATATACTTATGGGTATGTGTGTGTTTGTGCTCAATTGTAGGACATAGGGAACAATGCTGTATGTATATATATAGAATCATTAATTTGAAAGTTAATAAATCTCAAATACCATATAGTGAAAGATAAATATTTTCATTAAGAGCTAATGTTTTTGAGAAAGTATAATCACAAAATGGAGAAATTCTCAGGCAGAAGTGCAACAAATGTTCTTGTACATTAAAAGAACAAGTGGACGACCTCAAAACACCGATTCTGGAAAAAGCTTTATAGCTCGTTTTTCGATTAGCGTTTGGCATTTGGCGATATCTATCCCAAAGAACCGAAGCAAAAAGTTCAGCATTTGAAACGACCTTAAACCTGCCAACAACTCAAGTGAGTCCTCGGCATGGAACTATATCCCAGTGTAAGGGGGGTGAGGGGGTAGTGCCGTTAGTGCACCTCATGTGGTGCACTGTACGCATTACATAGGGTCTTTGCAGCGTCCTTCGGCCCCTAGCTGCAACCTCTTTCATTTCTCTTACTGTACCACCGTTCATATTCTTTTCTTCCATCTGACTTTCCACCCTCTCCTAACAATTGTTTCATAGAGCAGTTGCGATTTTCCTCCTGTTACACCTTTCAAAACTTCTTACTGTCAATTTCCATTTCATTTTCATTCCATTTGACCTCATAGGTCCCAGTGCTTGGCATTTGGCCTAAATTCTATATTCTAGTCTATTCTGTATCCCAGGTGTTGCCAAATAACGTCATATTCAGAACGAGTTGCACAAGCAGCACCGTTTCGAGTCCTTTCCCTCGTAATTTCCCTTGGGCGGTTTAATGGAGAGGCCGAGTTGGCACTCGACGTTATTTCTTCTTCTTCTTCTTCTTCTTCTTTTGGCGGAGTTTTGGATGAGGCCATTTCGGCCCTTCTCATTTTAGCTGAGGAGCTCTAATTAGGTCTTGAAGTTCTGTGTAGAAGGTGAAATTACTAACGTGTGCATACGACAATGTTCAGCAATCCAAACAAGTATATGTGGACAAACACATGAATGTTATTTTGTTTAGCAAATGATGATGTCAGAATATGAACGTAAATATATATGTTTTCGAATCTTTGATGTAGAATAACAGATTCCCAAAATGTACCGGCGAATTATAAAACATTCTTCTATAAAACAATAGATGTGTTCATATGAGCATTTCCACAAAAACTTTTGTTTTGAAATGTTATGAAACTAATGAATGGCAGCCACCATAATGTTACTGATATGTAAAAGTAAAAAGCTTTATAAAAGTGTAATACGTTCGCTATAGTCCAAATAGCGGGTTTTTATGAATAACAGTAAAACCTGATCACATCACAGATGATTGACTGGTATACTGGCTGTTTTTTTTATTCAACTGGCACGACAGTTTCAAAGTTTACAGTTTCCCAAAGAAACTATATATATATATATATATATATATATATATATATATATATATATATATATATATATATATATATATATATATATATATATATATATATATATGTATGTATATGTGTTTATATATATATATGTATTTGTATATAATGATATGCATATGAATAAATGAAAAACTCATCTCGCATAAAAAATCATTTATAAAACACAAACATAAATAAACGCATAATTCCTAAAAGACATAAATAAAATTGCGCTTTTGCACATTCGGTCGTGGCTCGAATACGTATCTTTTGTACTTTGTATTGATGCTCAAAATACAAACATCTGTAAAGTCCGTCGTTTTACAGAACAGAAAGCAACCGACTGACTTACTTGCCCCCTCCTCGGCCCTTCTCACTCGAATGCTTAATTATAGCAGTGATGTTAGGAATAGCAATAACTTACAGGTGAAGGAATTCCACCTAACAAGTCCTGGTAGGAGGGATTTCCTTTCGTTCCGTTACTCCTTTCAAACCTTTCAGTGTCAGTTTCCGTTTCAGCGCTGAATGACCTCATAGGTCCCATTGCTTGGCCTTTGGCCAAAATTCTATATATTCCACATAACCAGGACTTAACATGGCATGCACTAAAACTAATAAAGTATTATGATAGTTGCAGATTTTATGAGTTAAATCTGTTTTTTATATATATTGTATGTGCGTAATGACTCAAAATAAATTGACCATTCATCCGTTAATTTTGCGAAAACATTCAGAATGCGAAGTAAGAAAGTCCCTCTTATAATGGATTGCCTTAAGGTCACTTATCCATGAATATCCACATCTTGACCAAGCCTACGAACTCTATCCAGGTATGAAAATACCAATGGCTTGCTAGGTCTGTCCTTGAAGTTGCTTGCAGAGATTTAGTTAGAGAAAACATCCAGTGGGTTAAAAATAAGTCTTTCAGCAACTTTGGAGCGCACAGGGAGAATAGAGATTGGCCTGTAGTTACTGCAGTCTGGCACAGGCACTATATTGCTAATCTTCCGCTCGTCAGCGAAGATAGTACATCGACATAAAAATCTGTATAATCTACTAAGCTTGGTAGACAACACATAAGAAACTTTAAAAAAAAGGGAAGCAACTATCAGGATCTTCTCCACCCCAATTATCAAGATTATCAAGAATTTTCTTAACATCCCTGAAGCAAAATGTAAATTTTGTAAGAATAACCTTAGGATGACAGGTATCAGCAGAGGTAATTTTATGAGTACATCCCATCCTAAACTTCCCAAACCTAACCTACTCTACCTGACTGGGGGTGGCACCCTTTTTATTATTATTATCATTGTTATTATTACTAATGAGACTTAAAAAAAAGTACCTTTGAATAAAGAGGATGTAAAAGAAACCCAACAGAAAAATTTAAAAAGTCAATCATAAAACACAATACAGGTGAGAGAAGTAGTTAAGTGTAATCCTGTTATAAACTTCAGGCAACTAAACCAAGAGTCTTGGCAGAAAGGAGAGAAATCAGCCCACGGTCCTAATCTGTTCGAGCTGACATCAGAAATTCCATTACGCCTTGCTTCTATGGTGACCTTTAATCAAGTTCCTGATTACGGTTTCACCATACGTCACCACGTGTTACTCAGCGTACAGGGAGACATGTACAAAGATTATACCAATCCAGAAGTGCGAGGAGGAACACTAGTCTGAAGATGTTGGCTATTTCATTTTTCGTTTGATTGATTTGTTCGTGTTGTCGATCAAGACATTTTTTTTTTTCAGTTGTAATATTGACCTCTCTCACTATACGCTTAATGCAAAGGTCTGTGGCGTACCATGAGTGGGAATAATCAAGTCTTTAAATGAATAGATTAAAAGATCGTATTTCTTGTATATTTTTATGAAATGTATTTTTGCTTCTCCGATAACGTTTGTTTTCGCCTTTCGATTCAGTTGGTGCAAGGGTGTAAATAATGCATTGTTAACAGAGAATAAATCACTATATCTTGTGAACAGCCGTGGAGGCTTCAGCACTAATTCATCACCTTCATCATTAAATTCATCAAAGGCAGTAGTAATAAAAGTATTAATAATGGTATTGTAAACCTCCCCTCCTTTACATCATCATCACCATCATAGCAAACATCAGTAGCTGTGTTTTATGAGCAATTGTATTATGATGATTTTCAGACTCATTATCATTGTCAGTAAATTAAATAACTTGAAGCCATGTACCTGGAAAATCAGTCACATTCACCTCACACAGTGATGACTAGTGAAACATCTTTGCTTTTGGGTCAAGTGTAGGGATTTAATTCCTATTTTAATGCAAATAGTACGTCTCATTTTATGTTAGGTGTTGGATTCTGAAACCTTTTAAAAGCAAGAGCTTTTTCCGTATCTCTATCCTTTTCTCTCCGCTTATTCTCCTGTTTTATAGAATAGTTAGAAATAAATCTTATCTTTTGTTCTTCTTTTTCTTATGTATACTTAATGAAGCTAAAATTAAGGAATAGTGATGTTTATCCCTTTCGAAGAGCATAACTACTTCATGAAATTCTCTTATTGTTGAAATTATATACCTGTAGGAATAAAGAAAACATTTCAGTGAAGGAAGCAAATCTTTTGCTCTTGTTAATCAAGACTTGGTTGAACTTGACTATTGTTAGCAACGATTTTCTTCGTCTCTGTATTTAGTTTCTGTTAATATACGTACATTTAACCTTTACTGATCTTTAGTTAGTCATTTTTAGTTATGAATTTATTTTCCTTTTCATTTTACCTAATAATTTCACAGCAGTTTCATCCTGGAGTGCTCTTCTTACTTCTTTCCTGCATCTCCCTCTACGAAAATTCACCATCCTATCACGTCTTTCCTATTTGTCATTTGGTCCTAATCATATTCGTGATATACAAGATGAAATATCACAAGAAATATGACACTGCCTGACATCGAATAAGGAAACCAAAATGGGGAAAAAAATCAAGAGGATGACGAGTGATACCAGGAAGGTTGGGTCAATGGCAATTTTTCAAAGGTTTTGGGGGGAATCGTAGTATGGATAGGAAACAAGAAAACAAGAGAGAGAGAGAGAGAGAGAGAGAGAGAGAGAGAGAGAGAGAGAGAGAGAGAGAGAGAGGGGTGGGGGATGTGAACGTTAATTGAAGAACAATTGTACGAAACCGTTGTTTTTTATCCAAATATTTTTGGGTGAAAATATCATATTCACTAAATATAAAACGGAGATAAGTTTAACACAAAGATTATATAAATATATACTGTATATATATATATATATATATATATATATATATAAGTAAGTAAGTATAGCTTAGTTTTACCAGACCACTGAGCTGATTAACAGCTCTCCTAGGGCTGGCCCGAAGGATTAGACTTATTTTACGTGGCTAAGAACCAATTGGTTACTTAGCAACGGGACCTACAGCTTATTGTGGAATCCGAACCACATTATAGCGAGAAATGAATTTCTATCACCAGAAATAAATTCCTCTAACTCTTCATCAGCCGGCGGCGGGAATCGAACTCCGGCCCATCGAATGACGGTCTGAAGCTCAACCAACTCGGCCAACAAAGGGCTATATAAATATATATATATATATATATATATATATATATATATATATATATATATATATATTACCTTTGGAAGTTTTTGGAATATATTCAACAATTCATTTGGTATGAAGTTGCATACCCTACGCATCTCTCCAGCCTAGCTCTGATCACTCATAGTCGCCTAAACGAACAGTAAAATTAGATCATTCAAAACCAGGTACTGAATCATAGAAAAATGTTTACTTACGTTTACAGGGATCGATCGATAAACTTAAATTATTTCGACTCTTTCTCTGATGACACGTACTTTATATTCTCTTAGCAAATTTCAGATATCACAGCCACTGAATAAACTCTCTCTCTCTCTCTCTCTCTCTCTCTCTCTCTCTCTCTCTCTCTCTCTCTCTCTCTCTCTCTCTCTGGTCAACGGAGGTCAGTGCCAATCAGTTTCATGAGCTTTCCTTTCAGTTTCCATCTCATTTATTCTCTTTGTTTCTTTCCCTCCGTCCTTCCATTTCTCTGTCTCCATTCCTCTCTCATCCCTCTTTGAGCATCCATCAATCTCGCTGCTTTTCAGGAAATGTTTTCTACTTGACTTATTTCTCTTCATTAAATGTCTGCATTGCTATGAAGTTCATTTGCTACACGACGATTTTGATCTGATTTGCTTGTAAGTCCTCGTGTCTAATATATATATATATATATATATATATATATATATATATATATATATATATATATATATATATATATATATATATATATATATATATATATATATATATATATATATATATATATATATATATATATATTATATATATATATATATATATATATATATATATATATATATATATATATATATATATATATATATATATATATATATATATATATATATATATATGTGTGTATATATATGCATATATATATATATTATACATATATATATATATATATATATATATATATATATATATATATATATATATTCTATAAAACAAATTTCTGACTAGAGATGTAATAATATTTTCGTCATCTTTCATGAAAAATTTGAGGATTTAAAAAAAATCTGAAATTGAATATCTTCATTCCTTATATTTATGATTATTTATCGCCTAATCTCACAACAGCATAACCATTGACTCAATTTTAATAATAATATATATACCATTTTCTATTCCCTAAATTGCACTTTCAATATTTCTGTAAATCATCCAAGATATTAAGCAAGTCCCCTAAACATTGCGTGAGAGTTTTATTAAATGCTTGAATTACCAGTTTACAGAAAGTGAGAATCATTTTTATAAAGAAATTAACCAAACCATTATAAACAGTATGAAAATCACTCATGAACCTAAATGTAAATGGATCAGGTATATCTTAATTAAAATATATATCTTGCGTATATTTCTTTCCATATAGGGTATGCTTTCGGGTGTTAAGCTTCCGGTTCTCAGCTGATATTATTGGAGGATTTTATTTTAACTCTGTTCCATTCTCCAAATAAGATACGACCTACTAGAATCTATTGCTAAGCGGATACCTAATTATTTGCACATGTCACCGGGATCAGGTATAATTTTCTCCTCCTGACAAGGATCAATTTTGAGATTATATATATATATATATACAGTATATATATATATATATATATATATATATATATATATATATATATATATATATATATATATATATGTGAGGATTGTGAATGATATGTATAGAGAAGCAACAACACAGGTAAGAAGCTCAGTGGGAACAACAGACAAGTTTGAGGTAAAGTGGACTCATACCAAGGTTCTGCCATGAGTCCCTATATTTTTGATATGGTAATGGATGTGATAGTGTCTGGAGTGAAAGATCAGGTGCCTTGGAGTGTACTCTTTGCAGATGACATAGTGCTAGTGACCACCAGTAAGGAAGAAGCAGACAGGAAATTGGAGTTGTGGAGAAGTGCATTGGAGGACAGAGGCCTAAAGATAAGCAGAGCAAAAACGGAATATATGTGGATGAATGGAGGAGACCAAGAGGAAGCATCAACTTAGAGCAGGCAGAAGTAAAAAGAGCTACATCCTTTAAGTACCTTGGGTCGTGTGTCACTGATTGTGGAGGGATGGAGGAGAAGTGAATCACAGAATACAATCAGCTTGGTGCAATTGGAGGAAAACATCAGGTGTGTTATGTGACAAAAGATTTAATGTAAAGATGAAGGGAAAAATGTACAAGAGCATTGTCAGACCTGCGTTGATGTATAGTTGTGAAACATGGCCTATGAAGAAAGCACAAGAGAGAAAGATGGAAGTGGCAGAAATGAGAATGCTGCGTTGGATGTGCGGAGTGACAAGAAGAGACAGGATAAGGAATGACTTCATAAGAGGGACGGTGAAAGTTATAGAAATATCAAAGAAGCTGCAACAGAGACGATTACAATGGTTTGGACATGTTATGAGAAGAGAGGAGGATTCTGTATGTAAAAGAACCATGAATATGGAAGTGCCTGGAACAAGGAGGAGAGTAGACCAAGAATGAGATGGAGAGACACAATTAACAGGGACATGCAGGAGAAGAACGTGAGTGAGGTAATGCTGCATGATCGCAGAAGATGGAGAAGACTAATAATAAACAGCGACCCCATATAAAGATGGGAAAAGCTGAAGATAAAGAAGAAGAATATATATATATATATATATATATATAAAATTTATATATATACATATATATAACACATATATATTTATTTATATATATATATATATATATATATATATATATATATATATATATATATATATATATGTATATACACACACACATATATGACTGTGAAATATTTTCTCTTAAAACGGAATTCCAGCATTGAATTACTGGAGAAATTTAAAGTCATTAACTCAAAACTACTTTACTTTTATGGCCTTCCCAAAACTCATAAAGATAATCTTCCATTCAGGCCTATCATCTCATGTGCCGGAGCTTTCAGTTATAAAATTTCTAAGTGGTTAGCCGGCCTCCTTTCCCCTCTCTTAGGCACATTTTCTCCTAGTCACATTAAACATTCTGAGAATTTCTGTCACGAATTCAAAGGAGCACATATACCACTTCACAACATAAAGCTTCCAAGGTTAGATGTAGATTGCTTATTCACAAAAGTGCCAGTACAGGACGTTCTACAGTTTTTGAGGAAAAAATGAGCCCCTATTCAGATCATTTCCCAAAAATTGGAGTGCAGCATGGGCAGCCCTTTAAGTCCTGCTTTATCTAATCTATACATGGAATATTTTGAAACTGCAATAATAAACGCAATAAAACCTAAAGACATGCCATGGATGAGATATGTAGATGGCATCTTAACATTTTGGGGTAGTAAATGGGTCAATTTCAATGAATTCCTTTCAAAATGAAATGCATTAGCGCCTAGCATCAAATTTAAAGTTGAATGGGAAACAGACAACAAAACTCCTTTTCTTGACGTTATAGTGATTAGAAAGACACACGACAGAATACAAATTTACCATATACAGAAAACCATATATAGAAAAATGGCAATCAGTAAACATGCATGTATTCAAAAGTTCAACTTCCACATACCATACACTCCACGGAATGAAAGGGAATAATATTCCAGCTCTGAAATGCAGTTCTGGAATCGGTAAGCACTGGGACTTCCTGTGACGTTTCCAAAGCTTTTGGAAATGGTGTTACTCTTTGCCTCTCTTCGACCAAACAAAGCTTCAGCGAGAAAAAGAAATAAAAGAAAAGTCAAAAAAGATAAACGTCAGAGTACACTTTCAAAGAGACGCGCAGGAGTTGGCGAGACATGTGACGCTGTCGAGAATCTAGACTAGTTCCGGATGCGAGTGTTATTCACGTTCAATTCTTTGGCGTTTTCCTAAAATTTTTAAAGACATAATGAGGTTGTAACAACTGAATAAGGAAAATGCGTATGAAAATGGCTAGATGCCAAGCTGTAAGAGAATATAAATTAAACAAAAACCTGCTATTTGTTTTTGGACATAGAGATGACATTTGCGATTCAGCCTTTGAAATGACACCAGCGTACACCAAAGCATTTTGTCGTGACTCAGAAAAATCTGAAATATTCATGACTGACCATTCGTTGCCTGGTCCTCGTATATCTACTTTTTACAGTCCTTTTTTTTACGTAATTTTACTTTTTCGCATACACACATACACACACACACACACACACACACACATACATATATATATATATATATATATATATATATATATATATATATATATATATATATATATATATATATATATATATATATATATATTATCTTTTAGACCTGAAAAGGGGAGAAATTATACTAACAGAAGGCGAGACGAGAGAGTAAAAAAAAAAAAAGTGAGAGCGGAAAATTCCCAGGGTACGGAGACCGACAAACGAAGGCTTCCATGAATAATTGAGAATTTCCCAAGTAAGGACAGACTGCATTGGTGTCACACATTGCCGGCACAAAGGCTGAATTCATAAATGTCATCTGCCTCACCGTCCTCTTCCAATGTTCATTCGGGAGAACAAGTTTCCACTGTGCTTTTTGCCTTACTTCATTTTTTTTTTAGTTATTTTTACACCGGTTTATTGAGTTACTGTTTCCTTTTTATTGGGAAGGGGCGAAGAAGATGCTGCCCCTTTGGGAATTCTGTCAGGGTTCATATCTTCCTTCCCTTTTCAACGGTTTTTTTAAATGATTTTTTTGTCTTAACTTTAGTTCCCATCTGTTGGAGTAGTACTTTTACATTCCGCTTTTTTTTTTTTTTTATTAAAATTTTATTTTAGTTTTTCAGGAATATAATATTTTATTTTATTATTATTATTATTATTATTATTATTATTATTATTATTATTATTATTATTATTATTATTATTATTATTATAATAACCTGTTTTAGATCATAGGTTCTTCCTTTACTAGAATACTGTTCTCCGGTGTGGATTTTTGCTTCTGCCAGAGATTTATCTCTTTTAGATTGAGTGGTTCGTGGTGGTAGGTTTCTGTTTCCTAATATTAGCAGTTATGACTTGGACCATCGACGTATGGTCTCTTGTTTGTCAATTTTTCATGAGTTGTATTTCAACAGAGATCTTTCACATTCACAACTGATCCTTGATCCCCTTTCCCTGCCGAGAGTCACCAGATTGCTGAACAGCAGCACCAATATGCTATAAATGTGCCTCGTTGTGGAACTTCTCAGTTCCAGAGGGCCTTTGTTCATCACACCACTGGACTGTGGAACAGCCTCTCAGAGGAGGTCGTGCAATTGGAACTTCAGAAGTTCAAGGGAAGATGCAGTGAATTGCTACCCTAATATAATTCTCTTGTAATTTAGCAGTTTACTTACATTTTCATTTATCTGTTGGTTTATCTTTTAATTTATCTGTTTTTCTGATAACTGGTCCCTTCTTTCGGTATTTCCCATTACCTTCCCTTACTTCTTTCTGATGAACACCATGTTCTTTGGAAGCTTGAATTTCAAGTCAGTGGCCCCCGCGGGCTTGTTCTATATGGAGAGGGTTCATCTTCTGAATAATAATAATAATAATAATAATAATAATAATAATAATAATAATAATAATAGTAATAATAATAATTTATTACTAATAATAATAATAATAATAATAATTATTATTATTATTATTATTATTATTATTATTATTATTATCTTGCAGGCTTGTTCCATATGGATAGGGTTCATCTGAATAATAATAATAATAATAATGATAATAATATCATTATTATTATTATTAATATTATTATTATTATTATTATTATTATTATTATTATTATTATTATATTATTATCCTACAGACTTGTTCCATATGGATAGAGTTCAACTTCTGAATAATAATAATAATAATAATAATAATAATAATAATAATAATAATAATAATAATAATAATAATAATAATAATAATAATAAATTTGACTCTTCTTTGTGCTCTCGAAGAAGATATGAATTAGAGAGTTTATCAAAGGAGATATTGAAAGGTGCATTTTTCTTATTTAACTCACC
>NC_089776.1:25955409-25972909 GCF_040412425.1 Macrobrachium rosenbergii | reverse complement strand
GTACTGTAATGAGATAGAGATGGAAGGGACTACCAGCGGAATTTATATATATGTATATATATATATATATATATATATATATATATATATATATATATATATATATATATATATATATATATATATATATATATATATATATATATACGAGGGCCTTCAAAAGTTCATGGAAAACATCCATATCTGCTAAGTTTATGGACGAATTTGGTTTTCATTACAACTGCTTCTTGTTTCACTAATAGTCTTTATCCCTGTTGAACAGGAACCATCATATGCATGTAACAACGCTGTACCAGTAGTCTTAAGTTAGCACTCACTCACACAGCTTGGATTCCAACAACAACGAGGCCAGAACAAACATAAAATTCCTAGTGAAGCTAGGCTGGAAGAACAGTCAAATCATCGATGCTTTGCAGCAAGTTTATGGGGATAATGCCCCAAAGAAATCAACCACCTACAAATGGGTAACTCCTTTTAGAAGTGGAAGAGACGATGTTGAAGATGATCCTCGACAGGCACCCACGTCAGTTTGTGAGGAAAACATTGATGCAGTTCGTAACCTGATTGAAGAGGATAGGCGAATTACCACTGAATTAGTTGCCGATACCCTAATATCTCTGTTGGCTCAGCTTATACAATTCTAGTGGAAAACTTGGGGCTGAGCAAGCTTTCTGCTAGGTGGGTCCCAAAGCTGTTGCGCCCTGATCAGCAGCAAACAAGGGCAGGCCTTTCAACAGCAATTTTGAACAAGTGGGATCAAGACCCTGAAGCATTTCTAGATAGAATCGTTACCGGTGATGAAACGTGGCTCTACCAATATGATCCCGAAGATAAAACTCAATCAAAACAATGGCTGCCAAGGGGTGGAAGGGTCCCCATTAAAGCAAAATCAGAACATTCAAGAGGGAAGGTCATGGCCACCGTTTTCTGGGATGCAAAGGGGATTTTCCTAGTTGACTTCCTTGAAAACAGAAGAACAATCAATGCTGATTATTACAAAGGAGTTTTGAGAAAATTGGCTAAGAAAATTGCTGGAAAACGTCCAGGAAAACTGCATCGGCGAGTCCTTTTCCATCACGACAATGCCCCCTCATGGCGCTCATGACGTAAGCTGTGTTACGCGAATTTCGGTGGGAAATCATTCAGCATCCACCTTATAGTCCTGATTTAGCCCCTAGTGACTTCTTTTTGTTTCCAAAACTGAAAAAATCCTTGAAAGGCATCAAACATTCATCAGTTGAAGCTGTGAAAAATGCTGCTTTGACATGGTTCACATCACAAGGCCCCAGTTTTATGCAGGTGGGCTTAAAGGCTGGTACTAACGATTGCAAACATGTATTGACTTAGATGGATCATATGTTGAAAAATAAACATCATAACTTGAATAGTTTCTTTTATTTTCCCTTTTCTATGAACTTTTTGAAGCCCCTCGTATATATATATATATATATATATATATATATATATATATATATATATATATATATATATATAAATATAAATATATATATCTCACACATAACCACAGTTTTCGACTTTATTTCCAAGCCATTGACGAAGGAATGATGCACAGTATTAGAGGTCACAAATAGATATAATATATATATAGTATATATATACTATATACTAATACTATGCATCAGTCCTATCAATGGTGTCAGAAACTCAATTTTCACCTGTGGTTATGTGATACATGAATCACATACAAATGAGATAGTAATCATATATATATATATATATATATATATATATATATATATATATATATATATATATATATATATATATATATATATATATATATATATATATATATATATATATATATATATATATATATATCCTTACTCAATGGTTTTTGTTCCAGTTATGTTACACAAACATAAACTCATAAACACACATACATACATGCATACACAGAGATACACACACATATATATACATATATATACATACATATACATATATAATATATATATATATTTAATATATATATATATATATATATATATATATATATATATATATATATATATATATATATATATATATACATATACGTTTCAATATTTTTCCGTTCATGTTCCCAATCCACTGGAACACCTACAGGGATATTAACGAATGGCCTTTGAGTCCACGTTCGAACAGAGGCTTTAGCAACAACATCCAGCCGGATTAGTTGCGCCAATGCGACCCCCAGTTCCTAACAGAGAATTGTCAATTTCGAAAATGGGTCACCGTGGCCCGGACTCACACGACCAAAATACTCATTGGGACCGTCACAGGTCCCCCTCCACCTGCTCTTCTGTAAGTAATGGTGTTGATCGGTTTTGGTTCCAATTTTTTTTTTTTCTCACAAGAGAGGAGATTTAGGAAAATGATATTGCTGGTCATCAGTTTTTATAGAGGTCTTTGTTATCGACAATACATGTGTGTCGGCATTCTAATACCTGCCTTCAGGACAGGACCAGATGTAGCTCGTAAAAAGGAATGGCACAGTTCCTTTTCCGATTTTGTTTCCGCGCCGTATTTTCTTCAGACTACGTTTCATTAACCAGTCAGCGTATAAATGAATTCAAGATATACAACATACACAAGTGAGAGTGTTCACAAAAAATTTTCGTTTCTATTTGTTAGCCAAGCAGCAGTCCTACTTCGTTCGGTTTTCTATTATGCAATAATTCTCTTATGATATAATTCTCCTACGACGAAATTTGTAGTTCTCTTTTTATTTTCGTGTCTGTAGACTTTTCTCGAAAGTTCCGATAGAAATATTTCCTGGAGGTCCCTGGTGTAATTTAATGTTTTCGAACGTGCTCTGCCTTAACTTTTGTCTTAGTGTGGGATCCAAAATATTCGGCAATATTTGATATTCAGCTGCAATCTTATGTCTACTTCGGACGTTGAATCACGCCTATTATGGCTGAGTTTTGTGTCGACTTCTTTTTATTTCTCTGTTGGTAAATCTTGGAACATCACGGAATATAGAGACAACATCGAGATAATTTAATTATTAGTACTTTATATGATTTCTAACACAGGCTCTATAACCTTCATTGAAATAAGTATCGTTTCACCTAATGGTTCTCTTTAATATATGAACAATACTATCACTCGCGAAAGGGTAATGAAAATAAATAAGCTAACCCGTGGAAAAACATTTATTTCTTGCTGTAATTATAATTTTGATCGATATCATTATGACAGCAAGATTATAAGTTTTGGCCCAGGCCTTCTTTTTGTCGGCCGCGATTCAATTGCAAATGAGGTTTCGTGCAATGAAATCATAAAGATGTCACGGTGATTGATTACTGTGTTAAATATTTGACAGTATAATTATTCCGGTGAGTGATTACACACCTAATCGGTTGACACTACAAAATTTCCGCAAGGTTTTTCCTTTCCCTGATAGATTGGGAAGGTGGGATGGTTTCCTTCCATTTGGGGGCAGATGTGATAACGGGAAATTAACGCCCAGTGCGATTTCTTCATTTATTTGATTATGAAATTATTGACCTTAAATCATTATACTCAGAGAATACACACACACACACACACACACACACACACACATATATTGTCGCTATATATATATATATATATATATATGTAATAAACTTACATATACATCTGATTGTTAAATATATATATATATATACATATATGTTAAAATTGATATATATATATATATTTATTTATTTATTATATCACATCCATTGTCAAGAAAAATAAAAGATTGGGTGTAGGTGGAACCTAACTGGTTTTGACTTTATTTGTACATGACATATAAATCACACAGGGTGATTACAATATATATATATAAATTATATATATATATATATATATATATATATATATATATATATACAGTATATATATATATATATATATATATATATATATATATATATATATATATATATATATATATATATATATATATATATATATATGGAGCCTCGATATCAGTTTACAGCAGCAGCTTTACTTCGTAGAGGTCTGTGGCGCGGGTTCAAATCACACTGATCAGAGAGGCATTTGCTATCCGTGTAGACATCCCGGGATTATATAAATCAACGGATAGGTTTGCTAAAAGCAAATGGGTGTTACAGACTAAATACACACACAAAACAAAGCCACTACAACACCTTCTAAAAACATAACTGTCTCGAACTCTTGCGCAACAACTTTAAGAAAGGGCGTTGGGTCGGGTATGATACATGAAACATACGCTACCGGGGTCTAAGCGATGTCAGGCAGGGCAGCCGATCGAACTATCTACCCCAAAGCCAAATCAAAAGTCCTTCAAAAAGAAGGCATCGATCCATACAAAAATGGGAAAAAGCACGTTAAAAGAAAAAAAAATATATATATATATATATATATATATATATATATATATATATATATATATATATATATATATATATATATATATATATATATATATATACGTAATATAGAGTTCAGAATACTCTTTCACGCCTAAACACGTCCCATTTTTCACAATTGCGTTTACCCACCACAAGATTCAAGCCTTTAGTAGCCTTGACTGGCCTGTCAGGGAAGAGTAATGGGCCTTCGTGAAAAGCTCCTTATATTCCAAAAGCTTTACTGAGGAAATCACATATGCTGATGTGTGTCTCTGGCTCCAAGTTCAGGATCTAACAGAAAATTACCGATGGTGCCACATGAACAAATATCGATTATAGCAAGAGGAAGTTAGACTGTATTCTTGATGTCCGGAGGGGAGTTATTTATCAATATTTGTAGAATTAGTCTTCCGTTTGATGTTAATGATTACATGGTTAAGTAAGTGATAACCAGTAAAATATTAATTGTTTTGAGATTATCACCTCGTAGAATATTTTTTAATTACTAACAACGAGTAAAATTTTCTCCTTAACAATAACTTTTTTTTGCAGTGTCTCACCCAGTGACCCCAACATTCATATCTTCCATATTATTAATAATTGCATAGAAAAGTTGATCCAGGAAAAAATAATCATTTTCTATCAAGCTATCTTTATTTTTAAGTTGCTGTCGTGTATTAATGCCGACTGTTCCACAGCAAACTACCTGTTCTCTCTCTCTCTCTCTCTCTCTCTCTCTCTCTCTCTCTCTCTCTCTCTCTCTCTCTCTCTCTCTCTGTAAGACGCCTTGTGTAAGAAAAGGAATATTTAAGAAATGACATTAATTTTTGGCCCGCCATAAAAATTTTCGTGGCGCTGAAGTTATATTTAGGGGAGTTTGGACAAGAACATAATAACGAAAAACACAATCAACCTCCACTTTAAAAAACTTGGCATTTGGGTAAATCATTTGCTGAGATTTCAGAAACTGTGGTCTTTTTCATATAGGTTTACCACATTCTGAAATTAAATGAGTATTTTAAAGGTTCATATACACGTGAAACGCCGTAGAAAGCCAAGAAATTCTGATAAACGTTGAATAACAGACGTTAGGATTTTGTTTATATAAAGTCAAAACGTGAAGATTCTTGAAGAGTAAAGGAAACCCTATGACCGACCCAAGGGGCACATGAAGCCTGTGACGTTCCTGTGTATGACCATCGATTTATTTAATTTTACTTTGACGTAAAGTGTTGCTTTATAGAAACATTAAAATGATTATTTGTCAAGAGTTGGGGTTTATTAGTTCTGACTGTATGCCTATACTGCATTTGACATTTGAAGAGAATAAAAGCATGTTGTGATTTAAACTAAAACCCTCTTACATGTCCTTTTCTTGGTAGAAATTACAAATATAAGTGTTTCTTCCGTATCATAATGTGACTTCAGTCTACGATCAGAATCCAGCACATCTGAGATCTTTTGTGATTTTCAAATCTAATGTTTTTTTATCCTGTGTATAAATTGTAGATGGTATTTACTGGCCGAGCAACAAAACGAGAGAAGTGTTTTCCTGCGTGTTATCACCAAAACTTTCATGTCGTTAAAGATATTACCATGTTATTATCACTCTAGATCTAGGTGTTTTGGAAAAACATTTTTTACAGATGAATAAAATCATATAAATGTTTTTTTTTTTTTGCATTTTTCTGGAATCACACATTTATTTTTAGAAAATATATACATAGAAGTAAGTCTATACCAGGCGCCTGGCATAATATTTGATGAATATCAATGTTACTAAAATATTATGTGTCCCGAGGTCACTCCCAAAAATTATAATGCTGCCCGAGTTACTAAAGGGTTACCTATGCCTGAAGCTAATAAATAATGTGAAATAATGATTCTTTTTAAAGGGGAGCTAGACTATTCGTTACACGGACCACACTGAAAAAGCTATGTCAAGAACTATCATACTTTTCTAGAGAACTAATGTTCCAGCTATGTCCAGTGGCCTCTCAGTGAAAATAACCTTTTAAGTATATCTTCTTTTATTAAAATCATAATCCTCACTATCAAAAGACCTTAACTTAACGTAATATTCGAAACATTTCCATTAAGCCCAACTGCTAACCAAGGAAATTACAATATTTTATTTCGGGTGGTCAGTTCTGCATAAAGAATGGGGACTTATTCTGATTATAACAGAGAGCCCAAAAAAACAGATAATGCAATCATGAAATACTTAGTAGCTAAAATGAACATCCATTCCTTGTCTCAGCAGCTGAATGGAGCACAGAATTTTGTAATCCGTAGAGCATCTTAGATGTGTTTCTTATGTCTCGGCCGAAAAAATTGTCAAAACCCATTTTCTTTGCTATGAATGTAAAATCATAACCACCATTAGTCTTGTTTACCCAGTAGAAAAGTTACAAATAGATATTCTCGTTTTACTTTACTATGCAAAAGGTTGAAAAGAGAAAAGAAACACAGATAGGGACTTGATAAGTGGCATTTTGTAGAAGAATACGATTATTCTAATTTTTCTCCATTGTTTCCAATCCTAAAAATAAACGCAGATGAAGACTTCGGGAGTGACATTAGAAAACAGAGGATAAGTTTTTCAGCTGCTGAGACAAGGAATGGATGTTCATCTTAGCTACTATCTATTCCACGATTGCTTTATCTGTTTTTGGGCCCTCTGGTATAATCAGAATGAGTCCCCACTCTTTATGCAGGACTGACCACCCGAAATAATGTAATTTCCTTTGTTAGTTAAGTATACCTTAGTTTAACCAGACCACTGAACTGATTAACAGCTCTCCTAGAGAGGGCTGACCCGAAGGATTAGACTTATTTTACGTGGCTAAGAACCAGTTGGTTACCTAGCAACGGGACCTACAGCTTATTGTGGAATCCGAACCACATTATAGCGAGAAATGAATTTCTATTACCAGAAATAAATTCCTCTAATTCTTCGTTGGCCGGCCGGAGATTCGAACGCGGCCCCTGCTGAGTGCAAGCCGAGAACGGTACCGACCAGTCCAAGAAGAACTTTCCTTTGTTAGCAGTTGGGCTTAATGGAAATGTTTCGAATATTTTTTTTTTATCTTTTATTTAAAAATTATATGGGTTAAGTTATTTTTGGTCATCAGTGAGGAATATGATTTTAATAAAAGACTATATACTCAAAAGGTACTTCTATGTGCTGTCATTTTTACCGAGAAGCCATTGAACATAGGTGGAACATTAGTTCTCTAGAAAGTTGTGATAGTTCTTGACGTAGCTTCTTCTGTTAGGTTATGTGCATTCACGACTTCGTGTACGGAATAAAAAAAAGAATTGCTTTTCTCATAAAAGCAGCTGCAAAGGTCACATGGTTAATGGAATAGCGTTTATATGTTAATGAGACACGAAGTACTGTTTTGCTTGACGCTTTTATTTATTTTTTTTTCGACCATCAGGAAACTGAATAGGTAATGGAGAAGTACTAATTTTCTCCATTGAACGAAACAAGCTTTTTACCGTCTGCTCTTTGATGACAACTATTTACAATGGAAATTGGCAAATTACCAATTACAATCGTTTTTCAGGGCTCTTGATTCCTGTTGGAATGACAGAGCATTTTAGGATGATTTGTTTATATATTCTTTTCCCTTTGTCATCGTTTTCTGCTTTGTGTTTTCCTTTATCTTAAAGTTCTTCGTTAGGCGAGTCGATAGAGTTGTGGGCTAGCACTCGCTAGGCCCGAGTTCGAGTCTCCGGCCGGCTAATGAAGAATTAGAGGAATTTATTTCTGGTGATAGAAATTCATTTCTCGGTATAATGTGGTTCGGATTCCACCAAATAAGCTGTAGGTCCCGTTGCTAGGTAACCAATTGGTTCTTAGCCACGTAAAATAAGTGTAATCCTTCGGGCCAGCCCTAGGAGAGCTGTTAATCAGCTCAGTGGTCTGGTAAAACTAAGGTATACTTAATTTTAGCGCTCATGCTTTAGTTTGGCGTCGAGCTTTAAATTATTTAGCATTGCATGAGTTATCTGTTAATTATTATTTATTAATTATTATAGAATTATACATTACTGAGTTCTCAGTATATTGTAGAAGGAAACAACTCCGGGTTCAACTGGCTTGATCGATCTCTCAAACCATTCGCTTCCATACTGCGGTATTTTCTATCCTCTTCAGTACTCTCCGAATGATCTTCTCTTGACTCTCTTTCGTTTTGAGGCGAAACCCAACCATTTTTATTTTTTTTTTGAAGGACCGGGCTTGTTTTCGACAACCTGGGCTTTCTCGATCTGTACGCCATAATTATTGTTTTTATTGGATGTAAATTAATCTGTTTGTTTAGTTATATACTTTTGTAATTTATTTCTCATGAATGAATGACGAATTTTTAAGCCACTTCGAAATCCCTCCTTGAATTTTAATTTGATACTATATTTGATTTATGCTGATTTATGCAGCTACTTTCATTTAAATAATTATTTAAGGCACCGCTGTCAGAGCTTCTCTCTCTCTCTCTCTCTCTCTCTCTCTCTCTCTCTCTCTCTCTCTCTCTCTCTCTCTCTCTCTCTGTTGCGGTCTTCCTCATCCGTTAGGCGTTGTCAAATAAAGTTCTGCTCACCACATTTATTCACCATTTGTGTTCATTTGTACACTGGTGGCACGAGATTTATATTTTTGTTATTGTGAATGCTGTGTTCGACTCTAAAATTGTGGTCGTGTTGTCAGCTCACTTTAGAGGGAATAACATTTATTAAAACATTTATATTTCGTTTCATATTCACGATTCCAATGTCACAGTGTATCTCATACTCATTTTTTTGAAATTCAGTTATTCTTTAATCGTGGATGGTGGTAATTTCACGATTTTTTTAAATTGCGTTTTTCTCTCCTGTCTCTGAACTTACTAATACATACATGCATTATACACAAATAAATTTGTATTTGAATATATATATATATATATATATATATATATATATATATATATATATATATAATATATATATATATATATATATATATATATATATATATATATATATATATATATATATATATATAATATTAATATATATATATGAACACATATACATACACACACACATATATATATGGGTATTTATGGGATTGTATGTAACTTATCTTTTCCACATTAAGCTGTTTCTCCATACCAGAAAGTGGACACGGAGAACAGTAAAGGCAATCTTCACTCTCATATTCATATTAAAAAAATATGAATGTGGAAGGAAGCCCGTGCGCGGATAACTTTCAAAACATCAGCTGCTTCATACCACCTACGCGAAAGTCTACTTAGCTGCGGATCGAGTGGCTTCAGACACACTGCGAATCTCATCTCTGTCTTGCTCGTACTTTGTCGTTTTCTGAGTATTCTCCTGCTCGTTCTTCCCAGCAGTTCCAAATTGTATTCTTTTTCCACCAACGTATCATCCTCCGTCCTTTCCACGTGACCGAACCAAGACGAAATTCTGATCAAACCTTTCGTTTTTACTAACCTCTCATCGCTCCTACTGTAAATGTCTTCAAATATATCTTCCCCGTAGAGGAGTAGTGCCGTCAGTGCACCACACGCGATACACTGTAGGCATTACTAAAGGTTCTTTGCAGTGTTTCTTCGGCCCCGAGCTTCAACCCCTTTCATTCCTTTTACTGTACCTCCGTTCATATTATATGTCCTCCATCTTGCTATGCACCCTCTCCTAATGATTATCTCGTAGTGAAACTGCTATGAGGTTTTCCTCCTGTTACACCTTCCAAACCTACTTACTTTCAATTTCCTTTCCAGGGCTGAATGACCTCAAAGGTCCCAGTACTTGACCTTTGTTCTAAACTTTACATTCCATTCCATTCCATTCAAATGTATCTTGTTATGCACCAATACTACATAAAAATTTTTGTAGCTTAAAACTTTTCCCTTCCATCGAGTTCAACATTCACGCTTCACTTTTAGGGAAAAAAGTTAGCTTAAGAATCCCATCAACCAATTAACCCTGGTCTTCTAAACACACTCCAAGATACCCCCTTATTTTTGCGCCTATTTCGTAGCCTTCCTATTTTTACATAATTTTGAGATGTCTAATAATTTGTCAGTATCATCTTAAATTTTATCACCTATATATAATCAAAAGAAATTTAATGTTTTCCTGGCATAAAAATTACATGAATGATCTTAGCTGATTCTTGTTACAATCTTCATTTCTTTAGAGCAGAAGAGTTCCAGCAGCTAAGTTCGTTTGAAGTTAATTGTCAGCGATCTGAATAATTTGATTTTCTTTTGACAATTCCCTGACAAAATAGATAGTCAACTACTTTTCATGTTAAGTATCATTAGAATAGAAAAAGAAACTAGTTTGTGTACATGATTGTAAAACATTTTTTAATAGATTATTTGAATTCGTCGTTTTGTGACAAGACCAGACTTATTGAATTTTTGTATGCAATTAAAAAATTTCTTTTCTAACAACATATATATGTATGTATTTATTTGTATATATATATATACATATATACATGTACTGTACTGTACTGTACATATATGTATGTATGAAATTTTTTATCACACCGTGATTTATATGCAATCATGAAGCTACAAATGTTGCTTAATATCCAATTCACGCTACCTCGGGAATATGCCCGATAATTCCCAATCGGGGATATTCCCGAGGTAGCGTGAATTTTATATTAAGCGACATTTGTAGCTTCAAGATATATATGTATGTATGTATGTATATGTATATTATATACATGTGTATATATACATACATAAACATGTGTATATATATATATATATATATATATATATATATATATATATATATATATATATATATATATATATATATATATTATTTCTGTTTGTTGCATGCCTTGAGTCATTGTATATCAACCCCGTATCACATACGAGGTCACTAATTTTAATCCTTATGACTAGGGTGGGATTATTTAGAGCCTTCTGTTATGAAATACATTATATATTTGTTGAAGGAAAGAATTAATAATAAGTCAACTGCAGTGGGGCTCTTTCAAGAGCGAGAGCGGGTGAGGATGGCACCCTCATCCGAAAAGACCTGCTGAGGACCGAAGGTTAAAATTCCTCTGGCCTAACCTTGTAAAAAGTAGAAATTGTGTAATACACACAAGCACGCGCTCATACACTCATTCACAAATTATATATATATATATATATATATATATATATATATATATATATATATATATATATATATGAATATATGTATATGTATATATATACATAAATATATATATATGTATACATATATACATTACAGAATTGTTTATATTACAAATCAGTTGTATGTATGAGTAGCAATGAATGTTTATTCGTGGAAGGCAAGTGAAAATGTTATAAGAAATAAGTCAAAGAATTTAACGATAGCATAAACAAGGAAATGTGATAAAAACGAGGTTAATAACTGAGGGAGGAGACAAAGAGACAGAAGATTTAATACAGAGCAAGTCAGAAAAATGAGGGTTGAAAAAGAAAAACGAGCGAGGATAACGCTGTTTAAGATAAACACGAATTATTTTAAGAGAAAATACGGAAAATTAGGTAGGTAGAAAAGACACGTTGCCTGCCATTAATCAGATACGACAGCAAATGAAAATAAAAATGAATGAAAATAAAAATGAAGGGGAAAAATGAGCTGGAAATTAAAATACACCAGAAAAAACAGACAGGAAAAGAAGAAAGAAGAATTCATAAATAAAATAGAAGGGGTAGGGAAGAAAAAGATGGAAGAAGAGATAAAAAAAAATAACATGAAAAATTTGTCATAAATATATTGTAGAGGAATCATTAAAGAATCAAATATTAAGGTAGTGGATGGGTGTTTAAGAAAATACAATTTCGGCAATAGGAAAGGGTGAGAAAGATCCATTGGAAACTACTAATGAAGATGGAAGCACAGAGGAAGGAATAAAGATAAAAATGAAATCAGTAAGTTTAGTGGAACATTTATAGTATAATGTAACCATACAACAACAAAACATCGTATAAGACTATTTTAGTGACATAGATAATTATCTGACCAGCTACAACAATAATAGGAGGAGGGGGAGGAGGGGAGGAAAAAGTTAAGTATATCTTAGTTTAACCAGACCACTGAGCTGATTAACAGCACTCCTAGGGCCGGCCCGAAGGATTAGACTTATTTTACGTGGCTAAGAACCAATTGGTTACCTTTACCAGCAACGGACCTACAGCTTATTGTGGAATCCGAACCACATTATACCGAGAAATGAATTTCTACCACCAGAAGTAAATTTCTCTAATTCTTCATTGGCCGGCCGGAGACTCGAACTCGGGCCTAGCAGAGTGCTATCCGAGGTTACCTAGCAACGGGATCTACAGCTTATTGTGGAATCCGAACCACATTACACCGAGAAATGAATTTCTACCACCAGAAGTAAATTTCTCTAATTCTTCATTGGCCGGTCGGAGAACCGAACGCGGGCCCAGCAGACTGCTAGCTGAGAACGATACCAACCCGTTCAATGAGGAACTAGGAGGAGGAGGAGGAGGAGGAGGAGGAGGAAGCAAGTGGGTGATGTAATGGGAAACTACCGAAACAAGAAAATTCTCATCATATGAAGACTTCGAAAAAGGAGCAGAAATAGAAGAAAAAGAAAAACGTGCCGTGAAAAGTAACAAAGAGGGGGAGAAAATGTGCCAAAAAGGGCGAAGGAAGGAACAGTGAGAGAGAAATGACATTTCAGATTCAGCCTTTGTGCCTGCAATGTGCGACACCAATGCAGTTTGTCCTTATTTGGGAAATCCCCCAATTATTCATGGACGCCTTCCTCTGACGTCCGTTTCCCATCGGAATTTTAGCTCGCTCGTCCGCTCTCTCTCGTTCTCGTCTTCTCACAGACAAGAAGGAAAGCGTACGAGGCGCGCGCGCACACATACATACACACACACACACACACACAAACACCCACACACACACGCACATATATATATAAAACGTGAAGCGTTTGCTCAGAAACATTAGTTCTTTGTATTATAAGAGCTCTTATTACGTTTTTCCTGTCTCTAGGAATTATATTCTCTCGCAAAATACGCTCGCGATATTGCACACATGCGCACGCACGCACACACAAATGTGTGTATATATATATTTATATATATACTGATATGTACGTATGTATGTATGCATACACGTGTGGGTGGGTCCAATAGTGTGCGGTTTCCTTAGAAGCAGTAGCTTAGTATTCATTACATCTCTGAAGAATTTTTTCTTCTCGCATCATGAAATTATATTCTCTCTCTCTCTCTCTCTCTCTCTCTCTCTCTCTCTCTCTCTCTCTCTCTCTCTCTCACGCACACACATACACACGCTTTGAACCCTGATTTGAAGGTAAGGATCGTTATAAATGCTAACGAGATATCTTTAAATGGAAAAATTGCTTTCCTCGCTCAGAAACATGCGAGAGAGAATCAAAGATTTCCAATACATCAACAAACAGCGCAAAAGGAAGTTTTCATAAAGCATCAAACAGAGATCAAAACATACTTTGGTCAAAAGCAAAAATGACCTCTAACGTTTGGTACGTTACTCTCCTGTCGCTTTGACAGGGCTCTGAGCAATGAATACGAACGAACTTGTTTCGAAAACTTCGTTGGGGCTAAACAAGACGCGAATTCGTACAGATGGGACGTCGCGGGCGAATCGTTTTGCCGAGTTTGTTGATCAAACTTTCGTGGTTTTCCTCAGGTCTTCGCACCGAAAAACTTAAGTAAAAGAAAATAAGTTTTCTCAGATTTCACCATTTTTAAAAAAATAAGTTTGATTCCAGATTAAGAGGTCTGTTTACCAGGAAAACTGGCTGAGGGTCGCTGCCTCATTCATTATTTAAAAATTTGAATTAAGGATAGCCCAATCTTTACCCAACGTATGTACTCTGCTTACTGAAGTTCCACCACAAACATTTAACTTATGGATAGATTCTAGTGATACTGTATAACAATGGTCCCATAAGAAGAAGTCAAGGACGAGGTTTATCTGAAGAAGTAATTTTTTTTCCACACTAAATCAAGTGACTATTCTGAAATATTATTCCGCTTATGGTTGAACGGGGGAAAACTCCTACTTTTCCTCTTTAACAGCAAATATACCTTCTATTTTATTATTGTACCTTATCTTCACACTCATTTCTGATGAATTTTTATTTTTCTATAATATTGGCTATTTATATTTTTACAGGTATTACTTTCGATGTTGCTCTTTTGGCCATGTTGAACTTGTATCGAAAATTTCCATCATTCATGTGGAGCATCAAGCCATGAATGATGTTTATTCAGCCTTTTATAACGAGGTTCATTTAACCTTTAAACTCCCGAACTTTCTCCGTTCGTTGTGTTCCTCTGCTCTCTGGATATTCGTTTACTTTAGAACGTAAGTCTGTCATAACGCAAAAGGAGGCGGTTAAAAAAAATTGATAACAGTTCAAATACATTTACATATAAAATATTTGATATATACTCGCGTATTGGAAAATGATTGCACCTTTATTTTCCAAATAAACTATGATTATTCACTGATGCAAATTTATTCGTTTTTCTGTATGTTTTTTTACGAACTTTTGTAAAATGCCCAGTTGGCCATGCAACGCACATTTTTTGAGATAATTGAATTTTCAGTTAAACCAATAAATATTGCCAGTTTTTGGTGATTTGTTTACTTTTAAACGAATTGGTCATTACAAAAACTACGACAGAATTTTTAGCGAGTGTAGCTCTTTATCTTTAACATGAAAAACAAAACAAAAATATATGTAGATATATTTGTGGGAACATTTCCTTTGTATTACTTATGGAAATATATCAGATTGTATGCTCGTTATTTTCTGATTTTCAGGAAACTAAACAGATATCAGCAAGAAGAAATCGGGAAGTATATAGTTGTTATTTTTCTTCTACACTCCCTTCACTCTTTATGTCAGTGTAATCTTGCTTGGGTGAAGGAAAGTGGAAGGTAATGATAAACTCGTTATCCTCTTAAATCGTCAGAGAATTTTTAGGAGTTGATATCTACAAATGGTCCCTTTTCATACATTTTTAGAGAGGGATACAAGTCCGTTATATAATTATATCTGATATAATCTTTATTTTTGGAAATATATAGGCCTTCGTCGTATATATATATATACATATAATATATATATTGAGCTAATATCTTTTCTATGTATATGTTAAATAACAGTTTATATTAATCATACTCTGTCATATATATAACAGAAATAGATTTCTAGCTCATATATATATATATAATTTATACCCTATATATACAGTAATATATATAAATGTAATGTACAGAACAAACACACACACACACACACACACATTTAAGACTTCTGTGGAACAGTGGTACACACATGACCTTACCTTTCATTTGATATATACTAGGTTTGATCCTAATATATATATATATATACTATATAATTATATAATTATTTATGATATGATTTAGTCATTTTGCCTTATTAGAATATACTTTTTGAATAGCTTACAATTCTTTGATTGCACTTTGTTATGAAACAACCCTTGGCTAAATTGTAATTCCGTTTATTATATTAGTGCAATAGGATGATTTTTTGACTTTACAACCAAAAATTAAATTGATCTCTATTTTCATGTTTTCTGATTAAAAATAAATTAAAACACTTACAAAAAGCTTCTTTACGGCCGATAATTACTCATCAAAATCTTTATTTTAAATTTTTTTTTCATATTTATTAATCATTGTTGCCAACAGATGGCATAAATAGCCATGACTTTTACATCAATGGAAAAGCATTCTATTGTTTGCTGTACACGTTCCAGAAATGTTCGCCATATTTATCTGAATTTACTTGTTAGGTAATTTTTTTCTTTTTGATGTTCCTATATCGTTCTTTCGCCCTTCATGATTCTATTAGTGCTATGGATTTTTTTTTCCTCTATGACATTTATTACACTTGTTTGTAAATTGCATACTAATGAAATGGCAGTTGATCCTAATCAAACACTGTCTTCAAAATTTCTTCATATATACTGCTTACTTTCCTTTCTCTCCAGGTTCTAAAAATTAGAGAACTCCTTTATTTTCGCATTGATGTCTTCTTTTGATATTGTTGCCACTTTCCTTGTCGAGCGTTTTTGCTTTTCAAGTCACAAATCAGGATATGATATTTGTTCCCTAAAATCATTCTCTTAACCATTGTCGTCATAATAACAAAAATGTCTTTCACTACTATCATGATCAAGAAAAACATCAATGCAATGTGACACTGACGTCCTTGAATTTCGTCCCCACAGATTCTTGGTAGATGCTATAAAAATATATTTGGGAAATGGGGCACGTTATCTATTATTGATTAAAATTTTTTTACCATGATGAAACTTAATTATATTTTTCCATTTTTGTTGAAATGTTAGTTAGAAACTCATCTAATCGTTGAAAAGGGAAGATTAAAATTCGTAATTAAAGATTTGCAAATATCGTTATGGCGCTTTCATTTAGGATAATTTTTGGATAATAATTCATCAAATTAACACAGAATTAAAAAAAGGTTTTGTAATAAATTTGTTCCCTTTCTTATCTCAGAATGCCTCGCCCCCATATTTAAAGATAAAAATAAAGTATCATAAAGGTCAAAGCTTTAAAAATGTTGTCCTTACCGTTTGTTTTAACATTGATTTTAAAATTAAAGATGGAATACGTTTACTAAAGTTTTCGATGACCAAGAAAGTTATACATAACCAGATTCAGTCTGTTGTACGTACCAGTTTACTTGATTTATTCCTATTATAAAAAAGCAAAAGTTTTAAGTTAAACAGAAAGGTACAAAAGATTAGCTCCCTGGAGTGTCAAGTCTCTATTAACACCAACAATGATATTATACATCAATCATGGACAGCCATATACACACAGATAATTCTCTTATAGCTATATATCTGTTTATATATATATATATATAATATATATATTTTATAATACTGCATATATATAATGCAAATTATTTCTATTATTAGCTACTTTAACATTCTGGCTTACGACCATTCTAGATCGTCGCAGTGGATTTTATTTCAAATATTCTCTCCTTTATTTCAATCTTG
>NC_089776.1:25925409-25942909 GCF_040412425.1 Macrobrachium rosenbergii | reverse complement strand
CAATCAGCTCAGTGGTCTGGTAAAACTAAGGTATACTTTTTTTCCTGGAATTGCCTGTATGAGGGACAACAATTGTCATTAGTATGAATGAAGTTTTAACAGTTGGAATTCACACCCGTTTAAATACCGAAGGGTGTTACGCCTTGTACAAATACCAGTATCCATTTTGGGTGTTAGAGGCAAATTACAGGCTTAGTTTTGGTTGTTAGAGTTCGAGTAGAGATGACTAAATGTGCTAAGAGAAAGCTCTGACGTATATTATGCCAAGTAATTAGCAAATCTGATTTTGATTTATATGTTTGAATTGTGACATCTTAGATCTCGGTTAACTGATATAAATTGGAAATAAAAATGCGGGGTAAGGATGGTGATATGAAGGGCTCCTGGAAACTATTCAAGGATATTTTCTAAGCAATCCGTTGAAGCTAATGACCTCATTATATACCTGAAATTTAGCGCACAAAATTTTTAAGACCTTTGCGAATTAAAATGAAAATATATTGCCTTACTACGATTAAAATTATTTAAATTGAAATTAAAAAAATAATATATATATGTAAAGTCAAGTATACCTTAGTTTTACCAGACCACTGAGCTGACTAACAGCTCTCCTAGAGAGGGCTGGGCCCGAAGGATTAGACTTATTTTACGTGGTTAAGAACCAATTGGTTACTTAGCAACGGGACCTACAGCTTATTGTGGAATCCGAACCACATTATACCGAAAACGAATTTCTATCACCAAAATAAATTTTATTTTTATTAGGCGGCCGGAGACTCGAACTACCTAAACAGAGTGCAGCAAAAATTTTAACGACTCGCCCAAAGAAGAGATAATATATATATATATATATATATATATATATATATATATATATATATATATATCTATATATATTATATATATATATATATATACAAGTGGAGGTGCATGAACTTTAAAAAAACGTTAAAGTATAAAAATAATTTCATTTTTTATTGGGGAGAAAAATACCAAAGAGATCACAAATTTTACCCAGTTTGATGTCTTAAGAGGCACAAAATTTCCCAACTACCGATTGGTATCTCACTGGACAAGACTTTCGCTGTTAAGGTTTTCACAGAACTGTCTTCTGAGTCTTGTTCGGAGAGAGAAATAAAAAATGGAAAGAGCTGAACAACAACTGGTCTGGGATTTTGTCATTTTTGTTTGTATACAGATATTCAATAAGTCAGTAGTAATTTTTGCCCAGTATCTGCTTGTTTCTTGTTCAAGTTTTAGGTATCAATTTTGATTTGTTGATCTGACCCTTATTTTTGTTTTATTAGTTTAATGTTTGATCTTGAGTTTCGGTTTCATTTCCTCTTATTTTATTGTATTTGCCCTCTTTCATTTTATCTATCACGATAATTTTCATCATAATGCAAAAATTATTTTAGAAGAATTTCATTAATTCTTAAAGGTTTTTCCATTGATGACAACTTGGTAATAAGATATAAACATCGAAGATTCGGAAAACGGCATTATCTCACTGGCCTGGAAAACATTAGGTTTTCCAAGTAGACACTGAAAATAAAACCATATATATAAATATATATATATATATATATATATATATATATATATATGTGTATATATATATATATATATATATATATATATATATATATATATATATATATATATATATATATATATATATATATATATATATATATATATAAATGGCAATATACGCCATTTCCTTTTTGCAAGGTGGCTCCAGAGGGTAGCAGACTTCCGTGAGCTTCGCTCCACCTTTATAGCAGTCAACCACAGCCGACCAAATATCACCTACAAATGCCAATGCAAAATACACGGACCACTTATCACTTGAATGTACTGTAAAACCTCGGGGTCCGTATGTAAAATATATGAAAAATTACATAACACATCACAGGAATGCAAAACTGAAGCGAAATAAATTTAACAAATGGAATATGGTAAAATATAGGACAAGGTAAAGTCAGAAAGTACAATTATTTCACTGCAAAAAATTCACATTCGTCGATATCTAGATTCGATGAGCAGAATGAGGGAAGAGAGAAGATTCTCTTCCCACGGAGTCGTATTGCTACTGGGAAATTAGTCCCGAGTGAGAAATGACACACTCTTTACTGATTGGGGTGAGGGAATGATGGGAGATTCCGGCGAGGAATGATGGTCCAGGATGTCCTTAGGGCGGAGAGAGAGAGAGAGAGAGAGAGAGAGAGAGAGAGAGAGAGAGAGAGAGAGAAAGATATTCATAAATAGTTCTGCAGACTATCAAGATTTTTTTTTATAATTATTTGGCAAAATTGGAAACATGCGAAAGGTACAAAACACTCAAACACACACACACATATATACTGTATATATACTGTATATATGTATGTATATATATATATATATATATATATATATATATATATATATATATATATACACACACACACACACACATATATATATATATATATATATATATATATATATATATATATATATATATATATATATATATATACGGGTATCAAACATAGGCAATAAAACTGTTCGAGTTTGCCATGAGGGCTTTGTCGCTGAAGAGAACTAAATTGAATAGCTGTGGAGTGTTAATTGAAAAACCTATTTGCACTTGCAATACCATCATAGCTCGGAAAACAAGGGAATAAAAGGGGAAAAAATAGAATTATTTGTAAAGGGCATTTTAACAATTTACATATTGCTTTGTTTTCGCATTGACACTTTGTTAATATTGACGTTCAAAATTATTTTCTAAAATAGTTAACTTATGGGTATTTGACCTTTATTATGGATGTTTTGAGGAATGTTTTTTTTGTCTATGGAATAATATTTCTGCTTCCGCAAGAAATTCTAAGGTGTAGATACAAATATCGCAAGCAATTTCTGGGTTTTGGTTGATTTTGTGAGTTCATTAAAGACAGCAATAAAATCTTTTTCATTCAATATTTCACTCCGGAAATGACTTGAAACTATTAGAATAAATTTGCATTCCGTCTATATTTAAAATTTAAGATTATGGCAAGTAGCAGAGCCGACATTATACAATATTCTAGAATGGTTAAGCATTACCAGTTACTCCTTCAATCGTAATGAAGCCAACCCTTATTAATATGCAAATCTAAAAGCCAGACATAATGAGCTCTTTAAGTATCGACTCCTTAATCAATTTTTCAATGTGTTCTCCACTGGGATCACTGAACAAGAATTTTGGGAGTAAAATAAAAATGCCGTTTGGAATATAGAGCAATAATCTCAAGTTGAAGCCAAACCTTGGAATTCAGAAGCGCAACCCTCATATTCGGCCAGAAGCCTGACATATGAGACCACAATATTAACATTTAGACATAATCATGGGATGTAGCACCACAGCATTAATATTCAATTCAAATCGTGGAACAGATCTGCAACTTACATTTGATCATGACCCTTGAATATGGTGCCACAATCTTGATATTTGAACACGATCTTGAAATATGGTATCTCTGTCTTGATATTTAATCACGATCTTGAAATATGGTATCACAATCTTGATATATAATGACGATCTTGAAATATGGTATCACAATCTTGATTTATAATGACGATCTTGAAATATGGTATCACAATCTTGATTTATAATGATGGTATCACAATCTTGATTTATAATGACAATCTTGAAATATGGTATCACAATCTTGATATTTAATCACGATCTTGAAATATGGTATCACAATTTTGATGTATAATGATGATCTTGAAATGGTGATTTATAATGTCTTGATATGGTATCACAATCTTGATAAATGACGATCTTGAAATATGCACAATCTTGATTTATAATGACGATCTTGAAATTCACTGCAATTTTAATCTTGAAATATGGTTATTTTTTTGATGTATAATGGTGATTAAATGTGGTACTGAAATCATGAACAGTCATTTTCATGGATTATGCTACTGAAATCATAAGCAATAATAATAATTTTGGATTATAGCACCACACTTTTATATTGAATCACAATCCTTGAATATAATACCATATTCTTGGCATCCAGTCATAATCTTGAAATGTAGAATCACAGTTTTTACATTCAACAATATCATCGAGTATAGTATAATATTCTTTATATTCAATAAAATTTCTTGGGATATGGAATTACAATCGTATTATTCTACCACAACCTTAGAATACATAACCGAAATCACAACATTTAATTAAAACCCTAGGCACTGAAGCACAGTCTAAATCATAATTTTGAAACATGGTATCACAATCTTGGTATTCACTATAAAATTTTCGTAATACATTACCGCAGGTTTAACATTCAATTAGAAACTTGTAATATCGTGCCACGATCTTGAAATTTTACCAGTGTCCGGATAAAGTACCGCCATCTTAACATAAAATACAATTTTTGGTGATCTTAAGATTTAAAAAACAATTTATAATATGGTGCCATAATCCTAATATTCCATCATAGTCGGGAGTATCGTACTGTGATCTAAACACGCAATACAGTTCTTGGGATAATTATATAATCATAATCCCAACATTCAATCACAAACTTCAAATACAGTGCTTGGATCTTAGAATACGACACCAGAACTTTAATATTTAGTCTTAACTTTGGAATACTGCAACACAATTTTGATATTCACTCATAATCTTGACCCTTTAAGACTCACCGTAAATTATTCCAGGCGACGCAGTAAGGACCGAAAAATGGTAACGGATGGACGAGTTAGGCCTAATCCCATACATTCCAGTCAGAAATATCAAGAAAATGAAAAGATTTAGGGATTTGAAAGCCCGTGGAGAGAGGAATGGAGCTTAAAAACAGAATGATAACTTTTTTCATTCATTTTTGTCCTGTCCTGAACATCTGGGTCCAAATTGATGCGTTAGATGCAACGTACAAAAAAAAAAAAATAAAATAAAAGTATATAAATAAATAAGTAAATGGCCTTTGGAACACAAGTTTCATCTTCGGACTTAATTGCCTTTCGGTGTTACTTTTAGAAGAGAGAGAGAGAGAGAGAGAGAGAGAGAGAGAGAGAGAGAGAGAGAGAGAGAGAGAGAGAGAGAGTTTATATAACATTTCAAACTCTCAAAGTAACGATGCTTTTGTGTATGCAGCGTATAAAGTAAATATATTAACCCAATTTATAGGTTTTGTTTGTATATTTGGAAACTTTGTTCAAATGGGATTCCATTTTCGAAATCGTAATAATTCCTGTTCTCGCCTCGAAAGAGGTAAGCGCCATATTCCTTCGAGTAATTATATAACGTTCGCTGAAATATATATTGTCTCATCTGTGGGAAACAGCACATTTCGCAGAAGGAGGTCACAAGCGACAAATAAACATGGCGTACAAGTTTAAGTGTTTGACAGGGAATTGGCCATTCCATTAAAGCTGTGTCAATACATCTGCTATACAGTCAAAGTAATACGCCACATTGGCTCACTTTACCGAAAATCGCAACAGGAGGCCAGAAATAAACCAGCTAATTGAAGAGGGAAAAACCTTCCACTCTGAGACGAAGTGGAATCGAAGCTTTATGGCAGAACCTCCCTCACTCTCAACACCAAAATCCTACACCACCATCGGCATCAAAGCCCCCAATACCGTTCAATACAAAGGTCCTCTGTGGCGTTCCATTACGCTTGTCTTTCCTGTGCAAACATTTCAACACACCTCCACTCACCTTCAGCCTCTCGTCTCACGGCTATCATCCAAGCGGACCAGGAGTTTCCAGCTCTTCTGTGTTCAAGAGGGCAGATGCTATATGGCTCTGTTACATATTATTCTACCCTGGGTTGTGTGAAGGATATGTCCAGTCCATCCGTATCTTCCACCCATCATTATCCAACATTTAGAATTTACTTTGTCTCCATTAAGGTATTATTTCCCACTAATAAGTATGTATATATACATATACATACATATATATATATATGTATATGTATATATAAATGTATATGATTATGTATGTATGTATACTTATTTTAGGCAACTGCCTTTTGCTCCTGTTTGTTCTTATCGTATCGTATGTTTCATCCAGTATCCAAGTGTCCGTTCTCTTTCTCCACATTCAGTACTTCATTTCCAGCAAAGTGATATATATACTTTCCTGGTATTAAACCATTCCCGTGCTTGTTTGGGCCCACTAAGATATTTTTAATAAAGCCACAGATATATTTGCATATTAATTTGTAATAAAAATCTCTCGACGTTAATCTTCAGGAAGTTTTATTGTAATGAATATATGTACACTGTCACTTTTATTTTTGGGGAGTGATTTTAATTTCAGTTTTAATGGTAGAAAACCAAGTTGATGATCACTGCCAACAGCTGCTTCTTTATAGCATTCTTTTTCTTTTTCGACAAATGGCTGTGTTTCAGTTCCTTGTTGGATAAGTCGGTATAGTTCTCGGATAGCACTCGGCTGGGCCCGCGTTCGAGTCTCCGGCCGGCCAATGAAGAATTAGAGGAATTTATTTCTGGTGATAGAAATTCATTTCTCGTTATAATGTGGTTCGGATTCCACAATTAGCTGTAGGTCCCGTTGCTAGGTAACTAATTGGTTCTTAGCCACGCAAAATAAGTCTAATCCTTCGGGCCAGCCCTAGGAGAGTTGTTAATCAGCTCAGTGGTCTGGTTAAACTAAGGTATACTTAACTTTCTTCATTTCGTTTCTATGTATGACATCTGAATGTTCTCCAAGTGTATTTATGAATGTCATTACGTTAAAAAGAGTACTTGTAACGACTAGATCATTTGCTTCTCAAACTAATAAATCACACAGAGTTATTGTCCGTAGACTCGTAGGGTCTTCCTTAACTTGAAACCCTGCATACCTTTATTGTTTCCACTAGTCATATCGCCAACAAAGTCTCATATATTTTCATGGAATTTCACTTTTAACAGTCTGCATTTATTGTGATATGTGATATAGGGTTGTAGACAAAGTTCTAAAAACATAAAACCCTTTCCATCATCTAGCTGCCAATAATTTATGATGGTCATCCTGAGCAAGGCCACAGTATTCTTTTGTGGCTTTAGTTTATACCTTAGGAGGTATCAGCTTCCAGGGCAGAAGGTACTCTTACCCGGGGTTCAGGTCTATAATCAAGGTACCACTAGCTGTCCCAGTTGGCCTGGTTCTTACTTAGGGGCAGGCATGCACCCATACATACATACGTATATATATATATATATATATATATATATATATATATATATATATATATATATATATATATATATATATATATATATATATATATATATTATATATTTATATATATACATATACATACATACATACATACATACATACATACATACATATATATATACATATACACACATATATATGTGCATATTTATATATAAACATTTCTTATCTTGAAGTAACTCTTAAAACTATTAAGCTTTCTCACGAATCTGCAGTTTCTCTTCACTATCCCAAATCATTACTGTATCATCTGTAAACATCAGCCATTATGACCTCCATTCATATCCCCTCTTTTCATTCCGCATCTAAACAACATTGCACTTGGACCTTCTTTCCATTCCCTGACTCCTTCTGTTGCTTCAGCAATAAAGATGCGAAATTACCAGGAAGAAATCATGCGCCCTTGTCCCATCCCTCTGAAAGCTCTAATATATACTTCTGTTCCATCACAAAAACTTATTACTTCTTACAGCAGTTTACTGTGACACTTTCCAAAGAGGCTCTTTATCATTGCTGTCACAAACTCCTTTCTCGTGGTCCACGCCACATATATCTGAGTCATATTAATAGTGGCATAATTGTTTGAATGATTTGTTCTAAGTGTAATACGAAGGTTATGCTTAAAACTAAATGACTGAATAACATGATAAGCGTTGTCTTACACAGCTGAAAGAATTGTGATGACGAATTATGCCATAAGGCGTTTTTCTGTAAAGGTAGTGAAAGATAATCAACCACAAACGTCTTGTGTTTGACCACGTGGTTATTAAACCCTAAAGGACTCTCAGGACGCTGTCATTTCTTATGTGTGTTACACACACTGTCCTCGTGACAAGAAAGAACGTTTGAGAACACATAGTTGTATTAATTGAAAAAACTGAACTTTTTTTTACAATATATTTTCTGATCAAGTTCCAGTGACCTCTGTATCATCTTTAGTATAAACTATGCTATTAAACTGATCTTTTACGACAATTGTGAAAAACCATAATTTGTTACCAGTGTGCGTGTAGTTTGTGTGAAACAGCGTGAGGAGAGATCGGCGTGGGGAGGGGGATTCATGGGAAGACACTGGCTAGACAAGCATCCCCATTTTGCACTCTTGTAATAAATCAACAAAATGGAGTTGAGTCTCATGTCATCTACCACCTCACTTCACATACAGCGTTTCCCTTCTTACTTCTAAACATTTCCCCCAAGTGTTCCATAGCAAACACACGATCAGCGTACCCTCTTCCATATCTGAACTTATGCTGTTCCCCTGTCAAACCTCTTTCATCTGCCTTACCTCAAGTTCCTAACTTCTGCAGTCCATAGTATCTGAGTACTGTTCCTTTAATTGTATCTAAGTATTGTTCCTTTGAAGGTCTAGGTAACTGTATCCTGTTACCTATACCTTTATGCAAAAGGAACAATTTATTTACTTCAGCTATCAATTGGAACCTTTTCCTTTTAGCGAGATATCCCTTACACACCCTAGTAAGCCACTTGATTATAGTTTCACCACCGTATTGCAGCATATCATTTATAGTATAATCGACTTCTTGTTTTTCGCAGTTTCATTCTCTCTCTCTCTCTCTCTCTCTCTCTCTCTCTCTCTCTCTCTCTCTCTCTCTCTCTCTCTCTCTATATATATATATATATATATATATATATATATATATATATATATATATATATGTATGTATGTATAGAGAGAGAGAGAGAAAGAGAGAGAGAGAGAGAGAGATGTAGGATTTGGAGTGTACATAATCATAAGAATTAAAATATCAGTTATAAGGCGTATGGCCACTAAAATACTTTGAATGATGCAATAAGTTGAATCTCATATTTTAGTTCTTTATTCCTTATAAGTTATCACTTTAGTAATCAATTTTGTGCAAAAAATGCAAGAGATAACCTTTGAAGCCCATGATTCTATACTTCATTTTTAGTCCTCTCGTTATTTCTGAGCTTTTCTCAAACGGAAAATCCAACTTTTATGTCCTTTAAAGGGCATACGGAGTCCATTTTTAAACGCGCAGTGAAACAGTTAAAGGAAATGTCGTGTTTGTTGTTGGTACAACACAAGAGACTTCGTTTTCCGTCCGTTTCTCGTATTTATATTCGGAAATCTTATGGGAGTTGCTGGTTGTTGTGACAGCGCCCCTTGATTGTCCGGTGGAAAACCTCAGCTGTTTCATCGGTCGTTTATTTGTGTGGGAAGCCTCGAACAGAAAATACAACCAGTTTGGCCACTCCTTTAACCTTGGAAATTTACATGCCTCTCTTCTCTTTGGAGAAACGAATCCACGGGTATGTAAATGTGCACGTATTTAAAGATATATCTGTACAAATAGCTTTCGGGAATCTGTTCGATTCTCCATTTCAGTCTCTGTACAAATATATCTTTAAATATATGTACATTTACATAACTGTGGATTTGTTTCTCCATTTGAAAACTCGTGTTACTATGATTATTTTTTAATATCTCTCTTTGATGCCTGAATTCTACAATTTACTTTTGTATGAGGAGAAATAACTGGTATGTTTCTTCAATGGGTCCCCTGCAAGTGCTGATAAAGATTAAAAACAATGATTAATGTGTCACATTACTTAAGAAAAGATATATTCATATTCAGTCACTGCCTATGTTTGTCTGATGACATTTAATCAAAATTTCAGTTTGAATTTTGTTCTAATTATGCTATCACATATGGCTCACGTATTCATTAGCTGCCTCGATTGATCGGTAATTAGTCGTTTCCTTCTGGTCTGTTTCAAAGTATCATAGCTGTCTCAGCCCAGGCCTTTCATAACAGCCTTTGCTATTTATGAGTGGTTATTACATTTCACCATTTTGGTAAAACAGTTCAACTACAAACGCACATACACACAGATATATATATATATATATATATATATATATATATATATATATATATATATATATATATATGTGGGTGTGTTTGTGTATATATATATGTGTGTGTGTGTGTGTAGAAATGGTTCTCCTAACTCTTACAGTGCCTTCAGAAGCTCAGCTGACACTATCACGCACCATGCTTCCATGGGTAGTGCGAAGGATATGCCGTTTCCATCTCCGTCCATCTTTCATCATTACCGCTTTCACAATTTTAACTCCGTGATTTCTCCCATGTTATCCTTTCTAAGTTCACCCTATTATCTGAATAATAATATTCTTATCAAAGCTTTGTTCTCAAATCAAGCAACCTTTTAAGATATAGTTTTATTATCATGCAATGGTTCACGTCTTTATGGCAATGCAGATTGCACCAGACTCCCTTTCGGATGCAATATCTATCTAATTAATTCTAAAGCCTTTTTCAACGGGTCCCTTGCTTGGTTTGCCTTTTTCAGTCTCACTAAAGTTCAACTCAACAGAACCTGTACCGAATATTTTTTCCCCAAATATTTGAAAGACTCAAGCTCATTAATCCATTACCCGTTTAATGTTATTTCATTTCTTTGTGAATACTCTGTTCTCATTAATTTTGATATTTCATTTATTTAAAGGCATCAGCTGCTGCCAAGTTCCAGTCGTTGGTCCAATCCAAATCTTCTCTTCCATCTGCTACCACTTTTTTCATTACATTATTTATGGGAAAGACAACCAGCAAAGTTTAAATGCCATTCCTCTGTAGGACCCCGCTATTTGCCGGAAATTCACCTAATGAGATACAGTTATCATTCACTTTGTATTTACTTCGTTCATCGAAATGCCATAGTATTTTTCTGTGCGAGAGTCAAATGCCTTCTCGTGATCAACAAAGACCATCAGAAAGGTGGTTTTAAAATCTTTTAAATTCTATACACTTCTGCATACATTGTCGGCACAAATATTCGATCTGTGCAACTCTGTCTTTCTAAAACCAACTCGTTCATCTCTGAGCTTTTTATAAATTTATTTCTCCAGGCTATTGAGAGAAGCATACTGAGTATTTCCGTTATAGCCGACGTAATACAGGCATTTTGTACATAAATATTGTGACATCTAGGAGGTAACCTTGTTATTATTATTATTATTATTATTATTATTATTATTATTATTATAATAGTTTCACATTTTCATGAAAAACAATCTGTGTAATAAAAATGCACAATTATATAGTAAATATATTACTACGTTAGCACTGATGAGGAACACCATTCAAGTGTTCGAAAGTCTTTGGTTTATTTTACGTAGTAATATATGGTTTATTTTACATAGTAATATATTTACTATAAAATTGTGGATTTTTATTACACATTATTATTATTATTATTATTATTATTATTATTATTATTATTATTATTATTATTATTATTATTATTATTATCTAAACATTTCCCAAACTTAAAAAAATTATATATTTACTATATAATTGTGGATATTTATTATTATTATCATTATTATTATTATTATTATTATTATTATTATTATTATTATTATTATTATTATTATTATTATTATTTAAACATTTCCCAAACTTAAAAAGAAGTGAACGTTAAGAGAGAAGGAAACAAGTGAAGATGCAGAAGAAAATAAAGTAAAGAATGCAAGCGAAAAAAAAGCTCCGATTTTCGGTGCCCGAAGTCAGATATTTTCTTTGAAACTACTGGCAAAATCACAGTTGAGAAAAATGGAATAAAAGACGACTCTTTTACGTAAGCGGTGCTACGATTGGAAATGGCTGCATCTCCTTTGCATAAATGGCAGGCGGAGTAAGCGGGGTGGGTTGGGGGGTCGGTGGTCGGTGTTGCTAGGGGTAGAGGGATCCGAAAAAAAAAAAATTAACATATACTCTGAATTAGATATGTCCCTTTTCCCTTGGGAGGGTCGGTGGTAGGTGGTGATAGGGGTAGAAAGGTCCGAAAAAAAAACATTTAACATAAAGTCTGAATTAGATATTTTCACTTTTCCTTTTCTTATGCTTTCCTGTTCACTAAATATTTCCATTGCAGGTTTTCATTTTTTCTTAGTTTACAACTTTTCTGCCTTAATAGTCTTTTCTTTTAAAGGGTGTAGTCTATTAGTCTTTTTGTTTGCTACTTTGTAAGATAATTACCACTTTAATAGAATTTCCATTTTTTTTGTAAAAGATATTACATTAATGGTCTGTTTTTCAGTGGCATTTTGATGTTTTCGTTAATGTAAGTGTACGAATTAGGTTTCCTATAATAATTTGCATATTAAAGCAATATATTATTGTGCCATTCACATTTTTTAATTTTTTTCCTAAGGAAAACACGTACGAGTAACAAAATATCCTTTTGAAAGGGTCCGTCCCCAGTCATTCCAAGATGCCTCATTTACAGTAAAATGATGCCTCGGTTTTCTGCTGTTATGGAAATTAATTTCGTGCAGCATTTTCATTGCAAAACATTATTTTCCTTCAATTTACATCTGTAGCCCACCTTCTCTCTCTCTCTCTCTCTCTCTCTCTCTCTCTCTCTCTCTCTCTCTCTCTCTCTCTTTCTCTTTACAGGGTTCTTTTCTGTAAAACGATTGTTAATACGAAATTCTCTCTCTCTCTCTCTCTCTCTCTCTCTCTATCCTTTTTTCTCACTTTCTCTCTCTACAGGGCTCTTTTTATCTGTAAAACGACTGTTTATTTAAATAAGAGTCTCTCTCTCTCTCTCTCTCTCTCTCTCTCTCTCTCTCTCTCAAGGGTTCTTGTTATCCGTAAAACGACTGTTTATTTAAATAAGACTCTCTCTCTCTCTCTCTCTCTCTCTCTCTCTCTCTCTCTCTCTCTCTCTCTCTCTCTCTCTCTCCTTTTTTCTCACCTTTCTTTACAGAGTTATTTTTATCTGTAAAACGACTGTTTATTTAAATAAGATTCTCTCTCTCTCTCTCTCTCTCTCTCTCTCTCTCTCTCTCTCTCTCTCTCTCTCTCTCTCTCTCTCTCTCTCTCTCTCTCCCCTATTAGCCTAGAGCGAAGGGAAAACACAGGCCTTTCGAAAAGTGAAATGTTTCGTGAAATGTTTCGCACGAATCAACTTTATTGTCATTAATTCAAAGCATAACACCGAGGGTTTGAGTTTTAACCAGACCAAAGGATTTTAGATTTGAATATTGGTCATTTTAACAAACAGGTGACCAAAGGTGGTAATGCTTTTGCCGATTCGTTAGCTTTAAATGCATGCTATGGCTCTGACCACGTCTGCAAAAGCAATGTGTAAATGGGTCTTGCTTGATTGTCAATTTTTGGATATGGGAAAATGAAAATTCGTTTGTTAATTGGCAGATTGTGTTGTTTCGAAAAATGTAGAGAAATAAACTTACATCACTTCTGCTTCCAGTACTTCTACTGCTAATAGTAATGATAATGTGAAGGATTAAATAAAAAATAACATCCAACAATTTTTCCGTAATACTGATAATAATAAAGAATGACCACCGCTTAGAGACATAACAGTAGCAATGATAATGATGCAAATGAAATAGAGAGAGAGAGAGAGAGAGAGAGAGAGAGAGAGAGAGAGAGAGAGAGAGAGAGAGAGAAGTATTTGCAATCATATTCCTTATATTCTACTTAGCAATTAAATTTCAGGCAGCCCCACCGCTTTGATGTTGAGGATTTTAATTGGCAACCATGTCTAATTTAAATGATGTTTATTCTTACTCCTAATTACATCCTTTCGTACTCACAATTAAATTTCCCTTTTAAGTACAGTATTAAATTATTGGGTAACGTTACTCCGCCCTGCTTAATTACAAGAACAGTACCCACGAAAATGTTATACCGTCTTTCATCAGATGTGTGTTTTAGCATTATTCTGCTATCGTTATTCAGTGGAAAATTAGATGTAAATTGAATTTGTATATATATATATGCACACAAACTCCTCTCTCTCTCTCTCTCTCTCTCTCTCTCTCTCTCTCTCTCTCTCTCCTAGTTCTTCGTTGGACGGGTCGGTATAGTTCTCGGCTAGCACTCTGCTGGACCCGCGTTCGAATCTCCGACCGGCCAATGAAGAATTTAGGGGAATTTATTACTGGTGATAGAAATTCACTTCTCGCTATAATGTGGTCCGGATTCCACAACAAGCTGCAGGTCCCGTTGCTAGGTAACCAGTTGGTTCTTAGCCACGTAAAATAAGTCTAATCCTTCGGGCCAGCCTTCTCTAGGAGAGCTGTTAATCAGCTCAGTGGTCTGGTTAAACTAAGGTATACTTAACTTTTCTCTCTCTCTCCTTTATTTTATAGTTCTAAACATTTCTCCTAACACACAACGAATTTATTTCAGATTCCTAATCATTTCCTTGAGGTGCCTTCAAAGGACTTGGAAACGGACGAGGAGAGGGTTAGAAAAATCTTTATGAACCAGGAATTTCTTTGACTCTATTCCCCTCACTGGATAATATTTATGCTATTTTCTACTAAAGCGGTTTTGAAATATTTTACTTGTGCCTCTAACTACTATTTTATATTGTTTTATATTCATTTAGAAAACCGCATGCAAAGCCGGTCCCAGTTCCTGATGAAGGAGGAAGTCGAACTCTGGGTCAAAACCCTACTTTGTAACTTACGAGGCATCACCAAGCCTCTTACACCTCTGGGGTCTCCACGAGCGGCAGTAGGTTACACTGTACCCAAAGCCAAAGAAGTAAGTAATATTGCTATCATTAGAATTTTAAAATATGATTAGCGTTAAGCAACACTTCTTAACTACTTTCCATTTTAGTTTTCTAAAAAAAAAAACTATTGAGATGGCTTTGTCTGTCCGTCCGCACTTTTTCTGTCCGCCCTCAGATCTTAAAAACTACTAAGGCTAGAGGGCTGGAAATTGGTTTGTTGATCAAGCGCCCACCAATCATCAAACATACCAAATTGCAACCCTCTAGCCTTAATGGTTTTTATTTTATTTAAAGTTAAATTTAACCATAATCGTACTTCTGGCACCGATTTAGGTACCAGCAACACAGGCCACCACCGAACCGTGGTTGAGTTTCATGGGCCGCGGCTAATAATTTCATGGGTCGTGGTTGAGGTCACCACCGGACCACGGCTGAAAGTTTCATACAGCATTATACGCTGTGCAGAAAACTCGATTGCGCCGAGGAAACTTCGGCGCATTTTTTACTAGTTTGTATTGAGAAAAACCGACAAAGTTTAAAATAGTAGAGGAAGCTATTTGACTATGCACAGACCATGATACTGAGTCCGTCTGTCTGTTTGTCTGTCGAAAAGCGAATGGGACAGGATGTCACAATGTATGTTAGACGGTTTAAGATGCCGTAACTTTACATTAACCAGAAGCCAAGGAACGATTTTGGGAGTTTTCTTAGAAAGCAAACCTAGTTCCAGAAAAGTCAATGACACGAAAATAGTCAACCAGAGAAGCTCACTTTCAAGATTTAGACTCCATCAGCACCAGCCTATCCAGACGTGGAATTGTCCTCGGGGAATTCTTTCGATGATTAAGCATGTCAGCGGAACTACTGACTCTTCTGATGAAAAAATATGGTGTGTCGAGCTGTCAGTTTATCAACTCTAAGACAAACAAAACAAGCCAAGAAAGCAACGGAATTCCAGCTGAGAAGAGTTGGGACGTCTCCAAGTCATAAGATGAGATTCGGTTGCACGTGCTGAAGATCTCGACCAAAGAAAGAGCTGCATTCATCACCACGATATGAGTTGCAGACAAGGCTTTTGTGTTAGACCTACATGATATTATATCTGCTACAACTTGCTTTTATGTATATTTTCCATGGTGAAAAAATGTCATATACCCAGTAATTACGCTTTTGTTTACAGACCACGTTCAATTTTGTGTTATGATTAAGTAACTATAGAAAGTTAAGTATACCTTAGTTTAACCAGACCACTGAGCTGATTAACAGCTCTCCTAGGGCTGGCCCGAAGGATTAGACTTATTTTGCGTGTCTAAGAACCAACTGGTTACCTAGCAACGGGACTTACAGCTTATTGTGGAACCCGAACCACATTATAGCGAGAAATGAATTTCTATCACCAGAAGTAAATTCCTCTAATTCTTCATTGGCCGACCGGAGAATCGAACGCGGGCCTAGGAGAGTGCTAGCCGAGTACGATATCGACCCATCCAATGAGGAACTAAGTAACTATAGAACAAATAATTATAAAACTTTAGGTGAGAGACACATATTAAAAACTGTTTAATACTTATCAAAGGTTTGAGATAAAAGGGGGGATAGTTGGTGGCAGTGTTAGAATAATTTCATTTGCATTATGATAACCGCATTTTCAGCGCTCAAAAACTTTCGAACAAGCAAGACGATTCTCGTGTAGGTGTCAGCGGTCACATAAAAGCTCTTCTAGCTAAAAGGGTGACTGATAGGTACTTAATCCACCATTTTCACATATATATTTAATTCCGCTGGGGAGTAATTCAGAATCCCTTTTAACTGTATAAATTAAATCTCCAAAATATTAAATATTGATCCTATTCTCATAAATTTTTCCAGGTATATTCGGAGACCCTGTCATATTTTTCAAAAACACATTTGGAATCCAGAGCCCTAAAACAAAGACGGGATATGCAAACCAACGTTGCATGATCCGTCACTTTGTTTTTTGTTTCGAACTTGTACCTTGAAGCCATTTGTTGGCTAAAACTTTGTTTGAATGAAGAGTTTGCATGGATGAATTTCGGTCTCCTGTTCTTTGATAGAAGATGCAGACGAGTGTTTTTTTGCAAGGATGTTTTAAATATAATAATAATAATAATAATAATAAGAGAGAGAGAGAGAGAGAGAGAGAGAGAGAGAGAGAGAGAGAGAGAGAGAGAGATACCGTTAATTTACATAATATCATTGGTGAAACTGTTTTAGAATTTTGAGAGAGACAAAGTTCAAGTATAGCAATGTTTTTTAACATACTCTGGGAAACAATAAAAGAAAAGGAACCAACTGAGAATAAATGTCTAATGACAAGCATTTATAAGTCTATTAAATTATAAGACGACTGACCGAAAAATTGTTGGAAAAATAAGAATTCATTCGGTAAACATTAAACGGAATAAAGATACTTCCCTATTTCCTTGGTCAAGATGCTGTTCAAGCTTGCATTAGCATCTGAAGAGAGAATTTAGTTAATTAAGTATACCTTAGTTTATCCAGACCACTGAGCTGATTAACAGCTCTCCTAGGGCTGGCCCGAAGGATTAGACTTATTCTACGTGGCTAAGAACTTATTGGTTACCTAGCAACGGGACCTACAGCTTTTTGTGGAATCCGAACTACATTATACCGAGAAATGAATTTCCATCACCAGAAATAAATTCCTCTAAT
>NC_089776.1:25915409-25920409 GCF_040412425.1 Macrobrachium rosenbergii | reverse complement strand
ATGATAATAATAATGCGAAGCTAACAGGTCCTTTCTTGAAATCCAGTACACATACACGCACTGGCACAATCCCATAGACACACACACGCATGCACGCACGCACATGCACCTAATAGGGTGTTTATCGCAGAGGGTGTAAACTTGCTGGTTTTCGACAATCCTTTAGGATGAAGCTGTTCGGACTGTTTCTTTTTCCATCCTGGCTATCCAATGCCTAAGCAGGAGACTGTCTTCAAGGCTTAAAAAGTTTATTTTTCAGACGCGAGAAGTTTAAGATTAAATGATTTTATGACACTTAACTCATAATTTGGGCACGTAAGAAACTAGTTGTTACTGATTTCGTACACATGTGACGAATCAGTGATTGTGATTTATAAGAATTCGGCTCAAAAGCCAAGCTACTGGGGTACTTTCACAGCGCTCTAGACAGAGAAAAGAGGAAGAAAGGAAGTGGAATGAAGGTAAAGTAGAAGACGAAAACACGAGAGCGGCCAGGGGCCGAAGGAACGCTTCAGACAACCTTTAACAGTACTTACAGGGCACGGGTGAGGTGCACTAACAACGTTGCCTCCTTACGGGACGGATGAGTCAGACTCACCTGTTTCTAAACACTCACTTCTCCGCTACTTTCTAACGATGAGATTTTCTCCTTCCACCCTTGAGAGTTTACTTCCATTGGTGTGGCAAATGGAGCGTCCTCATTTACCCCGGAGCCTATTCATCAGCAACTTGAATTAATCATTAACCTGAAAAGAAAAAGAACTTTCTCTTTAAAATAAAACCCTTTGAGCGGCAGCCTAATGCTTTCATCTTAGCTCTTGCCCAAATAAGGAGAAGAAAACATTTAAAGAATGAGGTAGCTATGCAAAATTACCTTTTGATGGAAAAAAAAATGTCTCGAATACATTAATAATAATCATTGCGCTCACGTTCGTAACTGTATTTGTGCATTGTAGTGTATAAGAGCACATTCACAGATGCGTTGATTCTCATTGACACTGTTATGCAGTGATACAAAATGCAATAATGCAATATTTGGGGCTATTATGCCTTAGTTAAATATGCAACTGTAAATTGTGAATGAGGGCTTTGATAAAATTATTTGCATCGGTTGCAATACCACTATTATGGTTATCAATTAATGGTAAATGGAATACGAATGAGATCATTAAAGCAATTTTCTGTGGACATTGTTTCTGTGATGTGTGTATTCAAAATCATTACCTACGTCGCAAAAAAGAAATTTTCTGCTAACTGGTATTCATCACAAGAGGGGGTATGGATTTTATGATATATATATATATATATATATATATATATATATATATATATATATATATATATATATATGTATATATATATATATATATATGTATGTATATATACATATATATACATATATATATATATATATATATATATATATATATATATATATATATAAATATATATATATATATATATATATATATATATATATATATATATATATGTATATATATAATATATATATGTATGTATATGTATATATATACATATATATAAGTATGTATATATATACATATATATATGTATACAATATATATATATATATACATATATATAAGTATATATATATATATATATATATATATATATATATATATATGATATATATATATATATATGTATATGAATGTATGTATGTATATATTCGTTAGGTAAGAGCTGTCTCTAGAATATGTTAACTTTCAGTTATCAGCAAATTTATTTTGAGATGAGTAGCAGAGGCAATTCCCTTTCTGTGTGCGAACCACAGTTGATAAACTATATTAACAGACACATATTTCGCCGATTAGGCGAAATATGTGTCAGTGGATTTTCCAGGCAACGAGTCTAAATAACTCACTCTTCCAATGCAAACAATCTTGACTTTTGTGTGGTATCCAAGGTTGTAACCACAGTAACTGCTGAACCACTGGGTACCAGCTTTATCTACAGTAGATGACATATGTATATACATATATATATATATATGCGTGTGTATGTGTCTGTATGTCTGTGTTTTCGTATAGCTATATGTGTGTGCCAATATCTTGGGCTAACTTGGCTATGTTGTGTTTAATACCCTCAGTGGATCGCGTGCCTGCCCATATGTGAGCACCAGTTCCAGCTGACCTATCCAATAGTACCTGGAATTAGGCACAGAACTCATGGTGCAGGCACCTTTCACCTTGCAGGTTAACACCTTTTAAGGTAAAGGTTAGATCCACAATCGGAAATTGTGGCTAAACTCAGGATGAGCGCCAGATATCATTGGCAGTGGGATGTAGATGTTTTCCCTCCCAGTCTTGAACCTTGGGTACCTGGTGGCTCACTTTCATTAAAACCTAAGAGCAATACGAGATGGAAAGTGTTATTGGCCTTTATTATGAACTGCAAGATGCAAAGAACTGTTTATTCTTTAAAGTATTTAGAAAATAAATCATCCTTGGATTCAGCCACTTTAGAAATGAATTGGATGTTAATTGTCTCACGTTTTATAGATACTGTAAATAAATTAAAAATAGAGACGGGATCAAAAGAACTCTGGATCAAATTAGAAGGATGGAAAAAACAAGATCAATTTAAGAGCTGTAGATTGTACTTGTTAGCTGTTTGTCAATCACTGTGCAAAGGTACGGGAACAGAGAGACTGAAAGTGGATGATAGTAGAAAAGTGGTTAGCACTTTCTTAACACTAAATGCAGAAAAGGTAATAATTAACTGGAGAACAGTGATTAATCAGTACAGTACTGTTTACAAAATTGTAATAAAAACAGTGAAATTTACTAGGAAATAAAAAGAGCAAAATTTTATATGTAACTGTAGAATGTTATAAATGAAATACCAGAAAGAAATATGAGAATTACTGTTAGTGATATTATTGCAGAAATTGGTAGGGAAATGAAGAGAGACTGCAAATGAGAAACGGAGTGCAATTTGCACTTCAGATAATCTCATAATTGAAGGTTTTTTCAGCAAAGGGACATATATAAATACACTTGGAAATCTCCAGAATGGCAGTCATAGAAACCAAATACATCACATGATCGCGAATCGAGAGAGGAATTGAATGCTGAGGAATGTTATGAATTACAAAGATTTTGACTTGTCATTACTCTGTTGAAGTTGAAATTAAGAGCACAAACATTGATATGACAGGTTAGCTATGTTCAATGCGATAAAGCCTGATAATAGAGAATTAGAATTCATAGCAAATACGTCCAAAGAAAGGTGACCGACAATGCGGTAACTGGATATAGAATCTATATCCGTTTTAATGAAAATATCAGCACAGGCGTTCGCAGTAGGATGGTTGTAGAGAAGATAGAAGTTGCACAGATCAAATATTTTTGCTAAGGCATAAAATGCAGCATTGTATAAAATTTAAAGATCAGTCTCTGATGATCATTGTTCATTAAAAGAAGGCATTTAACAGCATCCACAGACCAGTATCATAGATGATTATGCATCACCATAGTATTCTTAATAGATAGCTAAAACTAACTCAAATTGTACATCAACAGAGTAGAATTAAAACGTTAGCGATGATAAACTCCTGTCAAGTGAATTATACTGAAGAAAGAGGCTGGAGACTGAGGAAAAAGTTTAGACTGGAGTAACGACAGAAACTTGTCAGATCTGACAACTCAAAGCATTACTGCTGAAAAATCGAAATCCCTAATAACCTCATTTCGAAACTGATGATAAATTTTGCGATATCGTTGATAAATTCAACTTGTTTTCGAAGGTACGTCTAAGAAGGGCTTTCTCAAGCTCATGTGATTCTTACCATGCCAGGTAATGTCATCAGAATGAAATCTTGGGAATATTCCGGACACGAGACAAGTAAATTCCTATTGCATGCATTAATCCCTGTGCTGTAGCAGATACCCTTGTTTGTAATATTGCCTGATGCTGATTCATTATTCTGATGCAGAAGCTGGGTGAAAGAAAGAGTTCGTGTCTCTAGAGACAGTAGTTTTATAAGCATAATACCCCGGGATCATTACTTACAGACTGCTAATGCATCTATCAGCCAAGTCAAATGAATGAGCGTGATCAAATATCCACAGCACAACTGATTATATTTAAATGTGAACGAATAGGGTTCATCTTAGGTACTGGTATAGTGAATATAATATTTTTAAAATTTGAAAAAAATAAGAGAGTAAATATCAGTTGCAATCATGGGCTGGGTGAAATATTTACCGAAGGCATTTAATGTTGTGCAATGCCAAATTTTTTTTGCCATCGAAACTACTGTATAATACGCGTGAAAATATATAACGATTCCACATCAATCACTCCGCCTTCATATTTTCAACTACGAGGTTTGGAATTTCCCTTTATATAAGGAAAGAAAATTTCATCCATTTTTAGACAGTCAGGTACGATGGCGAAACAATGCGCCCAGAAATTTACAGTTTTATGATATAGCAATTTTCCTTGCTTTTATATTTAAAACGCTTCCAACGTTTTTTATTCTTTTTTATCTCTAATAGATTTATTATTCTGAGAGTTATCTTTCGTCCTGGCATGCACGAATAATCGTAAACCGACATTTGAGCTAAATAGATATTATCACATCAGATTTAAATTTTTGTCAAAATTCTTGTTAAAGTTTTATGGAAACAAAATTTTGAAATATTTAGCATACTTCGTCTCATATATATATATATATATATATATATATATATATATATATATATATATATATATATATATATATATATATATATATATATATATATATATATATATATATATATATATATACACACACACACACACACACATATATATATGTGTGTGTGTGTGTGTGTGATCATCATATAAAACCTTTGATATAATGCTAAATATTCCAGTGTTTTGTTTCTATAAAACTTCGACGAGAATTTTGACAAAAATAAAAATTTGATGTTATGATATCTATCCGGCCCAGATGTTGGTTTATTCGTCCATGATGTATGTACTAT
>NC_089776.1:25888549-25914909 GCF_040412425.1 Macrobrachium rosenbergii | reverse complement strand
GAGATTCTTTCTTCAGCTGAATTGGACCCCTGGGCCCCCAACAAAAACAAAAAAGGACCCTTACCAAGATTTCCTCCGGAATCGCGGAGAGTAGCCATCATTACATGAATGACTATGCTCTAGTTTGAAAATGATAGTCTTCGTGTGGTGCCAAAATCTTCACGAAGAATCCCCTGAAGACTCCTTGAAGATTCTTTCTTCAGCTGAACTGGACCCCTGGGCCCCACAAAACAAAAAACAAAAAGGACCCTTACAAGATTTCCTCCGGAATGCAGGTGCCATCATACATGAATGACTATGCTCTAGTTTGAGAAAATGATAGTCTTCGTATTGGCTCCAAAATATTCACCGAAGAATCCTGAAGACTCCTTGAAGATTCTTTCTTCAGCTGAATTGGACCCCTGGGCCCCACAAAAAAAAAAAAAGGACCCCTTAGCAAAGATTTCCCGGAACATTCTTTCTTTCGGAGGTGCCATCATTACATGAATGACTATGCTCTAGTTTGAAAATGATAGTCTTCGTATTGGTCCCAAAATCTTCACCGAAAAATCCTGAAGACTCCTTGAAGATTCTTTCTTCAGCTGAATTGGACCCCTGGGCCCCACAAAAAAAACAAAAGGACCCTTGCAAAGATTTCCTCGGAATCGCCAGAGGTAGCCATCATTACATGAATGACTATGCTCTAGTTTGAAAATGATAGTCTTCGTATTGGCGCCAAAATCTTCACCGAAGAATCCCTGAAGACTCTTGAAGATTCTTTCTTCAGCTGAATTGGACCCCTGGGCCCCCAAAAAAAAAACAAAAAGGACCCCTTGCAAGATTTCCTCCGGAATGGCGGTGCCATCATTACATGAATGACTATGCTCTAGTTTGAAAATGATAGTCTTCGTATTGGCTCCAAAATCTTCTGAAGAATCCCTGAAGACTCCTTGAAGATTCTTTCTTCAGCTGAACTGGACCCCTAGGCCCAACACAAAAAAAAAAAGGACCCCTTACCAAAGATTTCCTCCCGGAATCGCGGAGGTAGCCATCATTACATGAATGACTATGCTCTAGTTTGAGAAAATGATAGTCTTAGTGTGGCTCCAAAATCTTCACCGAAGAATCCCTGAAGACTCCTTGAAGATTCTTTCTTCAGCTGAATTGGACCCTGGGCCACCCAAAAAAAAACAAAAAGGACCCTTACCCAAAGATTTCCTCCGGAATTTCGGAGGTAGCCATCATTACATGAATGACTATGCTCTAGTTTGAAAATGATAGTCTTCTTATTGGCTCCAAAATCTTCACCGAAGAATCCCTGAAGACTCCTTGAAGATTCTTTCTTCAGCTGAACTGGACCCCTGGGCCCATTTTTCAAAAAAAAGGACCCCTTGCTGCCATTTCCCCCGGAATCGCCGGAGGTAGCCATCATTACATGAATGACTATGCTCTAGTTTGAAAATGATAGTCTTAGTATTGGCTCCAAAATCTTCACCGAAGAATCCCTGAAGACTCCTTGAAGATTCTTTCTTCAGCTGAATTGGACCCCTGGGCCCCAAAAAAAAAAAAAAAACAAAAAGGACCCCTTACCAAGATTTCCTCCGGAATCGCCGGAGGTAGCCATCATTACATGAATGACTATGCTCTAGTTTGAGAAAATGATAGTCTTCGTATTGGCTCCAAAATCTTCACGAAGAATCCTGAAGACTCCTTGAAGATTCTTTCTTCAGCTGAACTGGACCCCTGGACCCCACAAAAATTTCAAGGGTAAGGACCCTACCAAAGATTTCCTCCGGTAGCCATCATTACATGAATGACTATGCTCTAGTTTGAAAATGATAGTCTTCGTATTGGCGCCAAAATCTTCACCGAAGAATCCTGAAGACTCCTTGAAGATTCTTTCTTCAGCTGAATTGGACCCCTGGCCCCCCCAAAAAAAAAAAACAAAAGGACCCTTACCAAAGATTTCCTCCGGAATCGCGGAGGTAGCCATCATTACATGAATGACTATGCTCTAGTTTGAGAAAATGATAGTCTTCGTATTGGCTCAAAATCTTCTGAAAGAATCCTGAAGACTCCTTGAAGATTCTTTCTTCAGCTAGATTATGGACCCCTGGGCCAAAAAAAAAATTTCAAGGACCCCCTTTCCAAAGATTTCCTCCGGAATCGCTGGTAGCCATCATTACATGAATGACTATGCTCTAGTTTGAAAATGATAGTCTTAGTATTGGCGCCAAAATCTTCACCGAAGAATCCCTGAAGACTCCTTGAGATTCTTTCTTCAGCTGAATTGGACCCCTGGGCCCCACAAAAAAAAAAACAAAAAGGACCCTTACCAAGATTTCCTCCGGAATCGCTTGGAGGTAGCCATCATTACATGAATGACTATGCTCTAGTTTGAGAAAATGATAGTCTTCGTATTGGCTCCAAAATCTTCACTGAAGAATCCCCTGAAGACTCCTTGAAGATTCTTTCTTCAGCTGAACTGGACCCCTGGGCCCCACAAAAAAAAAAAAAAAAAGGACCCTTACCAAAGATTTCCTCCGGAATCGCCGGAGGTAGCCATCATTACATGAATGACTATGCTCTAGTTTGAAAATGATAGTCTTCGTATTGGCTCAAAATCTTCACCGAAGAATCCCTGAAGACTCCTTGAAGATTCTTTCTTCAGCTGAATTGGACCCCTGGGCCCACAAAAAAAAAAAAAAACAAAAAAAGGACCCTTACCAAGATTTCTCCGGAATTGCGGAGGTAGCCATCATTACATGAATGACTATGCTCTAGTTTGAAAATGATAGTCTTCGTATTGGTGCCAAAATCTTCACCGAAGAATCCTGAAGACTCCTTGAAGATTCTTTCTTCAGCTGAACTGGACCCCTGGGCCCCAAAAAAAAAAAAAAAAAAGGACCCTTACCAAAGATTTCCTCCGGAATCGCGGAGGTAGCCATCATTACATGAATGACTATGCTCTAGTTTGAAAATGATAGTCTTCGTATTGGCTCCAAAATCTTCACCGAAGAATCCCTGAAGACTCCTTGAAGATTCTTTCTTCAGCTGAATTGGACCCTGTCAAAAAAACAAAACAAAAAGGACCCCTTGCAAAAGATTTCCTCCGGAATCGCGGAGGTAGCCATCATTACATGAATGACTATGCTCTAGTTTGAAAATGATAGTCTTCGTATTGGTGCCAAAATCTTCACCTGAAAAGAATCCCTGAAGACTCCTTGAAGATTCTTTCTTCAGCTGAACTGGACCCCTGGGCTAACAAAAAAAAAAAAAAAAAAGGACCCTTACCAAAGATTTCCTCCCGGAATCGCTGGAGGTAGCCATCATTACATGAATGACTATGCTCTAGTTTGAAAATGATAGTCTTCGTATTGGCGCCAAAATCTTCACCGAAGAATCCCTGAAGACTCCTTGAAGATTCTTTCTTCAGCTGAATTGGACCCCTGGGCCCCCACAAAAAAAAAAAACAAAAAGGACCCTTACCAAAGATTTCCTTTGGAATCGCCGGAGGTAGCCATCATTACATGAATGACTATGCTCTAGTTTGAGAAAATGATAGTCTTCGTATTGGCGCCAAAATCTTCACCGAAGAATCCCTGAAGACTCCTTGAAGATTCTTTCTTCAGCTGAACTGGACCCCTGGGCAAAAAAAAAAAAAAACAAAAAAGGACCCCTTACCAAAGATTTCCTCCGGAATCGCGGAGGTAGCCATCATTACATGAATGACTATGCTCTAGTTTGAGAAAATGATAGTCTTCGTATTGGCTCCAAAATCTTCACTGAAGAATCCCTGAAGACTCCTTGAAGATTCTTTCTTCAGCTGAACTGGACCCCTGGGCTAAAAAACAAAAAAAAAAAAAAAAAAAAAAAGGACCCCTTACCAAGATTTCCTCCGGAATCGCCGGAGGTAGCCATCATTACATGAATGACTATGCTCTAGTTTGAAAATGATAGTCTTCGTATTGGCTCCAAAATCTTCACCGAAGAATCCCTGAAGACTCTTTGAAGATTCTTTCTTCAGCTGAATTGGACCCCTGGGCCCCAAAAAAAAAAAAAAAAAAAGGACCCCTTACCAAGATTTCCTCCGGAATCGCGGAGGTAGCCATCATTACATGAATGACTATGCTCTAGTTTGAGAAAATGATAGTCTTCATTGGCTCCAAAATCTTCACCGAAGATTCCCTGAAGACTCCTTGAAGATTCTTTCTTCAGCTGAATTGGACCCCTGGGCCCACAAAAAAAAACAAAAAAGGACCCCTTACCAAAGATTTCCTCCGGAATCTTGGAGTAGCCATCATTACATGAATGACTATGCTCTAGTTTGAGAAAATGATAGTCTTCGTATTGGCCAAAATCTTCACCAAGATTCCCTGAAGACTCCTTGAAGATTCTTTCTTCAGCTGAATTGGACCCCTGGGCCCCAAAAAAAAAAAAAAAAAAAAAGGACCCCTTACAAAAGATTTCCTCCGGAATCGCCGGAGAGTAGCCATCATTACATGAATGACTATGCTCTAGTTTGAAAATGATAGTCTTCATGTATTGCCAAAATCTTCACTGAAGAATCCCTGAAGACTCCTTGAAGATTCTTTCTTCAGCTGAATTGGACCCCTGGGCCCAACAAAAAAAAACAAAAAGGACCCTTACCAAAGATTTCCTCCGGAATCGCCGGAGGTAGCCATCATTACATGAATGACTATGCTCTAGTTTGAAAATGATAGTCTTCGTATTGGCTCCCAAAATCTTCACCGAAGAATCCCTGAAGACTCCTTGAAGATTCTTTCTTCAGCTGAATTGGACCCCTGGGCCCACAAAAAAAAAAAACAAAAAGGACCCCTTACCAAAGATTTCCTCCGGAATCGCCGGAGGTAGCCATCATTACATGAATGACTATGCTCTAGTTTGAGAAAATGATAGTCTTCGTATTGGCGCCAAAATCTTCACGAAAGAATCCCTGAAGACTCCTTGAAGATTCTTTCTTCAGCTGAACTGGACCCTGGGCCCAACAAAAAAAAAAAAAAAAGGACCCCTTACAAAGATTTCCTCCGGAATCGCCGGAGGTAGCCATCATTACATGAATGACTATGCTCTAGTTTGAGAAAATGATAGTCTTCATGTATTGGCTCAAAATCTTCACCGAAGAATCCCTGAAGACTCCTTGAAGATTCTTTCTTCAGCTGAACTGGACCCTGGGCCCCACAAAAAAAAAAAAAAAAAAAAAAAGGACCCCTACCAAAGATTTCCTCCGGAATCGCGAGGTAGCCATCATTACATGAATGACTATGCTCTAGTTTGAGAAAATGATAGTCTTCGTATTGGCTCAAAATCTTCACCAGAAGAATCCCTGAAGACTCTTTGAAGATTCTTTCTTCAGCTGAATTGGACCCCTGGGCCCCACAAAAAAAAAAAAAAAGGACCCTTACCAAAGATTTCCTCGGAATCGCCGGAGGTAGCCATCATTACATGAATGACTATGCTCTAGTTTGAGAAAATGATAGTCTTCATATTGGCTCAAAATCTTCACCCAAAGATTCCTGAAGACTCCTTGAAGATTCTTTCTTCAGCTGAATTGGACCCCTGGGCCCCAAAAAAATTTCAAAAAAGGACCCTTACCAAAGATTTCCTCTGGAATAGGTGGCCATCATTTGAATGACTATGCTCTAGTTTGAGAAAATGATAGTCTTCGTATTGGCGCCAAAATCTTCACCAAAGAATCCCTGAAGACTCCTTGAAGATTCTTTCTTCAGCTGAATTGGACCCCTGGGCCCAAAAAAAAAAAAAAAAGGACCCCTTACCAAAGATTTCCTCCGGAATCGCGGAGGTAGCCATCATTACATGAATGACTATGCTCTAGTTTGAGAAAATGATAGTCTTCGTATTGGCGCCAAAATCTTCACCGAAGAATCCCTGAAGACTCCTTGAAGATTCTTTCTTCAGCTGAATTGGACCCTGAACATTTTCAAAAAAAAACAAAAGGACCCTTACCAAGATTTCCTCCGGAATCGCGGGGAGGTAGCCATCATTACATGAATGACTATGCTCTAGTTTGAGAAAATGATAGTCTTCGTATTTGCCAAAATCTTCACCGAAGAATCCCTGAAGACTCTTGAAGATTCTTTCTTCAGCTGAATTGGACCCCTAGGCCCCCACAAAAAAAAAAAAAAAAAAAAAAGGACCCCTTACCAAAGATTTCCTCCGGAATGCTGGAGGTGGCCATCATTACATGAATGACTATGCTCTAGTTTGAGAAAATGATAGTCTTCGTATTGGCTCAAAATCTTCACCGAAGAATCCCTGAAGACTCTTTTGAAGATTCTTTCTTCAGCTGAATTGGACCCCTGGGCCCCAAAAAAAAAAAAAAAAAAAAAGGACCCTTACCAAAGATTTCCTCCGGAATCGCTGGAGGTGGCCATCATTACATGAATGACTATGCTCTAGTTTGAGAAAATGATAGTCTTCAGTATTGGCTCCAAAATCTTCACCGAAGAATCCCTGAAGACTCCTTGAAGATTCTTTCTTCAGCTGAATTGGACCCTGGGCCCCAAAAAAAAAAAAAACAAAAGGACCCCCAACCAAGATTTTCGAATCGCTGGTAGCCATCATTACATGAATGACTATGCTCTAGTTTGAAAATGATAGTCTTAGTATTGGCGCCAAAATCTTCACCAAAGAATCCCTGAAGACTCCTTGAAGATTCTTTCTTCAGCTGAATTGGACCCTGGGCTCCCAAAAAAAAAAAAAAAAAGGACCCTTGCAAAGATTTCCTCCGGAATCGCCGGAGGTGGCCATCATTACATGAATGACTATGCTCTAGTTTGAGAAAATGATAGTCTTCGTATTGGCTCCAAAATCTTCACCGAAGAATCCTGAAGACTCTTTGAAGATTCTTTCTTCAGCTGAACTGGACCCCTGGGCCCTAAAAAAAAAAAAGGACCCTACAAAGATTTCCTCCGGAATCGCCGGAGGAGCCATCATTACATGAATGACTATGCTCTAAGAAAATGATAGTCTTCCGGCTCCAAAATATTCACTGAAGATTCCTGAAGACTCCTTGAAAGACTCTTTCTTCAGCAATTGGACCATAGGTGTCAAAAAAAAATTTCAAGGTAATTTCTACCATTTATATGCTCCGGAAGTAGCCTTTACATGAATGACTATGCTCTAGTTTGAGAAAATGATAGTCTTAGTATTGGCGCCAAAATCTTCACCAGAAAGAATCCCTGAAGACTCCTTGAAGATTCTTTCTTCAGCTGAACTGGACCCCTGGGCCCCACAAAAAAAAAAAAAAAAGGACCCCTTACAAGATTTCCTCCGGAATCGCGGGAGGTAGCCATCATTACATGAATGACTATGCTCTAGTTTGAGAAAATGATAGTCTTCGTATTGGTGCAAAATCTTCATCAAAGAATCCCTGAAGACTCCTTGAAGATTCTTTCTTCAGCTGAACTGGACCCCTAGGCCCCACAAAAAAAAAAAAAAAAGGACCCCTTACAAAGATTTCCTCCGGAATGCGGAGGTGGCCATCATTACATGAATGACTATGCTCTAGTTTGAAAATGATAGTCTTCGTATTGGCGCCAAAATCTTCACCGAAGAATCCTGAAGACTCCTTGAAGATTCTTTCTTCAGCTGAATTGGACCCTGGGCTGAAAAAAACAAAAAAAAAAAAAAGGACCCATTTTACCAAAGATTTCTCCGGAATCGCCGGAGGTAGCCATCATTACATGAATGACTATGCTCTAGTTTGAGAAAATGATAGTCTTCGTATTGGCGCAAAAATCTTCACCGAAGAATCCCTGAAGACTCCTTGAAGATTCTTTCTTCAGCTGAACTGGACCCCTGGGCCCCTAAAAAAAAAAAAAAAAGGACCCTTACTAAAGATTTCCTCCGGAATCACCGGAGGTGGCCATCATTACATGAATGACTATGCTCTAGTTTGAGAAAATGATAGTCTTCATATTGCTCTAAAAATCTTCACCGAAGAATCCCTGAAGACTCCTTGAAGATTCTTTCTTCAGCTGAATTGGACCCAGGCCCCAGAAAAAAAAAAAAAAGACCCTTACCAAGATTTCCTCCGGAATCGCCGGAGGTAGCCATCATTACATGAATGACTATGCTCTAGTTTGAGAAAATGATAGTCTTTGTATTGGCTCCAAAATCTTCACCAAGAATCCTGAAGACTCTTTGAAGATTCTTTCTTCAGCTGAATTGGACCCCTGGGCCAAAAAACAAAAAAACAAAGGACCCCTTACCAAAGATTTCCTCCGGAATCGCCGGAGGTAGCCATCATTACATGAATGACTATGCTCTAGTTTGAAAATGATAGTCTTCATATTGGCTCCAGAATCTTCACCCAAGAATCCCTGAAGACTCCTTGAAGATTCTTTCTTCAGCTGAATGGAACAGGTGTCAAAAAAAATTTCAGGAATTTCTACCATTTTATATCGCCGAAGGTGGCCATCATTTGAATGACTATGCTCTAGTTTTTTGAGAAAATGATAGTCTTAGTGTTATGCCACATACAGACAATAGTAAATACTGTAGAAGTTGCAAAACCGTGAGATATGAAGATGTGTTGTTATTTGAGTGGGGACTATCTGATGCTTGTAAATGTTACCGTACTCACTGGGCATAATGGAGAAAAACTGCAGGAATTTCAGGTAGAATTTGACATTTCTTGTAAAAGGAGAATGTTGAGAGTAAATGCGGTTATGTGTAGTGTGAGATTAGATGGGAAGGGTAAATAGAGTAAAGAATATTGATATGGACAAGGAAGAATGGAAACAATAGATTTTATAAGTATTTGGGAGTAACTCTTTTGACGATAGTAGGATGTGAGAAAAATTCATTCACAGAATTTGTGAAGCAAGGATAATGTAGGGGGTATGCAAAAGATCGGAATATAATCTGGAATGTCTATGAAAGCTAAGATTTAATGTCAGATGGGACTCTTGACGAAACTCTCCTCTTTCGTAGTAAAGCGTAGATGTTGATCACGAGTGAAAATAGATAGGTGAAAGTTGCAGATTCAAATTATTTAAGGAATATAACTGGGTTAAGGCGATTTAAAATTAAGGACTTTGGAGATGCATAGAAGTGGTAAGAAGGTTAACACAGGTACAAGGATAGGTCAAAGTATTTTGAGATGGTTTGGTCATGTAGAAAGAAGGGAAGCACATGGGGAGACCCAGAAAGGACTGGCAGGATGGGATAAGTATACATTAGTTTAACCAGACCACTGAGCTGATTAACAGCTCTCCTAGGTCTGGTCCGAAGGATTAGAACCAACTGGTTACTTAGCAACGGGACCTACAGCTTATTGTGGAATCCGAACCACATTATAGCGAGAAATGAATTTCTATCACCAGATAAATTCCTCTAATTCTTCATTAGCCGGCTGGAGACTCGAACTCGGGCCTAGCGAGTGCTAGCCCACAACTCTACCGACTCGCCCAACGAGGAACTAGGTAGGATGGGATGAAAGAGGCATTAGAAAGGATGGGGCACCAAAATCCAGGAAGTAAGAGAGTTCATGCAAAATAGAGGTGAATGTTGCAATGTGATTGTGGGAGGATTTGATGCGATGCTGGTAAGCCTTTGGTCTAAGTGAACAAATCGGCTGATATCATTGAAGATTTTTGCACGAAAGGGTGCTGAGGGGAAAGTAAGAATGTGTCAGTGACCTTTTCCTGTCCTTTTCATAGGAGCCACCCCCTGTTAAGGGAAAGTTCTTACAGGTATTAAGGTACATAAATAAGCGAACTCAGCGAGAGACGCGAGGAGGACCGCTGTCTCGAGTCGCCACCTTTAAGGGGAAAAGGGCGCATATCCGAAAAATATATGCATGTGAATTTATATGCATGGAGAGATGATTTCTCTCTCTACAGTCCATTCAGTCATGCAAATGTGTCATGGCAACTGTAATCTTTTCACTTTTGGTGACAGAAAGAGGATTCGCAGCGCAGTGGAAAAGTCGAAACGAAAATCTATGAATCTCGTCCGAACCAACATTCAAAAATGTTTGAGACCTTTTCAAGACATTTGTTGAGTCAATCTTGTCGCCTGGCTATTTTCGGATATAGTTCTTTAAGAAAATATTTAATCCGGATATTGTTGCTGTTTTGTTTTATTTTGTGTAGCCTTTATGATTTACTTTCTTTTTTTATTACTAAAAGCTCAGGAATTCTATCCTGAGTAGGTGAATTTAAATGAAGATCGTCTGCGATCATTAAAGCTCTTTCTCGCGGAGACTCAACAATGACATTGTTGCAAGAGTGTCAACTTGATTTTAAACTGAATAAGTGGCAATAAAGTACTAATTACTTATGGACCGGTGTGATAGTGATTCCTTTTTTGTCGATAAGTAAAATTTTCCGTCAATTTGGAACCGAAGCCCTGACACCGAGACTGAAGATATTCGGACCCAATTTAGGAAATTAGACATGCGAATACTATCTTTCTAAAATACTAAAGACTAAAATATTCATATCCTATGTATCAACGACTTAAATTACGCTTAAATTCAGTAACTGTTTTGGTTTAATTTTGAATAATATTGATGTGAAATATACTGCGTACCCTTAAAGATACAATAGACAAGTGTTGACCTCTGTATCAAGTCTCAAGTTTTCCCAGCGGTAATGACAACAGGAGTTTTCATTAAAAGCCTGTTGTGTATTCTTCGAACTTTTATCTCGGACCTGAGTCACTTTTTCACGAGTTGAAATACTTTGATTTGCATTTTTCTTCCCGTCAACTCAAACATGACCTGAGAGGTTGTAAGAGTCTCCGTCCTTATAATGCCCCACACAAGAGAATTGAAATTATTTCTTCAATATTCTTTTTTTAATATTCGTTGTGGATTTATCACCACTATTGCATTTTGCTAATCGGCATTGTTACTCCTTGTTACTTCCCTGTTGCTCTTGTTTGAAGCAGTTTACGACAGTTCCTTTTAAATACAGTAAATGTCTGGGGTATCGTGCTACAGAGACTTGAATTATGATCCATTAACTTGCAAGGCTTTTTTAGGGGAAGGAGCCAGCTACAAAATGGAACTTGTTACGTAAAGTCATGACTTCGTATAAAGTTAAGCTAAGGTGGAGTATTGTCTTTCTTTAATTGATTTTGGAATCCAAATTCTTCGAATCATCACAAGGAAAATACCCATATGAAATTTACCTCTTAAACATCCATTGTGTTTCAGTAGATTTTTGTAGTGAGTTGATATATGTTCATAGACGAATATTGTGGGTTGTAGACTTGTAGGTGGATTTGAGAGAAAAAAGAAGAAAGAAGCAGGAAATGAGAGAGAGAGAGAGAGAGAGAGAGAATGGTCAGTATTCTGTCAAAATGCAGACCTTCAACTATAAAAGAGAGCCTTCACAATAGAATCATCATCTCATGCGGCTAAAACAAAACATGATGTTCGTAGCCTCTCTCTCTCTCTCTCTCTCTCTCTCTCTCTCTCTCTCTCTCTCTCTCTCTCTCATCCTTAACAGATCCCTCTAGACAAACTTTAAAAAATTAGTTTTCCCGTTCTACCCAGCCACGTATTTTTTGTGTAAACTTTTGTTGAAAAATTAAGCCCTGTTCGATTGGTACTGGAAAAAATCAGGCCATGCAACTTATTTCCCCTGTTCTGTGATAGATCGCTGTGAGCAAATAGTTCTTATCTGACTTATTTTTCAAAGTTTGGTTTTGTATCTAATTCGAACAGTTCTTTCGATTTCATAGCCATTTTTTCTTATAGATTTAACGTAGTTCAGAAATATTACGCTTCAAAAATTAATAAGCGATTGTTTTTTTTTTTTTATTTCCTTTCCATTTGTTACGGTTCTGAGTCAGAAAAAAACGTGGGTGGCAAATATATGAAAATTTAAATGCGGGTAAATTAAGTCGATTTAAGAAATGGTTAATAGGCTGAGTAATTCTATATTTTCATCTGTTTCATGTACCTATTATTAACGACTGTCGAGCAACTAAATCCTGAAGAAGAGAACAGAAGATAGTCTAGATAATATAAGATAAACCATGTCATCGGGAATCTCGGTAAATCAAGTACAGTTGGACCAATTCATACGGTGTTTATTTGATAAATCATATGCAGTTAAACTATGCATTCTGAAACTCCTATGATAAATCAATTACAGTTATATTATATGGAACTTCCTCCATAAGTCAGCTTCACTGAACCTATGTCATTTGGAGCTTGTCGATATAGCAATTACATTAGGAATTTTATCAGTCAATCGTATAGTTGATCTATGTCAACTGCCACCTTTTCGATAATAGAGTACTGTTAATTATGTGAAGCGGAACTTGATCGGGGTATCAGGCATAGTTAAACTATGTCATCTGCAACTTCTTCGACAAGTCCAGAACAGGTAAATTTCGTCACCATGGCATGTCACCTAAAATCAGGTGGTTTGAGAGAAAGGACGGGTAGTGGTGAGGAAGGGAGAGAGATAAAGTCGCGTTTTAGATTTCAGCAGCCTAAAACTATTCCATCCTTGAAAAGCTCTGGGAAATCAACCAGTCATATCATTATGGTAATTTTATACAGCTTCCCTTGGATTGATGAAGTAGATGTTACATATTTATGCGAAGAAGAGTACTCATTTCGTTTGTAAAACTCTGATAATATATCATAATTCTCTTTCATTATTTTTGGTAAGGGACGATGATGCAAAAACTGACTGGTGAATGGGAAAATATGGAAAACGTAAAACAGTATCTGAAATTACAGTATCTTCAAATTTGCATCATAATGTCTTAACAACCTTAATATATGCTTCTACTGTTGAACTTATGTTTAACCTAAGAGTTAAACGCAGCGAAAATTAAGTACGCAAAGTTGATGAAATAACTAGCAACACTGACATTGATGATATTTAGGAAAAAAATAATAATTGTGTTCCAAGATTTTAATTTTACAATGTTGTATATACTTTTATGAATTTCGCGGAGGAATACCAACGCCCTGGACTCTCACTCGAAAGCCAGCGGTTCGGTCCCGATGTGAGTCCGAAATTTATTTCTGTGAAAACCGTCCAAATGCGTTCATTTCCATCATATCTCACAGGAAGGGGTAAGTCTGCATGAAATGTTGGCAATTCGTTCGCTGGTGGGTCGGGAAGTTGGGTAAAATTCGTTGGTATGTTAGTCATTAGGCGCCAGTCTGGGAAAATTCTCAGGTATGTAGTACTTAGGTTCCAATTTCTTTTATGACGTGTGGTGGAATTACAAACGCCCTAGACTCTCACTTGAAAGACCTGGGGTTGGTCCTGATGTGAGTCAGAAACTTATTTCTGTGAAACACATTCCCATGTGTTAATTTCATATATATATATATATATATATATTTTTCCATATATATTCCATCATATATATATATATATATTTATATAAATGTACATTATTTTTGCCATCAGTATCCCATTGTTGAAGGGTTGATTACCTCAATGCTCCCTATCCCTATTGAAAGCATCTTTCTATACTAAATCCTTCTTCTCCAAATCTGTCTTCATTTTATCACTCTATCTAATCCTTTGTCTCACTCTTGACCTTTTACTCCTAACACGTTCCATTGAAGCCCTATTCACTCTTTCCTCAGCAATTATCCTTACCACATACCCATAACATCTCAATCTTGACTCTTTCATCATATTAGTAATCTTTACTACCTTGCCACAACTAATGTTATCATATTTCAGCCTCTCATGCTGGGAGTTAGTAAACAATTCCCTCAGTATCCTCATTTCTGCTCTAGCTTCCTTTTTAATCCAAATGTTTTTGAACCTTACATCAACACCCATCTAATTAGGTCTGGTTTAAAGGCAATCCTAAATATCTGAAATTCTCTATCTGCTTTAAATATAGGACTTTTCTATCTTGTACAAATGACTGCTCCATCCCTGCTTTACACCATAATCTCTGTTTTACACACATTTACCTTTATTTCCTCCCAGTTAAGAGGCTCATGCTCCTCTCCTACCCTTCTTTGCAGTTCTTCTTCAATCTTTGCCATAATCACCAGATCATCTGCATATAACAATTCACAGATTTTCATTCCTAATCCCTTCAGTCATTATATCCTAAACCAGTACAAACACATTTGAGCCAAGTGCTGATCTTTGATGTAAACTAATTCTGACTTCAAACGCTTCTGTTATGCCACACACCATTATTATAGCTGTCTTTGTTCTTTTATGCATCATTTCAACCAACCTAACCAATTTTTCTGGCACTATCCTCTTTCTTAAACACAATGAAACTGTCTTCACTGGTATTCTAACCCATTCAACGGGTATCTACCTGGCTTCATTTTGTTCTGTCAGGTATTGGTATGATGTGGAGGGGTGGATGCCCATGGGCTGGTTTTTTTTGGGCATATTCCGGCATTCTCCATCTCCTTGAATACTTGTTTGGCAAGGCAAGCTTCTCGGGGGCTAAACATCTGAAACGTGAGAGGATCAGGGGGCCTTCGGTTTCTATGTGGTGCTGGATGTTGTGTTTTGCTGGTTTGGTTAAGCCATTCTGCAGGTCCTCTCTGAAGACTTCTCGGTAGTCTTGCAGAAGTTGTTGTATTTCTGGTGGTGGGGTGGCTGCTGCAATGGGACATCTTTGTCGTCTCTGTTGATGTGGTGATGGTGTGGTGGCAGTTCGTCTGCGTGACTGATGACCAGATGATGTCGGAGTCGTTTTTGGGTCAGTTGTTTTGATGCTACGTCCACTAACAGGTTGTGTGCCGTTAGGAAGTCTGCTCCTAACAGTGCTATCATCACACCTGCCATGATGAAGGTCCAACTGTAGCTTTTCCCATTGAATGGCATGTTCATATCCCGCCTCCTGTACATCTGGTGTGGTGTTCCACTGGTGATGGATAAGTGGAGGTTGGTAGGTGGAGCAGGGTTGAGTCGTTCATTTGGGCTGGCTGGCACAAATGACCTGCATGCTCCAGTGTCGATGAGGAATTCAGTGTTTGACCTTTCGTCCCTGATGAAGAATCACATGGAGTCTCTACGTTCGTACCTGGAAGAAAGACAGCGGTGGACAGGCATAGCTTCTCTTACGAGGCAGCCGCTCTGCTTACCGCTGATGTTCAGTTGGATGGGTCACGGGTGTGACCCTCTTGCATGTTTTTTGAAAACAGGCAGCCTTTGTCACATTTGCTGGCTTTCTTCCCGAATCTCCAGTGGAAGTAGCACATCCCCTCTGGTGGTTCGTCTTTCTTCTGTCTGGTCTTTCCCTTGATGAATTGCTTGGGGAAGTTTTCGTTTGTGGATGGGGGCGGTTGGTCCCTCTGGGTCACTGTCAGATTCTGTGTTGGTTGACTGCTGGGCCCGTCGTGGTGCTGCTGCTGCTTTTGGTGGCTGTGAGGGCTCTGCTGTCTTGTGGGCCATGCACACTCACTGTGTTGACCAACTTCAGGAATTCCTCGATTGGTATGGTGGAGGCATTGGGCATGGCCGCCACTGTCTGGCGGGGTAATCATGTGAGAAGTACCTCTCTCACAAGGTCTAAGGATGACTCAGGTTGGCCATCTGTGGTGGGTAGCATGCTGAGCCACTGCAACTGTTTGTAGATGTGCAATGGCCACTCATCTCCTGTGGGTGCCCCCACATAGTTGAGGAATTTCTTGGATCTTAGGGTGGGTGACATTCTGAAGGATGACTTCAGCTGATCCTTCAGCAACTCGCAGGTGACAGGGGTTTGAAGTTCTGTGAGCCATCCTGTGACTTGCTTGAAGACATCATCTGGCAAGGATTTTGGGGACGGCGTCTGCTTCTCATATTGAGGATATGATTTTCTTCGATCGGAAGATTGTTTCCACCCTGAAGAATCAAGCTTCTGGGTTGAGGGGTGTGACTGGAGGTAGATGTATGGAGGTGGCAGTGATGGTCTCACTGGAGAGGCTAGCATCACTGGGGTTGGATGGGTCGGTCATCTCCATGGTCACCATTGTAGAGAAGGCGCGAGTAAGGGTTAACAGCTACAAACTTACTCATTTATTCAGACAACAAACGGGCAGGTCAATCTGACAATAATATGAAAAAAGATATGTGTATAAAGATGCATGACGTATGCTGTGCTTCTTGTGTCCACAGGTTTTGCGCACCAAGTTGTGAGGAGATTAGTGAGCCAAGTAAGATGATGGTGTTTGGGGTCCACATTGGACCCTACAACATCTTACCTATATAAGAGAGTACAGCCAAAAATCTTAAATGAAGATTAACAATTTTCACAGTATAGGATGCCTCTCCATCCTCCCTGTTCCAGAGAGAGCATTAAAAGTCAGGAGCTAGTACGTTTACATTGCACTGTATAATGAGCAGTATTAATGCTGTCTCCGAATATAAATCCACAAAACATGCTCCAGATTTCATGGAACTCCAAGGACTACTGGGCACCCCATAACAAGGCTGAGCTCCAGTGTCCATTGTAGATCATAAAGAGAGGCTTTCACACTTCCTCCAAATTCAGTCTTGTCAACTACATCGTCCTCAGCTTCCTTGGATCTCCCGGGGCGACGATGCTTCTCTACACAAGGTGGACATAAGGTTGGAACAGCTGAAGACCTTGCGCAGTACCCGCCCACAGCTTTGGTCTCGTTTTATCATCTAAGGAAAAGCTCTTGTACGTTTATCCGGAATGCCCATTCCTTTCTGCTTTTTAATTATGCTTTTCTAGCACAGTCTCTCTTTACCTTTCGTCAATTGCTGATGAACACTTGGCATCATAACATATGGCAACATTTACAATTCCCCCAATGTGTAGAACTCTCAATGCAGAGAACAAGAGTAATTTTGTATAAGGTCCACAATAATATATCAGTGGTAGAATGTGATGTATTATTGTGGACCTTATACAAAATTTCTCCAATAATATGTATTTTTGCCTAAGTTAGTTTATATGATCGGTTCATGCAGCCACATGTACTGCAAAAGAGAAATTTAGTGTAATAAAAAGATTCCTTTGAGTTAATCTTAGCTGTAAAAATTCAGTGTTTAAATAGGAGCCTGTCAGAGAGATAGAAATTTTTATATTATACGAAAATTTTTAGTAAAAAAAAAAGTTTAATTAATCCATTTTATTGATTAAGATTTCCTTATAGTTTAGTAAGGTTAATGGGGAAAAATAATTGTAAAAATCGTTTGTTGTAAAATCGTATCGTTTTTTATAAGCAGATTAAGGTAAATCTTTACGAACAAGGGAAATGTTACAAAACATTCTGAGGAAACCAGATTTACCTCGGGCTTCTTACCGTATTTATAACATTTTTTTTTACCCAGATTTGTGGCTTTGGAAGTGTCACTGGTTCTTTTTATTATCATTATGCAAAGATATAGATGAAATCAAACTAAAAGGTCGTTAAACACCTAAAAAAATAGACTCTCCAGATACAGAAACTCAGAAAACAGTCAAGAAAGTAACAAAAATAACAGTGTTTCTTTAAAAAGGCGCGTATATTTGCTGCTTCAGACTGTTAGACCTACTCATAAGCCACTCCCAATCGTCGTCAGTATTGGTGGCAGACGTCAGGTCAATGTACAGTATCTTGCAGTGAAAGAGATTCCTCCGAATTAAACCTTATTCACCATCCGGCCGTACTCCAATCCTTACACGTGACAAGACCCTCTCAGATGACAGGTCACTCCATTCACTAAAGTTGCCCTAATCATCATTCTTGCATATCCCCCAGTTTCTCGATCTCTGAGTTCCCCTTACGCAGCTTGTACTAGGAAAACAATTCATGTCATGGTCCTCAACTGATTTTCTTTCATTTCCTTTGAACATCCGCGCTTCCCTTCCGTTTATTTATAAACGCTCTTGCATGTATTTGGTAAATAGATAGATAGATAGAGAGATAGATACATAGATACTTAAGTATACTGACAAGCCTCTACAAAAGATTATTGGAACCTATCGCATATGGATGGTTACAGGCCACTTAGTGAATTTCCATCTAACATTTTGAGCCCACTCTATATAGAATTGAATTCTAAAATCAATTTTCTTTTTCGCACGATTTGCACTTAATTTCCACCTTTATTCTTTCTTTTCCATTCATTTACCATCCAAAGATTCTACACTCACCATTTCTCTTTTTCTTTTGTGGCAATTGAGTCTCTCTGATATGGACACAGTGCGGTATCTTTTGCCAAGGCACTGAAACAGTATCTTGAATTTTGTTGTTTACGAGTTTCCAGAACGTCATAAAACCGGTGGTAGGTTTCCTCTTCACATTTATTATTCGTTGCACTATAAGAATAGCCGAGATGACCTCATTATGCTGTTCCCCGAAATGCGGTGTCGTTTAGAAAATTGCCTAATTAGAAAGAGTCTCCCTTGCAACCCTGTCATTTCTTTCTTTATCAATAACTTTTTGTGATTTCACTTCACTAACTCTAATTAAATAACTGGAGTTATGCCACGTTTAAAAAAATATTAATTCAGTACCTTGAAATAATGAATATTAAAAAAAAGAGACTATAAAATTGCGAAAGACTTTTGGAGTTTCCTTATATAAAATGAGGCGAGTTTTTCTTATTATAAATGAAAATACTGACATTTTATACAAGTTCAGCCTTCTTCCTTTTGTGTTAGGGAACGCTGACCTATCAAAACGATTAGGAAAAAAACATGATTATTAAAAGGGAAAATATAGTATACATATTTTCGTAACGTATATAAGTAATCACTAAAAATATGGAGGAGAATCGTTCAGGCTACCTCCATTAGATATCGTTAAACCAAGCAGCCATAACAATTGTTGCTCCCTCACCATTTGTATACAGTTTGTTATATTGTGACTAAGGTCTGCAGTGCCTTCATTCTCTACATGGTTTTTTTTCTCCCTCAGCTCTTGAGATTAACTGAGTTAATTGGGATCAGTTTTACATGGAAAAGGAATCACTTTCTTTGTTGTCAGGATCGGTGTCAGGGATCGTCATAGGATCCCTCTCCTAACAAACTTCTGGGAACAACTGAGGTAATTGGAGATCATTTTTTCATGAGGCAAAAATAACGACTCGGTCTCATTCTCGCCTTCTATTCGTCGACACCCCGACTTCTGAGGAAAGTTGTTATGCAGTTAAGATAACTTCCCAGTTTTTCATTGACATTTTTCCCATTTTGCCAAAGTTTGTTTGGTGAGGTATTCTCTTTTCTTATTCTGACAAATCAACAACACTTGGTGATCACAAATTCCTTTGAAGTACTGATGTCATCAAAACTTTTTTTCATTGTACGCTTTTTTCCATCTTTACCTTAGGCGGTGCTGTAAGGGTAGAGCCTTCTGGTTCTCAGCAGTTCTTCAGGGATGAGGTTGCTAGCTTTGTTTTGCTCTTGACCTCGGCTAACGCTGGTACCTATTAACAGTTAGGTCAACTTCTGGGTGGTAGTCGGAATAGACCATGGACCTTAAAAAGAGTGTCAGTTTTCTACCACTTTGCTGTAACACCAGGACATTTCAATAAGATAACAAATGTTATTAAAAGCCTGAAGAACTACTATTGTCAAATCCATCTTTCATGGTAAAAAGGAAACCAGTCTTATCTGGGTATACTGATAATACACCAAAATCTTTATTATCTGATTCCATTCTATTTCAGTATGATTCGTTAATACTGCAAGAGAAACCTTTACTTAAAAATTAATGATACTATCAATGAGGTTTTTATGAAATCATCTTTAATTTCATACTTCAGCAATATACGTCTCTTAATAACAATATAAGTTAAGATATTTCATCCAGTACTGTGGTAAAGTCAGGAGGAAAAAGCTTTGTCCCATAGAAGGACGGTAAAGGATAAGTTTTTGACTGTTAAATCTGTTAACAGAACTTCCAATATATATATATATATATATATATATATATATATATATATATATATATATATATATGTACATATATATATATATATATATATATATATATATATATTGGATATGTACATATATATACGAATATATATATATCGAAAATCAACTTATCCATCATATCTGTCTAGAAAATGGATTAAAAATAAATTTAAGGAAAGTATATATATATAAATATATATATATATATATATATATATATATATATATATATATATATAAATTTGAAAGTAATGACAGAACACAAACTAAGGTAACAAAAGGTTAGCAATATTACAACGGAATGATATTTCTCCTTCGCTTTTTTCCTGATTTCATGGTCCAGAAAGAGGGATAGACATCATGAAGATGATACTGTTTTAACCAATAAAGCATTGCGATATTTACGAAGGCACCATACGTCTAGAAAATGGATTAAAAATAAATTTTATGACAGACTATATACAAAAGAACATTAGCATAATGGGTTATGATAAACAAGAATATTTAATAACAATAAAATGCCAAAACTGGTTTACAAAAATGAAAACCAGACAATGGGCAGGCTGAATTGAATAGAATTAAATATAGAATTTAGGTCAAAGGCCAAGCACAGGAACCTATGAGGTCATTCAGCGCTGAAAAGGAAACTGACAGTGAAAAGTGTTTGAAAGGTGTAACGGGGAAAACCTCGCAGTTGCACTCTAAATCAATTGTTAAGAGAGGGTGGAAAGTAAGATGGAAGAAAGAGAATATGAAAGGAGTTACATTAAAAGAAACGAAAGGGGTTGCAGCCAGGGGCCGAAGGGACGCTGCAAATAACCTTAAGCAATGCCTACAGTGCACCGCACGAGGTGCACTGACGTCACTACCCCCCCCCCCGACGGGGACAATGGTCATTTTGAAATACATTGATATTGCAAACGGAAGTAAGATTATATAAAAGTTTAGAACAACCTCTAGTATTATATGGACATGAATCTTGGCATTACAAAAGAAACGGTATGTAGGAAAATTTATTAATTCGAAAATAAAGTTCTAGGAAGGTATATTAAAAGTCAGTGGGAGAATAGAGTAAAACAAAAGTATCATTATTCTTACTGCTTTGTTGTACAGAAAGAATGCACATAAAACTCGGCTTCGAAATTAACTGCCGCCGGACTTCGTGTGAAGGAAGATTAAAGAATAACCAGACAAAGACGTAAATTGTTGGTTGGAGAGATAAGGAACAAAAATAGAACTCATATAAAGCAACAGATTTTGAGAAAGGGGGAAAACAAAGAATTGCGGTGAAGATGGGAAATATTGGAAGAATAAGAGGAGAAAGTGACTGGTGAAGGGACGAGAACAAGATAAAGGATAAAATAAGTATGAACAGAAAAGGCGGAAAGAGGTGGAAGGAAAGATAAATAATAAAACGCGGTTGGTTAAGTAAAGGAAACCATAAAGTAGGCTGAGTAGGAAGGTATATCCTGTGCTGGGAATATATTCCTGTTTGGTGGAATCCTCCCCTCCACCCCATCCCACTCTTCCAGCATTCATCTTTTTATTCGTTTTGAAAGAGCAGTTGAAACTTGAAAGGTTTTATGGTCTGAGGAATCGACTGTGGCAACTGCGAGGCAAAAGCTACCTTATTTCTTTTTCTATATTTTCACTATACACGCAGACTAATGTAACACAGAAACGTACACGAAGGCACACGGGCATATATATATATATGTATATATATATATATATATATATATATATATATATATATATATATATATATATATATATATATATATATATATATATGTTAAGAAGTTAAGAGGGCATTATATATATTACAGTTACATACACACACACATACACACACACACACACACACATATTACACATTATATATATATATATATATATATATATATATATATATATATATATATACACATGCACACAGTTATATATATACATATATGAGTAAAAACTATACAAAAGTAAAATTAAATATATATATATATATATATATATATATATATATATATATATATATATATAATATAGAAAATTATTTCAATTCAAGGTGGGATAACATACCTGTTAACATAGAGGTGTGTATTTAAATGTACATATTTTATTTTATACTTTATATCACAATTTTTAATTTTTAAATGTATTTCTTAGTTCTTGTTATGATCTTAAATTTTGACTTTACTAGGATGTTTATTGCAATGTAGTTTCATTGTGAAACCACCGTTGCCCGGTGAAGGACATTATTTCATGACTGAAACGGATTTTTAACTTGAAGATAGGATGAGATATAGACGATTTGAATATGTAGTCTTGAATTAGTGGATGCTACCTGTGCATTGGTGGTCATTGTGTAAACATACATACATACATGCACACACATATACACATGCATATGTATGTATGTATATATATATATATATAAATAATATATATATGTATATCTATATGTTTGTATATATATGTATAAATAATATATAAATATATATATATGTATATATATATATATATAGTATATATATATATATATATATATATATATATATATATATATATATATATATATATATATATATATATATATATATATATATATATATATATATATATATATATATATATATATATATAATTATAATTATATACATGGCTGTGTATGCATGTGAATATTAAAAATAAACTCTAGTAGCGTTGCGAATTTTTAATATCTAGCAACAACTGGCAACAAATAATTCAAGAGAGGAAAAAGAAAAGAAAAATAGCGTGTGAAATGGAGATGTAAAAGGGCTAGCAATTCAAAAATAAGAGGCAATAGATGAAGGTATGGGGGAAGTGTATGGAATGCGATGAAAATTTGGAAAAGGGGAGGCAGCAGGAGAAAGGATGAATACCAAGGAATGACAGAGATACGAAGGCGAAGTAAGAGGAATAATGCAACTGGAAAAGCTAAAGAGAAACAGATGAAATAATGTAATTTGCAAAAAAATATGAAACAGGTGATTCTATGACAACATAAGGTGTTGTGAAGTAACGACAAAGAATTTACGAGGCTGTTTCCTGAATTCCATGCATAGTAAAGCAGTTATTTTTTCTTGTGGAGAACAGACTCATCTTCATTGGAAAAGTTCTTAGATCAAACAGGTTAATTTATTGTGTAATCTCCTACAAATAAAGGACAAAATATATTTCCTTTATTCTAGCCTATAAATATGAAATATAAATAATCCTAGGACTGAATAGACATTAAAAAATGCGAATGTGTATGCACCTGAAGGTGTAAAAATACATTATACAAGGAAATGAATGGTAGCCTAACAACATTCCTAATTTCTTTTTTTTTTTTTTTAATTTTACACAATTTCAAGCAGTTGCTACAGTAACTAAATTAATATTACTATTTTCTTAAGTAAAGCCTTAAAATTTCTAGGTCCAAAGAAGGAAAAAATAAAGACATATCTGTTTTCCAACAGTTACGAAAGCAAAAAGTTGCTCAGAAAACTAGTTTATAACAAATAAATTAATTGGGCACGCCTGATGAATTAAATCAGGTTTAATTGGAAAGCCCTCAAAAATAACCTGGCAGGCGAAGATAAATGTTGCGAAAGCTTAGTGCTCGGCACAGGCAAATTACTTCGCAAAATCTTGTTAGTTTTGATTAAGTTTTAAGAAATAACTTGAACCTTAATGTAGATGTTATTCATCCTTTTCCCCCCAAAAAAAAAAATAAATGTAGAGATTTTTGAAAGGATATTGCAGCGGGGAAGAACAAATTCGTCATATAAGGCATGCAAATCTTGTTTTAAAAGCAAAATGTTTTCCAGATCCAGGTTGTATGGATACCCAGCTCTATCATCAATAGCAAGAGGGATTTACTCCTCCCCTCAATAAACATCAATTGTAGACAGATTTTTCCAAAGTTAAATTAAGACTTAGGCTTACCCTCAAAGGAGCTCGTAAATTGGGACTAACAAATGTAGTCATTCTACGTCAAAGAAACCCTTTGTTGTAGTTTGAAATAGCGGTGTTTCTGAGTCAAGAAGTTTGAGAGTGAGAAACCTTAAAAATAATTTTTATACGTATTCATCCAAGAAAATTTACTTCCAATGATCAGGGTAATTGGAACATTGTCAATCACTCTGTTCATCAAAGCCTTAATTAATCTCTAATGTAAAAGATAAAAAGACATTTCTTTTCCAGTTTAAACCTACTGGACGACCATCCTCTCACCCTTTTCTAAACCAGCTAAGAATGAAAGAATAAAAAAAAAAGGAATAGAGGTGAAACCTGATATAAATGTGCAAAATGCCCTTTTATGTAATAATAAAAAGATTCCCAGTTATATTTTGTAATGATAATTGCTTTCCCGTTTATGATTGGTTATGTGGGTGTATTTATGTGTAAGCACAGATTGACGTTTATAGATGTGTTGATTCCCGTTGTCTGCGTTATTCGGCAATACAAAAATGCAATAGTGCTTTCCGGAAATTTCAGATATTTGGTGCCGTTATGCGTTAGTTTGATACCCGGCGATAAATTCTGAATGAAAGCTATGATAACATGATTTGTAACGGTTACATCACAGCTATTATAGTTATCAATTAGCGGTACATGGGATACGAATGAGCTCATTAAAGCCAATTTACATGAATAGTTTCCATAATCTGTATTTCTAAAATTATTTTGGAGATTACAGTAAAGAAAATAGCTGTTAAATCATTCAACTCCAAACGTTTGGGAGCTGATTCAACGGTTTATGATCATTTAAATTATATTCTGTATCACGTACCCAAAAATAATTATAGTATATACAAATTTATATATATATATATATATATATATATATATATATATATATATATATATATACTATATATATATACATACTGTTTTATATATAGATAGATATATAAAGATATATAAATATATAAAAGGTTCATTCCGGCTGAAATATCAAATGCAATAAAATTCATCTTATGATACGCGGTTCATTATTAACATCAGAGTTAATACATGTCTAAATTTAACATTCCCTAACGCTTTTTTTTTATTCTTATACAGCGAGAGACAGTCTATCGGTAAAAGGATTCATTGCAGAACATTTGTTCCGAGTTACTTCTAATAAAAGTTATATATACTATTTTTCTGTTCAGATTCCCAAACCCCTTTTATTTCTGGATTTTGTTCAGACAATTTTTCTTTTTGAGGTCAGAATTTTTTCCACTGTGTGACTCTTTTTGCCGACCGGATTGTGTCGCATTTCCGGTGCTTTTCTGAAGCTCTCTTCAGTAGGTTTAAATCCTGTTTGAGAGAACTTCCTTTTTCCACGATAGAAATGGTTTGGACCAAAAAAGTCTGATGCCTCGATGCACTTAATAGGCTCTCTCTCTCTCTCTCTCTCTCTCTCTCTCTCTCTCTCTCTCTCTCTATATATATATATATATATATATATATATATATATATATATATATATATATATATATATGTACATATATATATATATATATATATATATATATATATATATATATATATATAAATATATATATATACATATATATATATAAAAATGTAAGTTTGCATGTGTGTAGGTATATTTGTAACTTTTTGACTTATACATATCCAAACCGCTTGAACGATCTAAACAAAATTTGGCATGTCGCCATCATTTGAACCAGCTTAGATAATAGGGTAGGTGTCAAACCCGTACCCTGCCCCCTTCCCCCTTCCCCTGCCCTTTGTAACTTATTTGGTAAATACCTCATTTCATGTACTGGAGACCATAGAAATATATTATTGATAATGCATTTCAGTCACCACAGTAATGCCTGGATAAAAAGGACAGACAGCACAGTAATATCTGTATAAAAGGAACAGTCATCACATTAATACCTGGATAAAAGGGTGATACCTGGTTAAAGGTGACTGACAGCATAGTAATATCTGGATAAAAAACACAGTTACCACAGTAATACCTGGATAAAAGGGACAGTCACCACAGTAATACCTGTATGAAGAGGACAGACAGTACAGTAATACCTGGATAAAAGGGACAGTCCCCAGAACAATACATGGATAAAAGGGACAGACGGCACAATAATACCTGGATAAAAGGGACAATCACTAAAGTAATACCTAGATAAAAGGCACAGTCACCACAGTAATATATGGATAAAAAAGGACAGTCACCACAGTAATACCTGGATAAACAGTCACCACAGTAATACCTGGATAAAAGTGACAGACAGCACAGTAATATTTGGGTAAAAGGGACAGTCACCACAGTAATGCCCGTCAGTTCACAAACGACTGTTCGAAGGGTGAACGTTCTCATGGAAAAAGTAAAACTGTCAATCCAACTGTCAAACCCCTCCCCCTCTTCCTTCTCCCTCCCTTCCCCTTCCATCTCTCCCCTCCTTCTCCCTCCCTTTCCCTCCCCTTTCCCTTTTCCTTCCCCGTCCCCTCCCCTCCCCTTTTCCCTCCCCTACACGTATGCAGTCAGTTT